>NW_027397137.1:2173988-2297516 GCF_003265705.2 Callorhinus ursinus | reverse complement strand
GACTTCCAGCTCTATTACAAAGCTGTCATCATCAAGACAGTATGGTACTGGCACAAAAACAGACACATACATCAATGGAACAGAATCGAGAGCCCAGAAATGGACCCTCAACTCAAGGGTCAACTCATCTTCGACAAAGCAGGAAAGAATGTCCAATGGAAAAACGACAGGCTCTTCAACAAATGGTGTTGGGAAAATTGGACAGCCACATGCAGAAGAATGAAACTGGACTATTTCTTTACACCACACACAAAAATAGACTCAAAATGGTTGAAAGACCTAAATGTGAGACAGGAGTCCATCAAAATCCTAAAGGAGAACACAGGCAGCAACCTCTTCGACCTCAGCCGCAGCAACTTCTTCCTAGAAACATCGCCAAAGGCAAGGAAGCAAGGGCAAAAATGAACTATTTGCAGTTCATCAAGATAAAAAGCTTTTGCACAGCAAAAGAAACAGTCCACAAAACCAAAGACAACCAACAGGATGGGAGAAGATATTTGCAAATGACATATCAGATAAAGGGCTAGTATCCAAAATTTATAAAGAACTTCTTAAACTCAACACCCAAAGAACAAATGATCCAATCAAGAAATGGGCAGAAGGCACAAACAGACATTTTTCCAAAGAAGACATCCAAATGGCCAACAGACACATGAAAAAGTGCTCAATATCGCTCGGCATCAGGGAAATCCAAATCAAAACCTCAATGAGATATCCCCTCACACCCGTCAGAATGGCTAAAATTAACAAGTCAGGAAAAGACAGATGTTGGCGGGGATGTGGAGAAAGGGGAACCCTCCTACACTGTTGGTGGGAATGCAAGCTGGTGTGGCCCCTATGGAAAACAGTATGGAGGTTCTTCAAAATTTGAAAGTAGAGCTACCATACGATCCAGCAATTACACTACTGGGTATTTACCCCAAAGATACAAATATAGGGATCCGAAGGGGTACGTGTACCCCGATGTTTATAGCAGGAATGTCCACAAGAGCCAAACTGTGGGAAGAGCCAAGATGTCCATTGACAGATGAATGGATAAAGAAGATGTGGTATATATATATACAATGAAATATTATGCAACCATCAGAAGGAATAAAATCTTGCCATTTGCATCGATGTGGATGGAACTGGAGAGTGTAATGCTGAGCGAAAAAAGTCAAATCAGAGAAAGACATGTATCATATGACCTCACTGATATGAGGAATTCTTAATCTCAGGAAACTGAGTGTTGCTGGAGTGGTGGGGGGTGGGAGGGATGGGGCGGCTGGGTGATAGACATTGGGGAGGGTATGTGCTATGGTGAGCGCTGTGAAGTGTGCAAGACTGTTGAATCACAGACCTGTACCTCTGAAACAAATAATACATTATATGTTAAGAAAAGGAAGAAGAAGAAGAAGAAAAAGAGGAAGGGAGAAAAGGGAGAAGGGAGGGGAAGGGAGGAGAAGGGAGAGGGGGAAGAAAAAAAAGAAGGAAGAGGATGGACTCTGAAAAACAAACTGAGGGTTCTAGAGGGGAGGGGCGTGGGGGGATGGGTTAGTCCGGTGATGGGCATTAAAGAGGGCACGGACTGCATGGAGCACTGGGTGTCGTACGGGAACAATGAATCATGGAACACTACATCAAAAACTAATGATGTATGGTGATTAACAAAACATAATTAAAGAAAATTGTGGTTTATTTGTGAAGGGGATGAAAGTTTTTAAGACATGAACTGCAGGTTTCTTCACTTTTTTTTTTTTCCCCAATGACTGTATTTGGTACAGTTACTCTATGTAAGCTCCAGTGCATATATTTATTTATGACGTTCTCCCCGAATGAGCTCCTGCTGAGGTATCTTACGAAGCGTTCTCTCCTTGCCTTCCAGTTTTACGGGAGCCCTATACAGTCCGTGTGGAGGACCAGAAAACCATGAGAGGCAATGTTGCGGTCTTCAAGTGCATTATCCCCTCCTCGGTGGAGGCGTACGTCACCGTCGTCTCCTGGGAGAAAGATACCGTGTCACTCATCTCAGGTAGGTGGGGCACGTCCGGGGCGCAGGACGTGGGGCTCACCTTCAGGCTGTTCCAGGTATTGAATTGGGTCGCTGGATCTGTGTTCATCCTAATAGGAATTAGCATATGTATTGTTGACGCTCTTTGAGGATTGTGTGACTTCAGTGCTTTATATTGCTTTCGTGGCTCGATTCAGATATTCTTCAGTGAATTGGCTGATGGACAGAAGTAAGTTACTGTACATATAGCTATCATGTTACTTCTCAGAGGCAATTTTGGCTTGTTTCTGCTCCTGAAAATAGGGCAGTAGGGTTTTTGCACCTGTGAGAGACCTCAGTGATAACACTTACAACTGATAGCCTGAAACTATAATCTGGGAAACAGAAGCTCTGGTTTTCACTGTGACCATTTCAAATGTCTTCAGAACTATGTGATGTCTCTGACCTCTTTCTTGAAGATTCTATTCAGAATATGTATTCATTACTGAGATATATATATATATATATATGGGTTTATTTTCAGAACCTGGAAATGACGCAACTGAAATTTTGCTTCTAAGATCTTATGGTTCTTTTCTTGTGGTGTTTAAGTAGATTTCTTGCCCCCTTGCTGTTTACCTGGAAAGGGTCCAGTGCTCCTGCTTTGCTCATCTTTGGATAGTGAGTGACCCTGGGCTGCTTTCAGAGAACAGTGGTGATGAGCATCCAATGTGCTATAACACGTTATAAATGCCTGCTTTTCTTTACATGTCTGTGTGGATGTGTGCACAAGTGTGCACACACACATGCTTTCATATAACTCTTGAATACCCCCCAAATTTTGCTCATTTATAGACCTAAGAAATTGGAACTAAACTCTCACGGTGACATAGCATTTCTGTTTTTCAGCTTATTGATTTTCTAGACAGTGTAGGTTGCCAGTGTAGTTAACCATTAAAACAGTCATTAAACCATTAGAAAAAATTAAATCTTTGGTCTTTAAAGTACATCCAATAAACTAGCATGTAACAGACATTATCAGGTTTTCTTAACACTGTCCAGAGTCCCTCGAACTTCACTGAACAATAAATGCCTTGCTGTTATGTTGATTAATCATCATAATTTAACTTAAAGTATGGAAAAAATACTAAGCTTAATTCCTGAAATATGATTGCAAATAATCGTAATAGACTCACCTGTACACTTGTATTTGTTGTGGTTTTTAAAATATTTATTTATTTTTAGTAATCTCTAAACCCAGTGTGGGGTTTGAACTCATGGCAAAGCGTCACATGCTCTCCCGACTGAGCCAGCCTACTTGTTGTCTTTAATTAATGGGTTTAAGGGCTTCTGTTTTGAGGTCATTTTAGTTTCTTAATGGCGGATGGAGAGATCTGATGACAAGTCCCTCCGGCTGAGCCCAGGGCCAGAGTGGAAGGGTATTCACATGCACGTAGTGAGGGCTTGTGGGTGCACCGAGGGGAGGATGGACCAGGATTTGCAATCTCCCACACTCGGGGGACTGGGCTGATGGAGGCTCAGCCATCATAGAACAGCCATCGGACAGCCCCCAGGGTTTGCTGTGAAGAGGGAGAGAACGGTGGAGGATTGCAAACTGTCTCCGTGTACTTTTACTTGAGGAGACATATTCATTTCTGTTAATATTTAATTGGCCAAAGCAGGTCACGTGCTGTATCTTACTTCAGTTAGGTGTGCCCGGAAGGAGAGAACCACTGGAGATCTGGGTGAGAAATAGAAATATCTACCGAAGGTTTTATATACCTATCGATATAGATATCTATGTGCATAGATATGTTTTATATGTTCACAAGATAAGTTATATTTAAAAAATATACTGTGTGCATTCTTATGTTTCCTAGGCATCTTTAGTTAGTGGTATCCCCATGAAGGTTTCATCTTGTTGCAATCGATGTGAATAGATTTTTTTTTTTTTTCAAACATGAACCTAATAAAATAAAATAAATGGAATTTTATATCTGGTGAGCAGAAAGGGTGCTGATATGCAAACACAGAGCTGGGGTCTTGCTGATGGGTTCTGACGACGCCCACATCTCTTCAATCATGCATGGAAGCTTTACCCTTTGGCAGAAATTTAAAAACAATGTGTGCCAGGGATAAGTACTTGGCTTTTCTTTTTTGCACAAAAGTATCGAGAAAACCAATGTAGTATAGGCTTTGATCTCATTAAGGGATACTTCAGTAGCAGGTTTTTGTTTGTTTGTAAGTAAGCCATCTAACCAAACACAAGGCATTCTCAAGATGCTCCACATGGCTCACATGGTGTGTGTGTGTGCGTGTGTGTGTATGTGTATACAGACAGAGAGAGACGGAGAGAGAGAGACAGAGAGACTGAGACACACCCAGAAAGACAGTGAGTCAGAGCTGTTTGCATTCTCAGGGAGTTTAACATGAGAACAGCACCCCGTTGCAGTGTTATGATCTGTAAACAGGAAGTCTGGAAATTATCCTTGTAATGCACCTTGCAGTGGCTTGCTGTTGGACCCTGTTTCCAACACCCGAGCTCCACCCATTGGGGCTGCCAAAAATGCCCAGAGAAGGAGGTCATGAAGCCACTGGAGGTGACAAAATGGTTAAAAACATTGGGGGATCTTAATTAATAAGCCAGTTCCTTATGGTTTTGGTGGAGAAGGATTACATTTCTCGCTGGCGGCCAGGGCCCTGAGTGAGGTGGGGCACAGGGGACTACACGTAGGAGGTCAGGAGGTTCAGAGAATGAGCCTGGGGCCTCCATCCTGTAGGCAGCAGGGGGACATCTGGATTGTATGCATAGCAGATTGTCTGCTAAAGGTTAATTTGTCTGTGATTTGTAAATAAATGGATAGCCCCGGTGCCTCGGTGCCTCCTTGCTAAACTGATTTAGCTTGGTGGTTAGCAGGGGCCGTCACCCCATGTCAGTCTTTCTGGGATTCCAAGACAGCCCAGCCGTCAGTGAATCTGGCTGGGAATGCTCCCAGGAAACATGCCTGCTCTGCACACATCACTTCCTTCGATGGAGGAGGGCAGTGACCCAAATCCTCCATGAAAACGAGGCTGTGTGAGTCTCCACCGCAGTGGATAGAGTGGGAGGAGAAGACCGGGATTGGGGCTGATCCAAGAAAGCTGGAGCTCCCACAGGCCACCCAGGGCCTTGGCCACTGTCCCTGCATACATGGGGCTCATGGCAGGAGGTCGCCTGCACAGGGAGAGGCCTGTTCCCTGGGGCTCCGCTCTTGTCCACCCCCTCAGCCTCTTGGGTCCAGAGCTCCCTGGGGGAAGGCCAAAGAGGCAAGGCCTGCTTCTGGTCGGTGAGCATCCAGCTTCTGCAGACCTTCTAGGCCAGGGTTCTTTGGAAACCGAGGCTAAGGTGAGTGGATATCTGTCGCCTAGGAAAAAATGTAAATATTGGTGAATTCCTATAAAAAGAAAGGAATGGCTTCTACGGGCATGTCCTACTAATTTTTGCCCTTTACTTTGGTTGAGCAAATCAATGACTGGGCTATGTTCTTGCAGGGGTGAGAAGCACCAGTCATGTCTGTCTGGGTTTCATTGTGAGCTGTATGGGTTCATTAGCTGTTCCAACAGTTGTGTTCATTAGCTTATTACGCATGAGGTCAGGCATTGATTTCTTTCCAGGGGAGGTTTAAGTTGGCCTGACTCTAGACTCAGGAATCAAGCTGTGCCTGTCTTATCAGATGAGGTCATTAGATCACCAAATTAAGAGGATAAATGGGTTCATTTATTTTAAATGATCTTTGGAAAGAATCCTCCAATGGTCTTGTTATGGACTGAATGTCCATGTCCTCTTAAAATTCGTATGTTGAGGTCCCAACTCCCAATGTGATGGTATTCGGAGGTAGAGCCTTTGGAAGAATTAGGGCTTGAGGAGGTCATGAGGGTGGGACACTCCATGATGGGATTAGTGTCCTTAAAATGAGAGATACCAGGGCCTTCCTTCTCCACTGTATGAGCACAGTGAATCTCAGAAGAGGGCTCTTACACAACCCGACTGTTGAGGCAGCCTGTTCTTGGACTACCAGCCTCCAGAATTGTGAAAAATAAATGCCTCTTGTTGAAGCCACCCAGCCTGTGGTATTGTATTTTATTTATATATATATATATATAGCAGCCAGAGCTGAAAAAACAGGCTGAGAAGTAGCCATCCCATAATTCCCCCAGGGGAAGGAGAGGCACGTGATGTCTGATGCTACTGTGTGCTCTGCTTTGCCATCTCCCTGGGCTCTTCACCTGACCACAGGATGGCGTGTGGTCCACCTTCACTCTCATACTCTGGCCGATGGGTGATAGGCACTGGGGAATGTGTGGAGGGAATGCATCTCAGGGACAGGTGCACATTGTGCATCTACTGTCCTCAATGATCTACTGCCTTCTACCTAAGAGAAAGGAGCCAGGAAAAGCAAGAGCGATGATGTCCATACTCATTTTCCAACAACCTTATCACTTCTCTTCCTCTGATCACAAATGAGAGCCTTTTAAATATTAGAATATTAGTGTAGCCCAGTAAAAGTGTAGTAGTTTGGATAGTGATGTGCCTTGGGAGGTATTGCTGATGTGGAGATACAGAAGACCCCATCCTGGCAAAGAACAATATTGACAGCTTTATATTTGGGTTTCACTCAGTGGCCCGTTGTGAGTTTCTTCCTGATTAGGGAGGCTGGCAATGAGAGAGCCCAGCATTCTGTGTCTGTTTCCTCTGATAAAATTCTGAGAATCTCACCGGGGGTTTAGCTACATTAACATCAAAGACACAGCCCAAGGGTAACTGGATTTGGAAAATGGAAACTGAACATTTTACTATTCTCAGAGAATCGGCCTCCCTCTTTAGCACTGGCCCAATTTTCTGTTACGATATTTCCCATCTGAACACCTCTATTAGTGATGACTCAAGGAGAATGTTATCTCTTAGGATCAATGAGTTCAAGTCAACAGATGATTATCTCTTTCCTATATTTTGGGTAAAAGTGAACATTTTCTGCCCACATTAAATATCAGAGGGCATTAGCCCAGCACTTCACATGAAACACTCCACTCGTGGTGGTTTATGGATGCAGCATTTGGGTCTGGTCACCATAGATAAGGCGGGATCTGGGCTTGAAGAAGCCCCCTGTGGAGATGGCTTCTGCTCTCAGGGAGCTGAGCGGGGAGATTACCGTGTTGTGTGTGGGGTGAGCATGGGGACAGGCAGAGGGGCGACCACCACAGGAACACACACCTGCAGTGTGTGGGAGGGACACAAGTGGGAGAGACAGAAGCTTTCCCAGAAGTGGGGGCCGTTTAAGAGAATGTTGGTTTGCATTTTAGGCTGGGGAAAACAATTACATCGTAGATACAGTCACTCCAGGTAGGCAAGGTTTTCACGTTTCAGCAAACTTAAACTAAGAGCAGGTTTGATGTACTCTGTTGTCTTTTGGAGTGGGGGGCACAGCTTCTGAGAGTAAGGAGGGCTGTATGTGGCCCGTTGTCACTGTTCATGAGCCCCGCAACTCTAAGAGAGTGCACGTTCTTGCCTCCTAAGGCACTCGTATTTTCATTTTACTCCTGGTCACTGAGCATTTTCAAGGTGACCTGCGACGAAGCCGCTCAGGTTGCCGTGGTGGTGATAAGACCCAATTCTGCCCTCAAGGTGCTTGTGAGTAAAGGGAATGAGATCAACATCAAAATGACTTAGGGGACAGGCCTATTGTCACCTGCAGGCCTGGTCTTTGATTTTAAAAAGTCCAGGGATGTGATGAGCACTGGGTGTTCTATGCAACGGATGGATTACTGAACTCTATATCTGAAACTAATGATGAACTGTATGTTGGCTAAATGAATTTAAATCAAAAAATAAATAAAAGTACCAGGGAGTTGCAGGAAGAAAAAAGCATTGCTTTCACATTCACTGAAAAAGAAATTTGTAGGTCCAAATGGAAACTGCTAAAGGAGCATTTTCCTTCCCTCCCTCCCTCCCTCCCTCCCTCCCTTCTTTCCTTCCTCCCTCCCTCCCTCCCTCCCTCCCTTCCTTCTTTCCTTCCTTCCTTCCTTCCTCCCTGCCTCCCTGCCTCCCCATCTATCTTGATTTCCAGCAAGTAGGAGGCTCATTACAAACACTCGAAATCAGCACAGGACGGATGTAGCAGACTGGAATTAGAAAGGTGGAGAGATGTAGTATTTTCACTGTGCTATATTTTGAGCAAGCGGGATAACTGAAAAATGGGCAAGTGCACAGGAAAGGAGGGTCCTGGTCTCTTTCTTTTTTAAAAGCCATTACTTGTTTATACTTTTGCCACTTAAGTCTATTTTCACTAAATTAGGTTTTGCATGCTACTCTGCTGCCACCTGAAAGTAATTAAAACCTGTGTGGGGAGTGCAGAGGAAACTCCGCCTGACACTGGGAACGAAGGTGATGTTAGACAGGTGGCTCGAGTCTGGCATTCCGGAAATAAACCACTAGTGGGATCCTGAAAGGTCCAGAGTGAACAGAAAATCTACTAAGTGTCAGCCTTCAGAGAGAAGACACATTCCCATTCTCAAAATCAGAAATTGTATTGAAGATTATAGCTCAAAACAAAAAAAAAATGTTTTTGACTTTTGAACTTCTGAGACAAGTAGGCACATGGCTAAGGACATGTTAACATAATATTTTAAAAAAGAAAGAAAGGAAGAAAGGAAGAGAGAGAGAGGAAGGAGGGAAGGTAAGGAAGGAAAGGAAAAAGACAAGGAAAGACAAGGAAAATGTGGTAGCAAATTTATCCCAGAGCCTCTCAGGGTGTGTGTATGTGTATGAAACACCCCTTCGGCCGAGAAGGTGTTGGGTCGTTAGGTCAGCCTCACACACTGCTTGGTTTCCTACCAAGGATCACCAGGGGATTTTGGCTGCTGATTGCAGCTCCCACAGATTAGCTGGTGACCAGGGAGCAAATCTCTTTTTTCCCTGCCTCAGCTTCCATATGTAGATAGAAGATGGTTTTACTGGTCCCTCTCCTAATAAAATGGCAGAATATTAAAATTCCAAATTGAATATTTCATTTCTTAAGCCAGCTCTTTTTTTTTTTTTTTTTTTGTCTTAGACTTAATCTCATAGAATTTTTATTTTATGCATGTTTCAGAGGCTTGGTGATTTGCTAGGCGGACTCCCAGGATTAAGCATATAATTTTACTCACCTCTGTGATTTATTACAGTGAGAGGATGCAGAGCAAAATCAGCAAAGGGAGAAGGTGTATGGGGAGAAGTCTGGAGGAAACCAGGCACAAGCTTCCAGGACTTTCTTCCGCATAGATTCGCATAGGTCACACTTAATCCCCATAGCAGGGAACGATGACAAGTATAAAATACTTTCTACCAGGGAACTCATTAGCGATTCAGTGTTTAAGGATTTTACTGGAGGCCAGTCACGTGGGCACTCTCTACCAGGCATGTACCAAAATTCCAGACTCCCAGAAGGAAAGTTTAGGTATTCAAGAAACCCTATTGTTTGTATAGTTTAGACACAGTGAGGTGGCAGGAACCCTCCTGAAATCCCAGTTACCAGACACCAGCCAAGGGTCAGCCTTGCAAGCAGGCCTGTTAAGGAAAGCAGTTCTAGACCTAATATGTTAATTGGTTTCTGTACAGGGCAGTTTTCTCAGAGATGGCGGCTCATTGCATGTCACCCAGTCGACAATCCCTTTTTGAATGTGCCCAGCACCAAACGCTGGAGAAAGCAAGTGAATAACTTCTTCCTAATCTTGCATGGTCTGGTCTCTACCACTTGCATGCTACTGAAACTTACATTTTCAAGGTCACCCAGGACTTCCTAATGTCAAATCCCAATGGCAAGTTCTGACTTCCTTGAAGAAGCTAAACCATTGACCTTCTTCCTCCATTGATTGCCCTCCTTTGGTTGGCTTTCTCCTCTCTGATTATTTCTGCACTATCTCTTTCCTTATTTTTTCCTCCCTGCTCAGAAATGTAAATAGACCCCAAAACTCAGTCTTTACCCCCAGCATCTTCCAATCTCCACTTTCTTTATTGGTCGTCTCATTTCTTTCCCGGGGCTTTGTCCATCATGTCTATGTAGATGATCCTAACTTTGGGCCTGTCTTCTCCCCCTGGGCTTGCTTATTCCCTACTGTCTGCTCCGCTCCTGCCACCTCCACAGAGCGTAACTAAAGCAGCATTCAGCATTCTTTCCAACCACAAATGAATTTGCCTTTGAATTACTTCTTTCTTTTTTTTCCTCCAGATTTTAACTATTAGTTTCCAAAATTTCACAAACTAGGTGCTAACACACACCTTAAAACAACAGAAATGTATGCTCTCACAGTTCTGGAGGCTAGAAGTACAGGATCAAAATGGCAGCAGGGCCATGCTCTCCCTGAAGGCTCTAGGGAACAATCTATTCTATGCATTTCTCCGAGCTTCTGGTGGTCCAGCTGGTCCTTGGCATTCCTCAGCTTATGGATGCATCACTGCAATGTCTGCTCTTTGGTCACGTGGCCTCTGTCCTGGGCATGTCTCTTCTCTTCTCTAAGGACACCAGTCAGATTGGATTAAGGGCCCACCCTACTCCAGGATGATCTCATCTTAACGAATTACATTTATGATGACTCTATTTCCAAATGAGGTCATATTTCGAGGTTCCGGGAAGGACACGAATTTTGGGAGGGCGCTCTTCAACCCAGTACATTGACAAATCCTGATTTCTTTTGACCCTCTATTACACCTGTTTTACATCTTTCTGTCACCTGCTTGACAACTGACAAATGTGTATCAAATGAGATCCTGAAATAAAAACAGTTTCAAAAGGAAGGAAAGAAAAAGCAGAAAGTTTCAGTGCAGAGTGCCCATACCTGAATGACTATTCTCGTGCTGGCGCCTTTGCCCTGCCCCAGCTGTGTTAGAATGCCAGCTGGCAGCCACACGATTAGCTGCTTCCCCCTCAGCTGTGTGTAGCCTGCCCTTGTGTCAGACTGGGCTAGGGGCCAGGATGGGGACAGAATCAAGATGTTCCAGAGCCAAGACACCAGGGACTGTAGGCCAACTGCTTGACTTATATTTTCAGATCATGCTATGAACCGAATTGTGTCCCCACATTCATGACCCCTAACCCCCAATATTTAGAGATAAGATCTTTAAATGGTAGTTAAGGTTAAATGAGGTTTTAAGGGTTGGGCTCTAGTCCAGTAGGACTATGGCCTTATAAGAAGTGGGAGAGAGACATGTGAACACACAGGGGGAAAGCAAGGGGGCTCTCACCAGAAACCAACCCTACCAGTACGCTAATCTCTGATTTCCAGCCTCCAGAACTGTGAGAGTACTTTCCTGTTGTTTAAGCCCTCCAGTGTATGGTATCTTGTTATAGCAGTCTGAGCTGACTAATATAGAAGATATGCATATAAACTCACTTTCTCAATCTAATTCTGCCACTTCGAAACTGCATGTTACCTTGCTCCCCCACCCAACTTTCTAGGTTGCACTGGCACATTAGTAAATAACATATATGAAGCAATCTGATGATAAAGTGAGCTCTCACGCTTTTGATAAATGATTCTATTTTCAGGTGCAGTGGATATTTTGTAATTTAGAGTCCTACGCTTCCTCCCCTAAGGGAAAGGAGGACATTTATTACTGGAAAAATGAATAATAAATTTCCCAAATGGCTAGTCATCTGAAAACTTATATGCAATACAAAATCTCCCCTGCGGGTGAAACCATATGGTATTTGTTGTACACCTGAAACCAATGTAACCTTTTGTGTCAACTATATTCAAAAAATATTGTGATGTGATGAGCACTGGGTGTTATACACAACTGATAAATTATTGAACACTACATCTGAAACTAATGATGTACTGTATGTTGGCTAATTGAATTTAAATAAAAAATAAAAATAAATAAAAAAAAATTTCCCCCCAAAGTACCCCAAATTCAAAAGTCAATCCCAAAGTAACTGTATTTTTGTTGGATAAACAATCATTTTGGATTGAAACGTCTACAACTAAGCCCTATTTGTAGTGGCTGTGCTGTGTCCATGTGTGGCTAACTAATGAGAATATTTACAGGGGCCCCTGACTGGCTCAGTTGGTAGAGCATGTGATTCTTGATCTCAGAGTCATGAGTTCAAGCCCCACATTGAGTGTGGAGCTTACTTAAAAAAGGGGGGGGGGTTATAGGATATTTTCGTCTGTTTAGTTTCTGGAAACATAGTGATAATGCCCACTATTGACTGTCCAGAATTGGGCTGTTTAAAGAATTGAAAATCTCTAGCACGTGCTGCTTTGTGTGAGCACAGTCAAGATGTCCTTTGTGGAGAAGCTAATAAGCAGGTACAGTAAATAAACAAATATAGACTGTTTTCAAAAATCTCCCAACTGGGTCACATGCTCTTCCAGGGAAGGCTTCAGGCTTCTGTTCACCTTTCATTTTGCCAACAGTCTGTGTGATGTCTTGGGTTTGAACTTAGACCTGGCTTTGGGTCCCAATTTCACAGCTGTGAGAGCTTCAACAATTAATTACCTCTCTGTAGAATTGGACACGGTATTTTGATAAAGATTAGAAATGCCAGGGGAGGTGCTCCATGAATTATAAATACCTAGCCAATTCCTGGTCTCTAGCTATGTATTCGTCTATCTCGTCAGAAGGCACTAGGATGGACCCTGAAGCTGACGTCTAGGTCTACATTCCCAGTCCACCACAGCACACACTGTGGCCTTGGGCTGATCACATAGCTTTTCTATACCTCAGTTTCCTCGATTGGAAAATGAGAGCAACAACAGCAAGAACTACATCATAAGGTAGTTGTAACGATTAAATGAGTTAATCTACGTAAAATGCTTAGAACAGTGTTTGGTGTAAATGTTGGCATTGTTGTTGTTGTTATTTATCTTCTGTCTAAACTATTCCTGCTCCAGAAAGCAGGTGCTCAGGACTACATGATTTCTAAACAAAGAAGGAACTGTTTGTGTGTGCTTATTAGGGAGCAAAAGCAGAAATTATTCTATTTAAGAGGAATTACTAAAATGCCAGGTATGATGAATGATCTGGAGTCCTGCAATTTCAATGAAAGGTGTTAGAATGCGACTGAACTAATAATCTCTTGGGTTTTATCAAAATAAACAACATTTGCTTTATTAAATGTTTACTTTTATTAAATAGAAATCAGATAATGTATAATGAGCAATGAACCAGAATAAGAGGCTCTTTACTTTCTGCCTTACCTCCAGAGAGAAATCAGAAGACCTGTTTGAGGGAAGGTTTGAACTTACATTGAAACACTTCCAAAACGTTTGGGTTAGTGATCTATGTCAGGTTCTATCGAACAACTTCTAACAGCCCTGTAGGTGGTTATTCTCAGCAGCCCCACTTCCCAGATAAGAATACTGAGGCACAGGGTGTTTCAAACACTCATCCAGGGTCTTACCTTGCGGTTTTCCCTCTCTAGAAAGTAGAGGTTCTGCCTTTTGAAAAGTCTTTTGGTTTTCTACAGCACCCAAGTGTGTGAGAGTCAACAGAAGTTGTCAGTTGAATGACAAACAACTTATAACAGCTGTAACTTGAGAGTAGGGACTTATTTAACCAAGAAAAACATTTTCAAATATGGTATGATTTTGGATAGTTGACATATCTAGGACATTTCATGTGGTTTGGGGATAATATGCTTTATGTTTTTTGAAACGATATTCCCCAACTAGAGAAAAATCCAAATAGATGAAACTGTCTAGGATAAAAATAATTTTCTTAATTTTGATTTTATTTAAATTTGTACCTTCCCACTGCCTCAGATATAACATTATGATGCCCGGCATATAATAGTAGCTTGATAAATGTTTATTGAAAGAATGTTGAATGAGCAACTGTTCCATTAAAATTATGGTATTTTCTTTCAAATTATTCTTAATGCTTTAAGGAGAGCTTTTCCTTTCCTATATATTTTTTCTACTACTCTGAAGCACAATCTCACATCAACTTCTCCTCCCAGGGCAAAGTGTCTGGGCAGGTCAAATCCCATGCAACCTGGTGTTTCACAGCAGACTTTCATAAAATGATTATGTTCTAAGGGAAACAGATATGCCCAAATCCCCAATATTTGTTAGTCCCAAAGCAAAAGCTGTCTCCCATTATTCTTGAGAAATGATTTTATTTTTGTCACCTTCCAGTTTTGTGCTGTGACATTTGTTAAAATTTAGCACTGAATAGTGGGTAGGTGCACAAGACAAAGGAGATACTTCCATGCCAATACCTTTAGGGACATTTTAGAACATTTTCTAATGCACGAGATCCACAGCCAAGCCGTTATTCCTCACATTTTACTTTACTCATTTCTCTAAAGGGAGGTACACACACACACACACACACACACACACACACACACACACCCCTTCAGTAAACATAGTCAACTGTCCTGTATAGCTTTTGTGTGTAGGGGTGCCCATTTCAAAAATGGATCAGTGTGCTTCCCCAATTTATGATGCTACATCTGCAAACTATAGAATTTCTGCGTGGAGGAGGGTCAGAGTATCTTTTTGATGGGGATGGTGGAGCCTTAGAAAGGTCACATGACCAGCAGCAGGAATGGCGGCTGCCTAGCGGGAGGGCTCACCCATGTGAGTCTGGGTGACAATGGGAGTGTTGCCTAGAGCCTCATTCATCTCTATCACTGGACCAGATTTTGTGTTGGAAAATTATTTCATGGAGGAGGCAGGAGTCAGTGGGGAATCACACCTGGGATTTTTTTGTGTCTGTTTTGTACTAGTAACTTAAAGACCTTTTATTACTTTCATTTAAGCCCTTACTGTACATAAGGCATTATTTTTATTTTTTATTTTTTTATTTATATTTTTATATATATTTATATATATAAATATATATTTATATAAATATATATATTTATAATTATATTTATATGTTTATTTTATTTATATTTATTTTTATTTTTATTTTTTAAATATTTAATTTATTTATGTGAGAGAGAGAGAGGGAGAGCACAAGCAGGGGGCGGAGCAGAGGGAGAGGGAGAAGCAGATTCCCGCTGAGCAGGGAGCCCGACACGGGGCTCGATCCCAGGACCCTGGGATCATGACCTGAGCCGAAGGCAGATGCTTAACTGACTGAGCCACCCAGGCGCCCCAATGCATTATATGGCCCATGGAAGAGGTGCACGGGTGAGACAGAGGTGTCTGATCAGGGCTGACTTCAAGTCAGTGCCCTTTGCTGGAGTGAAGGAGCTGCCCACACTGCTGCACGCTTGGAACTGTTGATTTAAAAGAAGTTCCTTGAAAATTGTGCTTCTCAGGATAAGTCATTTTGAAATAGACTTAAAATCCCAAGTTTCTGAGTTTTATTTCAATATCAAATACTTCAAACGCGTTTTGATGCAAACAAGATGTTGCATATCTGGGAATGCGTACTGGTAGTTTCTAAAATATAAATATATTCCTTTAGAGGTAGACATGTCCTTAGATTGATGTTTCTAGACTTTATTTTGGATCAGGGACCAGCTGAGGAGGTAATGCAAACTACGGAACAGTGGATCGCCAGGAAACACATACGCACCCAAACCTGCACGATTTCTAGAACCTTTCTGTTTCTCTTCAAACTTGCAACCCATCTACAGCCTCCCACCGCCATCCATACCTGCCCTTGCCCAGACCAACTGGGTGTCCATCCCAGGTGAAACCCTCTGATAGACACATCAGGTAGTGAGAGTTTTTTTTTTTTTTTTTTTTAACGAAGTTTGACCTTGAAATCTCCAGCCTTATCCTTTTTCTGATCTCTTACTTGTGCTGCCCCTCTGCTCCCTTTGTCATGCACACACTTCCTCTGCTTTTGTGCCCGCTCCATCCTACGGTAGCTTTCAGTGCAATTGTTCTTGTACCAGGAAAAGTGAGGGGCTTTTATAAAGAGCCTTCATCAAGTCATTTTCAAACTACAGATGATATTAGGAAAGAAAGGCCGTACTGAATTTCCCCCTCCCTAATTAGATGGTGAAATTTTTAGTTCTTGGCATTGTTATCTGTTTGAATTGAAACCCTATCATTGAAAAAGCCAAATGAACTTGGAATTGAGGAGGGCCGTTTCCCAAAACGGAATGGAGCCAGACTTGAGCCCTCTGCAGAAAGCCAAAGCAACACGCCATCTGGGTGCACGTGACACATTTCTTCCGCTCCGGTTTCATGTAATTTGTTCTTTAAAAAATTATCCTGGGATTCAGGATTTAAAAAAAAAAAGAAATCATCTATACTGCAAATTCCTGCCACAAATAATCAAATGTTGAAGAGAATTGTATCTCAGCCAGGCAGATATCCTTTAAATGATACACGAACATTATTCAGGGTCTGTACGCTTTGCGTTGTCTTTATTTTCTGTCACTCTGTGTCCCAATCCGTGTCCCAGTGATGTCCCTCTTCTGCTGAATTCCCCTCTGTGTCCTGCCATTAAGTGAGGAGAAAATATAGCAGTGTGTGTCTCACCCATTTGCTCTTCTGGGGATTCCTGTGCCATCCCATCAACAAATGAAGGGAGCCTGAGCGCCCCACCGCTGGCCGTGCCCTCAAGTGACTCTCTAGCAAAAGGTTGCCACAGAACTCCAAAGTCGATCTTACGTGTGAGATGCACAGAACCTCTGATTTCCTTGGGACCTGATGAGTGATTTTCATTGGTCCCCTTACGTAATTTATTTATGGTCCTGAACATGTGAGCCCAGGTTTATGTTCCTGAATCTCTGGCTCTTTGTTTACTGGATTTGATTCATTGCTACAAAAAATGAAGGCATACATGCTCCTCTCTTCCTTTATCAAAATTACCAAAACAGTTATTGTTCATGTCTTTAATTTTATGTTGAGATTTTCGGAAAGAAATCCTTTGTAGATGGTAAGGGCATGCATAATTATCATCTTTCAAGGAAAAGTGACGAAGGTGGACAACCCATTTTATGTACTTAAAACATACACGTGTTGTGTACTCATCACTGATAATCTCAAATTTTATGCCTGCTTGCTGTACGTGGGAAAAATATATACCCATAGTTGCTTCAGTTTTCAATTTAGAATCTAAGAGTGAATTACTTCTTACTAATATTGGCTATTGATTTATAGATCTTTGATATGTACCCTTGTGAAATGGTTATTCAGAAGTAGGGTCGGAAGACCCAGGCATGTGTCATTTACGATATGTCTCTTTTGGAGGGTTGTTAAATTGTGACAGCAATGAGTGTCCATGCTCCTAAACCCCACATGTAATAAATAGCAGGATGTTGAAAGTGATGGCAGTTCGAACCTCTGTAAAGGTTCAGTAAATTTCTCTGTGTACATAAGGTTATGACATGAGATGTAAAACCCACTTTTACAGAGAAGTGTATTTGTTTGTTAATAACCATCATACGTGACCAGAATTTGAGGCAATTTAGGATGATGCACTTTTTCCTTTAATTTAAATTTGGCTCATTTATCTCCAGTCTCAAATCCTTTTCTAAGAGAATTAGGTGGGACAGAAACTATAAATTAGGGACAGTGACTTGCACTCAGTCATTGGAGTGGGCATCCTGTGCGAGGGTGAGCACACTGGGCGGAAACAAGAGATGGTGGGACAGAGGAAGGCGAGTTAGCCAGATGGGTGCGTCTCATCCTGCACACCCATATTCTCCCTGATGGCCGCATGATTCATTTAAAGGCTTATTGATTTTTTTCTTCTCTGCGCCAGCCTGCTGACCTGCTTTGTTGACAGGTTTGTGTGGATCAGACCGATCTGACAGTCAGAACTGTGCTAGTGGATTAGTCCCTGTGGTCCGGGACAAATATTTTATACTTAGTAGCCCTCATCAACAGTGAGAAAGAGATCCGTTAACATACCTTCCTATGCCATGTCGTGAATTCAGGGACAGCAGCCTACAATCAGAAGCAGCTGGGACTACTTGTTTAGTAAATGTGCAAAGTGTGTGTGTGTGTGTGTGTGTGTGTGTGTGCGCGCGTGCGCGCACGCGCGCACGCCTGCTTATGTATGGCTGTATGATGGAGTAATAGCTATGGCTTTCTCACTGTTAGTAACAAACATTAGCCAACATTTCGTTCTTAAAAAATACCTTTTGGAGGGGCGTCTGGGTGGCTCAGATGGTTAAACGTCTGCCTTGGGCTCAGGTCATGATCCCAGGGTCCTGGGATTGAGCCCCACACCCTGCTCAGCGGGGAGTCTGCTTCTCTCTCTCCTTCTGCTCCCCCTGCTTGTACTCTCTCTCCCTCTCTGTTAAATAAATAAATAAAATATTTAAAAAAAGCCTTTTTGATACCGGGATTGACTTCAAATTAATCCAGTGTGTTTGCGGGTGGGGGTTGGGTGTGGCAGGAGGGGATCATTGCTGAAATGGGTGGCGGACACATGGACGCTCATTAGGATCATATTTGTCTGTTGTGTATGTCTGAAATACTCTGTAATGAGAAGTTGAAAGAAAAACACCTGGATAACAAACCATAATACTTTTTATTTGAACCTTCAGAGTACACGGTTAGACATGAACAATTGGCACATCATCAAGCCAGAAATAGGCAGATTATGAATGTCATATTTTAAAAATTAATGATACATTAAGTGAAGTGTTGTATTCCTGCTGGTTATGAGCTCTGAAATTCTGGGACAACACTAGAACCATAAAAAAAATGTCCTTTAAAATTAGTGACGCTTCTCCAAGTTGAGAGTGTTCCTTCTCAGTTAATGAGATGAGGTATTTTTCAACCAGCATTTCCTAGGCTGTGTTTGTGGAGAGGTTAAGAGGATAGAAGATGCTCATGTGGATTCTGGGCTTTAAAGAATTAGGAAAGAATATATTAATCAATAGGAACATGGTTCTTTACGATAGGGCCGTGCAGTGCAAATCCTAAATGATCACTGCAATTTTTATTTTTATTTACTTTTATTTTCCAAGACCATCCATGATATTCCTTAGATTACAATTTGGGAAACAGTATGTTTGAATTTAAGGCCACTAAAGCTAATTTATATAAAAGTGGTGTTCCTTTAAACCTTAGGTTCAGTGATTAATGGTTAAGTATGGGCCAGATGTTGTCGTAGGACCAAACACCAACTATGGGTAGAACAAACCTGAAAATACTGTTTTTCTAGAATCTAGCGTACAGATGTCTCAGGTTTTATTGGATTTGGATTCTGTTTTGTACTTCTCTAGACATCATTTTTATCCTTTGTACTGTAAAACAAGACACCATCATGGCCAGCTCCAGAATAGTCCGGTATGGGGGGGAAGGAAAGGGTGTGTGTTTATGGCTGAGCTGGAGCAGCAAGAGGGGACCCACCATGCGGGGTCCTCAAGTGAGGCAAAGGTGCCTAAGAGGGACAAGCGTGGGAGGTGGGCAGGGCCAGTGCATGAAGGGCCTTCTCAGCCCATCAGGGAGTTTGGATTTTTTGGTGGGATGGTAGAAAACTGTTGTAATCTGGGCGGGGGGATGATGCGACCGTGGCTGCTCTATGGACGAGAGTGGGGAGTGGCGAGCAAACGGGTCATTGGGTGAGTGAGTACGAGACACAGTGCAGACTTGACCGGTCAGTAGACGTGGGGACAGAGCGAAGAGGACAGATCTGGGAGGTGTTTGGGGAGGATGTGGTATGTTGGCTGATAGAGTGACAGGTGACGGGTGAAAGAAAGACAGTCCTCAGGGATGACTCAGGTTTTGGTGTAGGGAATTCAGTGGATGGTGGTACCATGAACAAGTGAGGAGAAACCTTATTATTTAATTGAATCAATCAGAAATTGATCAGCTTTAATAATAGGGAAAGCCCCTTAGGGACCCTCTTCTTGGTGGGGGTGGGAGGGGAGGCCCGTTAGCCCCTTATGCTCGCCGAAAATATCTTCAGGAAGCTGGGTCAAGACCCGCTTCTCCCGCCTCTTCGTTTCCATCACGCTCTGTTCTTCGTTCTGTGTCACCGTGGGCTCTACCTGACTTACTGCTCCTCTGCCCCACCACTGACTGCACTCTGTTCTCCTTGACGGATTCAGGGTGGTCCTAATAAAGGCCAGTGAATGGTTTAGGCATTTGAGACAAGAAGGGAGGTAATGGGCTTCTCTTCTCAACTGCCCTGCTCCAGACCCCGGGTGTGACAGCCGACCCTGTGAATGTGGTTTCTCAGAGAAGTGCTGTTCCCTGTCCCCTCACCTTCGTGCTCAGCTTCCATGGAGCGTCCATGTCATCAGGCCTGGATTCATCTTCTCGACTTCAAACTGTTTTCCTGCTTTGTCCATAGTCATCCCCTTCTCTCTTCTCGTTTAGTGTGTGCAGACTTCTTCTTTCATTTTCCCAGCCTACTCTATTAGTCTTTTCTTCTTTAGGAGACATTCTTTTAACCTCTTCTAAGTTTTACAATTTCCACCCTTTGGATCATTTTCTTCACTGCCTTTGATCTCCCTCTGAATATTCCTTCATTAAGCGCAGCACGTAAATTTTCTTCTACACTTGTTCAGAGAGGAAAATAAAGTTTTATATCTCTATAAGGAAGTAAATGCAGTGAAAGACTGTCATGGCGTTTCTTTGCAGAAACTTTATGTGGTCATGTTTCTAATTGGAACATGGATATAAATCATGTCGTTTTCATGAAAAACTTGCTTCATGCCTTGTCATGCAGGAGTCCTTCTCAGCTTCAGCTTCAAATCGACCGGATGTGCTCTCTTCTAATGGGATAGCAATGTTACTTGATGAACACCCAGCCTTTTCTCTGGTACGAGTTACACGAAAAACACACATTTGACTTGTCTTCTCTTTGTTTGAACTGATGGTGGTTTAAGGGGAAATGCTGTCACCTGTGCAAAAGTGATTGGAGACTAATTTTTCAAAATAAATTGTGGAGGAGCTATTTGCACACCCACGTTCATAGCAACACTGTTCACAACAGCCAAACTGTGGGAGCAGCCCAAGTGCCCACTGACAAATGACTGGAGAAACGGAATGTGGTACATGCAAGAGAACATTATTCAGCCTGAAAAAAAGAGACAATTCTGACCCATACTACAGCATGGATAGACATTGAGGACATTTCTTGTGAATGAAATAGACCAGTCACAACGTGACAAATAGTGCATGATTCCGCTTATGTGTGCTCCCTAGAGGAGTCAAATTCTCAAAGACACAGACAGTAGAATGGGGGTGCCATGGACTGGGTAGAGGGAGAAAATGGGGAGCTGTTGTATAAAGCTTCAGTTTTGCAAGATAAAGAGTTCTGGAGATGGATGGTGGTGATGGCTGCATAATAATGTAAATGTACTCAGCACTACTGAATTGTACTCTGAAAAATGATTGAGATTGGGGCACCTGGGTGGCTCCGTCGGTTAAGCGTCTGCCTTCGGCTCAGGTCATGATCCCAGGGCCCTGGGATCGAGCCCCACATTGGGCTCCTTGCTCGGTGGAGAGTCTGCTTCTCCCTCTCCCTCTGCCCCTCCCCAATACCCCCCTTTTTTTTTTTCCTCACTACTCCTCTCTCTCCCTCTCTAAATAATAAATAAATAAATACATAATAAATAAAATCTTTAAAAATGGTTAAGATGGTAAATTTTATATTATACATATTGAACCACAATTAAAAATTTAAAAAGTAAATCATTGCATCTTCTCCCTTTAAATAATTGCATGGGGAAATGGGAAAACTGATTTTGTTCACAGATAAGACCTAGGTGAGTTAACTAAACAGGATCTTATGTGTAACACCGTATTTCACAAACAACTTCAAAAAGCATCGTAAGAATTATTTGTAAAAGAATGTGGTTGATGACATTGAATTTGGATTTTTAAATTATAGCCATATGTCAAAGAAAGCCCTTAGAAAATGATACAAAAGTAAGTGGTAGACTTAAGTTGTAATAACAGTTGAAGAATATGATAGTAATTTTACGAGTGTTTTTTTTCTTTAGCACTATGGTTGCCTGAATGGCATAGAACTGGGATGTAAGCTACAAGAAAGCAGGGCTTTTGATCTGTTTTGTTAATGTCTAGAACAGGAGCGGGCACAGAGTATAAGCTCAGTGAGTATTTGTTTAATGAGTGCACTCGGGGTATCTGTGTACTAGTTATCTTTTTTTTTTTAAGATTTTTATTTATTTATTGAGAGAGAGAGAGAATGGTAGAGAGAGAGCATGAGAGGGAAGAAGGTCAGAGGGAGAGGCAGACTCCCTGCTGAGCAGGGAGCCCGATGCGGGACTCGATCCTTGGGACTCCAGGATCATGACCTGAGCCGAAGGCCGTCGCCTAACCAACTGAGCCACCCAGGCGCCCTGTGCTAGTTACCTTTGAGTGTGTGGTGTGTACAAAAGTAGGTTCCTCAGCCAGTGCTACAGAACTTCTGAGATGAGGAGCCTTCCTTGTCTCTAGCATGTTACTACTTATCAGTGATCTTTTAGTTGTTAAATATCTCCTATCTCAGAATAAATAAGGTAAGCAGATCCTACAGATAAAAACACTGAAAAGCAGAAGGGTGGAGAGATTTGTGCATTGTCTCAAAATAGATGAGTAACAGGGGCACCCTCTGTTCAGGATGCTAAATCAGGCGATCCGTGTTCAGTGAGCACCTACTGTGTGCAAGCCCCATGTGTGGCTTTGTGAACGTCACTGTGACTAAGAGAGATGCTGAGCCCCCACGCTCAAGGGACGGGTAATCTGACGTGTGTGCGGAGGGGGATAGAACTGCTTTCTGAGGTTGATACCCACTACCCTCTTCTTTACCACCTCGTCTTAGCACCGATTTTTGTACTTTATTTTTTTTTCTAATTACATTCTTTTGGTGGGAGTATCCTAAAGAGAGAGAGAGTAGGGTCCTTTGTCATCTCTGTGTGGTCTGGAGGGATCTGTATCTTACAGACACGTTGTTATACAGTTGTTAGTTTCTGATATGACAGGCAGCCTCCTGTAGGACAGTCTGTTAATTCTGTTAAGTTTTATCTAAAGTAGTATCCTAGAACAATGTTTCCTAAACTGTTATGTGCACATGAATCACTGAGAAATCTTGTTAAAAATGGATTCTCATTCAGTTGTTTAGGGCAGAGTCTGAGACTCTGAATTTCTTTTTCTTTCTCTCTCTCTCTCTCTCTCTCTCTCTCTATTTATTTATTTATTATTTGACAGAGAGAGCACACAAGCAGGGGGAGCGGCAGGCAGAGGGTGAGGGAGAAGCAGATTCTCCGCTGAGAAGGGAGCCCAATGGGGGGACTTGATCCTGGGACACTGGGATCATGACCCGAGCTGAAGGCAGATGCTTGACCTACTGAGCCACCTGGGCACCCCAAGACTCTGAATTTCTAATGAGCTCTCAGGTGTTCTGAATCTGCTAGTCCAGGGGCCACACTGTGAGTGGCAAGACTGTAGGTTCTCAGCCCTAGCTATACATGAGAACCACCTGGGTGGCTTTTTATAAATACTGGTACTCTGTTCTTAGAGACTCACTTTAAGTGGTCTGGGCATGGCCCTAGCATCCATATTTTAAAAAGGTCGCTGAGTGACTTCAATGAGCTGCCGGTAATGAAGACCACTGCCCTGGACGAGCCCAGCTGCCACTTGCCTGTCACCCCAGGTAACCAAGTCCACTGATAAGATCTGGTGCAGACCAGTGTTGCTTGGAGTCTGAGGAAGGTGGGTGAATTATCATAAGGCAGCACCCGGCACAGGGACTAGTGTGCAGAAATGTATTTGCTGGGCAAGTGAGTGATCATTTTCAGACATTATAGATTATGGTGGGTGACTTGGTCCCATGGCTGTAGTCTCGGCCTCCAGCCCCCGACTTCATGGAGGAAGAAAGAGGTCTTGTACTCTGGGATAAAAGTTGGGGGAGGTATTGGAAAGAAAGTGGTGGAAAAATGTTTGTATCTGTGATGGATGATGGATGGATGGATGGATGGATGGATGGATGATGGATGGATGGATGGATATTGGATGGATAGATAGATTATAGATAAAATAAGAAAGAGATGAGACGAAGTCAACAGTTCAGAACAGAGAGGCATACATCCACGGTAATTTGCCAGGTCCTGAAGTCAGAAGAACAGATAGACACTATGGGCACGTCATTTCAACAAACACCAATATAAACAAGCATTTATTTTTTTGATAGTATGTTTAAATAAAAGTAGAAATGAAGTCTTAAAAAATTGCTTTGGGTAAAAATAAGTTTCCCTTCTAAGGTCTACTTTTCAGGTCCCATCCATTTACTTCCCAGCCATGACAGGGTCTCCAAGAAGCATGACCTTGCTGTGCAGGTTGGGGGCGGGGACATGTATTCTTCTATCTGAGCAGAAAGTGCTTTCTGGACTTTTCCTGAGATATTACTTTGATTGCATTATCAGATCGACAGGAAGTGACTTTCATGTTGTTTTATCTTCCTATTGCATTCCCGATGTACATGTTAGGAAACCTTTTCCTCAGCAGGCCTGCTTCTTCAGCAGGTGCAGCCTCTGTGAGATAATGCATGGCCTGTGTGGCTTTGAGGGTGACCACAGAAGGTGGCCTCTACAGATATGAAGGCCACCTTAGGACTTTTGCAGTGTCCCCTCTCACAAAACACCTGCAGTTCATGCATGTGAGGGTTAAAAGAATCAGGCCAACCGTTGGAAGCCAGCTAACAGGAGAACATTACGTTAAACAGACACTTAACCGACCACAGCGTTCTCAGGACCTCCTTGCTACACATCACTTTGGGCCCATCTGGGGAGCCCTTGCTTCTGGTCCCTGGAGCATCAGGTTGGGTTTGTGCCTCTCAGTTAGTATGAGCCACAGCTGGCCCTGTGGAGCCACAAACTGAGAAAACAGAGGGACAGAGCAGGGTCCGGCCATGGGTGCTGATGGCTTCACCCTTTGAAGGACCAGAGGGTCAGGAAAACACCTGCCAGGGACTTCCCGGACTCGTCAGAATGAACCATTACAAACAGAAGGGTGGCTCTCATGATGTGGGCAGAAGGAGGGCGAGGCTGAGCAGGTAGAGAATGTGCCGTGGCCCAGTCGAGGCAAAGCAGCATCCCCTGGGAGAGCAGCTGCGATCTGAGATCCGACCGCCCGCAGTCCAGGCTCTGTTGCTTCCTGGGCTGTGTGATCTTGGTCAAGTTACTTAGCACCTCTGCGCCTCATTTTCCTCCTCCACAAAATGATGATGATGTTACCACCCTTCTTAGCAGGTTGTTCTTAGGATGAAAGGGGAGACTGCCTGGAAAGTACTCCTGTTGGGGCTTAGGAAGCACGGAGGGTGTGGCCGTCAGCATCCTCATTATCAGAGCGCTCTCCCGAGCTCAGCTGCCACCAGGATGTGGGCGTACGAACGGGGAAGGGAGAAAAATCTCTTGCTGCCTGGTTTGGCACATTGGAGGTGCAGTTGGTCCCCTCAGGTTGTCACCATTGATGACTGAAGGTCCACAGTAGGGAGAGGTGGCCAAGGGCACAAGCACCTTCGGGCCTGGGCAGGTGAGGCAGGTGTGAACCAGGAGAGAAGCTTGCCACGGGGAAGCTGGGGGAAAACTGGGGGACTCTGCCCCTGACTCACCTTCACGCCAAAGGGACAGTGGATGGAGGACATTCGGGGGCAGTGTAGCATGTCTGACCACTGTCCTGACAGCTTCCCATCGAGTGTCATGGCCACCAGAATTCTCTGTCTTTTGGAGCTAGGGCATATTAGTCAGAGTTGATTCAGCAACTCATTGAAGGAGTGTTTATTGGGTGTGGCCATGAGTCAGGCATTGCATGGATGGTGAGACAGGAGTGTCGGGGGTCCCGTTCTCCTTGGCCTGTGGGCCTGGGAAGGCCTCAAACCATCATGCGAATGGCCCTCCAGTTATAACTGTGAGACATGAGGGATGTGTCCCCTAGAAAGCGGCAAGTAGTCATTTAAATGGGAAGGGAGCATTTGGGCAGGGAACAGCATGTGTGGGGCCCCTGAGGTAGGAGGTGTGAAGGGGAAGGGAACGGCCCTTTCCTGGTCACTGAGTCCAGTCTTGCCCCCTGGTTCCTGCTTTGGGATTTTTTTCTCATGCAGTCTCCCACCAGCATATTCTGTCCCCAGATATTCACGGGGCCTGTTTGTTCTCTTCTTGCCATTCAGGTCATGGTTGGGAACACACCTTCATTCTGCACCCGCCACTTCCCCCCACCCAGCCACTCACCGCGTCTTCTTCATGGCAGTTACTCCCCTTGGAAGGTCTGTTGTTCACTGATTTCTTTGCTTACTCCTCTTCTGAATGAAGGCCCATGGAAGTAGGTCCTTTGTCATACCCGGTGCTCTTTCCCGAACTTAAAACAGTGCGTGGCATGTACTAAGCACTCACTGTTTATGCAGCAACGGATGAGGGTTTCCAGCATGGTCACAGTTCCAGAAATACAGCCATGTAAAAGATGCCTCTACTCATAGGCCAAATACACAGAGCAAGTTTGCAGTGTGGTTCTGGGCATGGCTGACTCACCGCAGCTGCTTGGTTGCTCCAGGTCACTTCTTTGGGGACCTTGAGCCTGCCAAGCGACAGGGAGGGCAGGGTGGGCCTTGCTTTCTCAGTCTGCTTGCAGTCCATGTTTCTCTTAGAGCATACGTGCAACCCTCGGACGGTTCCCAGGCGTGCCTTCCCCCCTGCGTAGTGAGCCCTTAGTCTAGTTACCATGACAAGAGGGTCTCTCCAAA
This sequence comes from Callorhinus ursinus, assembly GCF_003265705.2. NCBI lineage: Eukaryota > Metazoa > Chordata > Mammalia > Carnivora > Otariidae > Callorhinus > Callorhinus ursinus. The sequence goes on along the minus strand of NW_027397137.1, from coordinate 2,270,913 downwards.
GGATGTGTTGTCAGGAATAGGGCCTCCCTCTCTCAAGGTGGCCGTTGCTCTGTTCCCACCAGGCCAAAACTCATGGTTTTTGTCAATTTTTTTGGAAGCAGCATTGTAGGTCCTGTAATCCTCGCCTTCACCCTTGGGGAAACCCGACAACTCTATTCTGTCTAGTGACTGACTAATGATGCCCGGAAGCAAACTTGGGCATCGTGACGGCATCCACGGAGAGTGAGCAGATTTTTACAAATACGATGAGAAATCCTGTGAGTCCCAGTGGAAGGACCCCACTCCCTGCCTCCGTGAAAATACAGATGTTTTTACAGACTTCACAACTGGTTCTATGTACACTGGATGGCATTGGGATGTGTTTCTCAGCCTGTTAGAAGAATGTACTTCTTTGTCTCAGGCTGTGGATGAGGGGTCATTTGCAGATGGAGATAGACTTCCGAAGAAGAGGAACACTGGCTTTGTAAATCTGAATATATAATTTGGGCAGATTGACATCTGAACACCTATTTACACCACGTTATAAACTTGTAATTCAAATGTATTGGTTTTTTTTTTTTTTTATAGCAATAAACTCAGTTCAGGATTTGGGCAAATTGGGACTGTTTTGATGGCAAATGCCAAACAAGAGCCCAAAAGGATATTATTGGCTCATATAGCTGAAAAGTCTAGCAGTAAGCACCTTCTGGTCCAGCTGGATCAAGGTGTTCAAGCAACTCTGATGGGAACACATCTTCCTCTTGCTGTCGGTCTCACTGTGCTGGGATTTCCTCTGGGTTAGACTGGCCCCTCGGCAGGCAGGTACAGCACACTCCTTCCTATCAATAGCAAGCAGCTTGGCAACCAAGGGAAAGAGTTCTCTTTCTCTAGTCCCTGTGATGGGCTCACGTCCATCTGTGTGGGCATATCATGGTGGCGACCTTGGTCCCACACCCATGATGGAGGGATCCTCACAGGAAAGCCCAGCTGCTCTTACCTTGAGAGGGACAGGTGGATGCCTTGAATGAAAATGACAGATGCCCACAAACCAGTGTTTAAGGGGCAGGAGGAGAGTGTTGGCCACGTGGATGATGCCATGATGTGTGGGATGGCCCGTGCATGGCCAGGTGGCCCTGGGCACTTGTGCTGACAGGCCCCCCCCACACACACATCACTGACAACCAAAGCCAGCCCCTGTGTGTTCCAGAACCCCCCTGAAGTTGGGCTTCTGATGAGCACCTTGGCACTCTGCTGCTTCTATTTTTTTTCTATTTACTTCCACTTTCATTAAGTGCCTTGAAAGGGAGCTAAGCCAATCCCAATGGTATATTTTGGGGTAAAGCAAACCTTGGGGGGGGCGGTCTCTACCTGCTACCTGTTCTCCGGTTGCGCACTTGGAGGTAAGAGTTGGACCTGGTGTTCGTGGTGGACCAAAGCACAGCACTCTCCTCTGCTCTCAAACTCAAATGGGCCACTTTCAAAGTAAAGCGTGGAACTCGTTCAGTTAAAAAAAACACACGTTTAGATTGACATATCTGTCAGGAAATTCATTTTGATGATGATAAATAAAAGGGAAAAGGCCATAGAACTGAAGGATAAAAGGTAGCCGGGATTATACCTTTCAAGAAAGAAATGGCCATGAACTTCCTTTCGATGTTAGTTTCTTATAAAATTGTAGATCCTCATGCATTCTAACACTTGTCTCTACAATTTTTTTTTTTACAACTTAAATGCCATCAGTTTTACATTTTTAGGATATCTCCATAACACTTACCAAGCGCTACTTCCCAGGGGCTCCCAAGGGAGTGATGATGTGATTTTATGCTCTAATCCTTCGTGCATAAGTACTTTGAAAAAATAAGAATATCTTCCTAGGAATAGTCTGAGTAATAAATATCTCAATCTGATTATTTTATTTCTTCCAATATTTACTTACTGTATTGTTTACATTTATTTGCCACGCAAGGAACTTTTGCTCAGAGACTTGGCCCAGTTTTGGGAAATGGCGTTGGACGCGGTCTGTTTTCATGTTGCATTCCGTACCTTTGGGGACATCTAGAGCAGAGACCCTGCTTACAGCAGAGGTGCCTTCAGTTTCCTCTCCCTCCCGCCATCCCTCCCTCGCTGCCTGGTAATCCCTGACGTTTCTGTACAGTTTGAGGATATGTCCATTTTGTCAGGGAAATCTATTGTCATTAAGTATTTTATCAGCCTAAACTCCACTAAAAGCAAATGAGCAAATCAACATAGTTCCCATCTATACTGGGAAAGGTGAGTTTGTTTTCTAGACCTGAGAAGACACAGTAAATTCATATAATTTTTATATTAGTTGTAAACCTTTCAAATAGGGATTTTATCTGCTTTCTCCCTCCTCTGCTCTGTGCCTGGCATGCAGTTGGCATTCAGTGAGGATTATTCTTGTTGAGACAAATGTTGAATGAGCGAATGCATTGCAACTAAACAGAAAAAGAGAATAACAAAACAGGTACAGAGACAGAGGTTTATCCCTTGCCACATTTTATTCATTCTTTTCATAAATAATAATGTTAGAACTAGGGTCCCACTGATATTTTTATGCATGTTTTGATACTGCACAATATATTTATGAATTCATAAACCACAGAACTATTACTTGTCGGGTTTAAAAATATGTGGAAATGCTATCACACACATTAAGACTCACCCTTAGGTTTTCTTATAAATCATTTCTCTAAACGCTGTCTATTTTTCCACAGAAACTGTGCAACCAAAATATTGTGCTTCTCAGTTGAGGGTTGGTGAGCCTGGGGGGCACAAATGTAATCAGGGTCCAGAAGTGTCTGTCCTTGGGCTCAAACTAAACTGGGTTATGAAATTAGCCTGGAGAGGAGAGAGGATGATGTCAGATCCTAATGTGATAACATTGCCATGAGTTCTCCTGACAACAGAGCAGGCTGCCTGTTTTTCTCTTCCCCCCACCATCCATCAGTTACTGAGATGGCCGGTCCTTTTGTCACTACGTTTCTGTCTTTGCTGGTTTGGCTTTGACTGCGAGTTGTTTTGTGGTCCCTCTGATCGCGAAGGACATTTCATGGTGGGGAGATTCTTTGGGTCACTGGACACTATGTGTTCTCAGCCCTTGTCCAAACCTGGGGGGCTAAATGTGTTTCAGAGTTTCTTGGATTTCCGACAGGTGACACTGTGCACATCCCGAATGTCTTCTCCCCCACTACCCCCGGGGAGGGGAGCATGGGGCCCAACTGCTCTAATACTTCTGTGCGGCAGAAGTCTGGAGTTTTTTCATCCTGAGTGGGATAAACAAGGACCAAATGGAGTCTCCTGTCCATTCGGGCCAGGTTTTGCTGTCAGGTGAATCATGAAAATTCTTTCTCTTTTTTCGGATATTTTTCAGTTGTGGAATTGCAGATAAGAGATTGTAGATGTTTGTGATTATGATTATTTCATTATAAATTCACACACCTTCTGGACAGTTGATGGCATCATGCCCTGGTTTCCAGCACTGACTCAGATTCCTCTCTCCCTCCCATCTACCTCTTTCCCTTTCCCTCCCTCCCTCCCTCCCTCTCTTCTTCCTTCCTTCCTCCCTCCCCCTTTCCCTCAATCCCTCCCCTTCCTTCCTTCCCCCTTCCCTTCCCTTTCCTTCCTTCCAGCTGTCGGCTCTGTTCCTCTCTTTCTGAAGCCTCCCTGCCCACCCCCCTCCGCCCAGTCTCTGTTATTTCAAGATATTTCCCCTCCTCTCCAGAGGAGCACTTAGGATTTCAAGTTGGTTATTGTAGGGGCTTAAAGACAGAGCCTCGTTTGGCCCTATTGTCGAACAGATGGGGTGTGTGTGCAGCCTTGGCAACTTCGTAGTCATCTCTGTAACTAAAATCTGTATTATCTTTAGGACTAATGTCTTAAATTTGTGATTTTATTTGATTCTTTATTCGCCAATTTGAATGTTATGGTTGATTACAAGTACATAATAAGACCCTTTCTGTGATTGGCATTTTCATTTTTCTGGGGAAGTAGAGTGCCTCTTGATGTGTTTTCAGTTGTCTTCTCTTTCCCCCCGAATTCCTTTTCACTGGTGCTTCTGTGCGCACACTGCCGGGGTGTCTCGGGGGGACCCGCGTCTCCTTGTTCCTGTTGCAGACTTGAAAGTAGTATTCAAATGCAGCCGTATTTTACAGATTGGCAATTTTGCTATAATTAAGCTTCATGAATATGAAGATTCTTGTAGAATTCCCACGATGCCCCATGGTGAGGATTTGCAATAAGATTCCTTCTCAGCTCACTGTGCCCTATTAGAGTGTCAGTTTGGCTCAGTGGCAGCATGATGTTTACTCCTAGGAAGGGCACACCACATATTAGATCATTTTTAAACCTTGGCAGAAGCAGTCAGAGAGGCACATTGTTCAGAGGGCTTGACCAAAAAAACCCAAACAAACAAAACACACACACACACACACACACACACACACACACACACACACACCACACCAAAAAAACAGAGAAGATCAGTGTCTTCACAGACCCAGGGATATTTGGAAATTAAATGCTACAGTTATGGACACGGGAGGAGGTGGCATTTGCGGAATGGCCTGTGTTATGTTTTCTTCTGCCATGATTGGCTTTGTCCCTGCAAAACCTCAGAATGAGCCAACTTCTCCGGGACTGCAATGAGCTTCTTCTTCCTTGTGGGTGGCTCTTTTGTGACAGCTCTGGGCAGGAAAGCCCCACCTGACCACTTTGTTCCCACGAAGTAGCATCTTCTGAATTGGAGATCACTGCTGGCTTGTTCTTATTTTATTTACTTTGCAAATAGGTGATACATTCATAATCCCAAACTCAAGAAGTATTTTAAGACGTATGTAGAGGCAATTCTAGTCCCACTGCAGACCCTCACCCTAACTCCCAGGTATGCATACCCCACCCTCAAGTAGGTACCCATTGTCATTCCCATTCATATGTTTTCTGTCCTTTCAGAAATTCCCCATGCATACATAAACAAATACAAATGTATTGCTTTGTCCCACTAGTGTTTACCCATCAGCATGGCATGGGCTCTCTGGAGGAGCACTCCCTAATTTAACTGCCACATTCTAGAAGGCATCTTTCTGTCTGTCCGTGGGATCTCCAGGAAATCGTGGCTGTGTTGTTTGAAGATAAGTCCTCAGCTGCTTCTTTGCATCTTTCCTGTTCTCAGCCGAAAATAAAACCCTGGACTTCATCCATTTGACATTTTTTTCTCACTGTTTGAAAGGCTCTTGAACTCACCCCCTGATGTTGCTTTTAACATCTCTTACGTTTTAAAAAGAGCTGTACTCTGGTTTCTTTGCTTTTATTGTCTGCAGAAAACGGCCCGAATAATTAGGCCAACAGAGAATTGCATCTTAAGGGCTAATTATTGATGTATTCCTCATGTCAGCCTGAAAGTATCCTCTGGGGATGGAAGATGAGATGGAGCATCCCTGCTTTTCATGACTCTGTAGGCTTCGGTCCACCCAAGATCATGCTAAGGTGATTTATACCCTCTGCGGTGGTTTAGAAAGATGACCACCCATGTGTAGATAGCAAATCAACCCACTCCTGCACAAAACTTCCTTATAATGCAAGATTTTGCTAAAATAGAGTCATTCAGAAACCTTTAAAACGTCTTATTAAGCAACACAAAATTTTACTGATAAGATTTTATTTAATTTTTAAAATGATGACTTTTATTTATTTATTTATTTTTGATAGACATAACATTTGGGGGGGTGCCATACTTGCATTAAGGGGTTATGTAAAGCAGCATTTCCTAGGCAGTTGGCACATAGTACTTTCGACTTGGATCTACAGTAACTAAGATAAGATGACATAAGGGACCTCCCACCCTCACAGCCTTACTTAAACTGAGCTGAAAGGGTCCCGTTGGTGTCTATCACCTGCTTTTCTCACTGTGGGTGTGGAATGACCAGGCTGGTCATTTTGTCCCCATGTCACAAATAATTAAACTCCAGCCTTTAAATTGCCAATCTCAAAGACAGCTAGGAAGAAAAATTATATTCTTGCCTCTTCATTGTCTCGAGGTGGAAGCCTCAACCGAAGTGGCCCAGGATGTGGCAGGGATAGCACCCAGAATGATCCATCTTGCGCTACCGCAGGCTTGTGCTGACAAACACTCTTTGTATGGAAGCATCTAGCAGCGCGTTTCGACTTTCCCTGTCAACCTGGGGCCGGGGCGAGAAGGAACACACACAGCCCGTGTGACAGTGCAGCTTCTAACGGAGCAAATGACAAGAGCTTTCGCTCAGGCTCAACAGGGCTTGGCGACGAGGCGTGCCAAAACAGATGGAAAGTGTTCACCTTAGGATCCTACTTCAAGGGACTTGGGAGGAAACTGAAAGCCAGGTTTGTGCGTGAAAATAAAATAGAAACTCTGAAAAAGCATAGAAGGTAGGCTTTAAAAGGGGGTAAAGAGGACAAACGAAACGAGAGTGATATTTTTACTTTCCTGACAAAGGGAACAAGCAAGAGGCATAATCCTTAAATGTCTGTTTTCTGGCAGGATGTCGACGGGCATGTGGGATGTCTGGGGCTGTGCACTGCATAAAGGCAGGAACCAGAGTCTGTGTCCTCCTCCGGCTGCTTCAGAGCCTGCTTAAACCAGTGATCACAGAGTATAAACACGGATTCCCGTGGTTACCTCCCTGTCTGGACTGAGCACCTCGATGGCAGAGATGATGATTTCATTCCTAAGGTTGTGTATTAACCCTGGGACCAGATTCTGGTCCTTACTAAATGTGGTCTGCAGAGTAATTGGTCCCAGAAATGCCCACGTCCTCATTTCTAGAACCTGGGCCAGTGTTAGCTTACACGCTGAAAAGGACTTTGAGGATGTAATTAAGGCTCTTGAGATGGGGAGCTGGATTATCTCGGCAGGTCCTATATAATCAAAACGGTCCAGGGAAAGAAGGGGCGGCGGGATCAGACTCAGAGGGATCCAAGGTGGGAAGGACTCTACTCACCATTGCTGGCTCTGAAGACGGAGGAAGGGGCCACGAGCCAGGGAATGTGGACAGCCTCTTGAGTTTGGGAAATGCAGGGAACAGACTTTTCCTGGGAGCCTCTAGAAGGAACAACCCTGCCAACACCTTGATTTTAGCCGGTGAGACCCATTTACAAGCCTGATTTCTAATTCCATAAGAAAGTAAATTTGTGTTGTTTTAAGCTACCAAGTTTGTGGTGATTTGTTGCAGCTGCCACAGGAAGCTAACAAATACAGTGAGCAACCAAGGTGGAATGGGAGGGGAGCGATGTGGGGAGATGCTGCCTTTGACCCCGCACCCACACTGGAAAGACAAAAACACGCCCCCACGGGCTCTGTCTAGAAACCTGTGTCTATTGCAGCTGTTAAAGGGGGCTCTGTCTTGCATACCGTGTTTGTGTTTGTTCACTCTCCTGATAGCCTATGCGATTTGTAAGGAAAAACATAACAATCTTTACCAACCTTAGGATTACCGTCTAGGTGATTGTGTCAAAAAACGAACATCTCTTTATGTGTGTACTGACTCTGTTTGGAGCATGTAGGGCTTTCTCTTTGGGGGCAGGGCATGATGAGGGTAAACCTCGCCTAAGTACCTTCACCAAAGGTGAAGGCAATAAGCCTCCTTAGGCATCTAGCCAAAGCACTTGGGCGATGAGGAGTGGAAATGTGGCCTCTAGCATCACACAAAATGTGATGGGTGCGCGGTAAATGCTCAGAGATGCTCAGATGAAAGTATGGCCTCTCCCAAAGGAAAGGTTTGTTTTCCGTATTTGACCTTGGGAAGCAGTTCCAGTCGGAAGAAGAGAAGGTCTCCAGCCCTGATTTTGTGGCACCACATAAAATGCTTCTTCGTCTCTCCCCTTCTCCGGGCCCCAGTCAGTTGTGTTCTTTCTCCTCTGGGCGGCTCGTCCCTGCTATTGGAGCCTGGAGCTCTGGAAGTGACAAAGGCCAGCTCTGCAATCTCTAGGTGCGCATGTGAGCAAACGGCGTCTCCCTCTCCCATGCTCTCTCAGGAAGGCAGTGCCATCAGGCAGGACAGGGGAGGCAAAGTGAGGCACAAGGCAGAACCCGTGCCCATTCCTCCAGAGAGCGTCCAGCCTGGCCTCTGGTGCCCTGGGCTCAGTAGCAGCTCTCTTTGGAGACATCACAGTGGTGGCCACCTGTTGAAATCCTTTCTAGACCACGTCTCATGTGGAGCTTCCGGGCCACGTGTTTTGCTACTACTGCTTAGCATTGTTTGTGTGCCATCGTTCTCATTTCCAGGTGGTTCTATTGGGGTTTCCTTGCCAGGGCTAAAGGGACCGTATATTCCGAGTAGGCATTCAGCTGATATACAACCACGAGACATTATCTGTTGTTATATTTATTTGTATATATAAATATATATTTAAATTTTTTAAAATTAGTTTTATTTTTCATTAAGTAAGCTCCATGCCTAGTGTGGAGCTCAATGCAGGGCTTGGTCTCACAACCCTGAGATCAAGACTTGAGCTGAGATCAATAATTGGATGCTTAATCGACTGAGCCGCCCAGGTGCCCCTAAAATATGTTTCTAAAAATTCTTTTGTACCATTTGTTTTTATTTTATTTATTTATTTATATATTTATTTATATATATATTTATTTATTTTTAATTTGTGGAAAAAGGAGAACCATCCTACACTGTTAGTGGGAAAGCAAGCTGGTGCAACCACTCTGGAAAACAGTATGGAGGTTCCTCAAGCAGTTGAAAATAGAGCTACCATACGATCGAACAATTGCACTACTGGGTATTTATCCCAAAGATACAAATGTAGGGATCCGAAGGGGTATGTGCACCCCGATGTTTATAGCAGCAATGTCCACAATAGCCAAACTGTGGAAAGAGCCCAGGTGTCCATCCACAGATGAATGGATAAAGATGTGCAATACACACACACACACACACACACACACACACACACACACACACACACACACACACACTGGAATATTATGCAGCCATCAAAAAGAATGAAATCTTGCCATTTGCATCTAGTGGATGGAACTGGAAGGTATTGTGTGGAGTGAAATAAGTCAATCAGAGAAAGACAATTATCATATGGTTTCATTCGTATGTGGAATATGAGAATATGGACTAGAAACAGCACAGAGGATTGGAGGGGAGGGGAGGGAAAACTGAATCAGAAGTCTTCTGGACCGTTTAGTAAACAGAAAATAGTCTACTTATTAAGAGTACACAGGATCTAATGATATTGCCCTGTGGAGGCCGTGGAGGTGATGTAGTCATGGCAATGGGGATGTTTTAGACGTGGACAGGGGTAGAGGTTAGGGGCAGGGGTATGTGTGATGCCCCTGCTGCTCAGGGGTGGTGCAGAGACAGTGGAGACAGTGAACAGGTGAGGGGCTGAAGGCATGAAGTGGAACTGGGATTGGGGTCAAGACCCTGCTCTGTGAAGTCCAGTCCACGTGGAAACTGCAGGCACCCAGGGCACACCCCACTCAGATACCTCCTCCGCAAGCAGGTGCAGGGGCCCAAAGACTGTCCGCCCTGTGGGGAGGTCAGGAAAGTGTCTGATGCTAAATGACGGCTCATCATTTGGCTGCGACAGAAGCAGCAAACAGACTCTAACACCAGCAATTTCTGAAATCCGGTCTAGAACACTTTGGTAACTATTTGGTGCTACAGTTTTGGTCACCTGCTGGCTAGCTGTGGCGTGTGAGCCAGGGTGTGCAGACATATATATTCAGGAAAATGAGGTTGGGGGAAAATGTTGAATTACATCATTTACTTAGTGAATTGTGTAGCTGGACCGCTTGTTGAATATATTAATATCACCCCTGGGAATCTGTGTAGTCACTACCGACTCTTCTGCTCTCCTTTTCCAAAATCCTATTTTTTTTTTTTTATTGTTGCAAGGATGGGAAATATACCACATTTGACATGGCTGGTTTTCCGTTTATTTTTTTTTCTCAATCTGAACATGTTCTCTTGCACGTACCAACCTAACTTATCTTACTTCTCTAGGTAATGTCGACGTCTTTCCCTCCCCTTGTGTAGGACATTAGTGCCCACTCAACATCACTATCTGGCGCTTTGAATGTGCAAGACACATGGGTGGATCGTTCCAGGGCGTCTGGGCATTTACGTACAGCTGGATGATGCTCAGTGTCGTATTCTTCGTGCAGATGTGTGAGATCATATAAACCAGCCACGTTTTGGGTTGGGTTGAAAGTCCTAGGGTTTCTGAGTCATGAAATAAAAAATAGCTGTCCCTTAGTGTAATCTGATGAGTTTTGAAAGTAAAAAGTTTCAGAAGAATTATTTTCAATGGGCATGATTTTTGTTAAGTGACATATAGTTGACATTCTCACTATACCAAAGGTTCTGTCTTATAACTAGGCTGGCACTATTAATTCTGTATCCTGTTCCTTGCAGTGTTACCATTTTAGGTAAGAAAACCAGACCTTGGACAACATGATGGGATTTCTTGGAGGGCAGCCAAATTTATTTAGCAATAACAAAAGCTTACATAAAATTTACCATAATATGTCACATGTTACTTTGTATTATTAATCTAAAACTGACGTTGGATCAGAGTTTTTTGAATTGTTAGGTTGGAAACATTTAATGGGCTACTTACGGCTGTTTTCTTAAATATGTCTGATAGAGAAACAAGATTCAAAGTCACTTTGCAGAAGTAAGGGTATGATTATCAGAGGACTAGTACATATACACATGAGGACTAAGTCAAAGATCGTTGCATTTACAATTTAGGAGCAAACTGATTGGCCTTCCTAAGCTATAATTATAGTGTATACATCTTTTCAGTAACATTTGGCCGATGTCAGTCTTGTGAATTTTAACAACTTCTACAGCAGAAACCAATAAAGTGATAATTATAGGATTGGAAAACTTACCTTCACAATGATAAATTAGCATCGCTCAGTGAATATTCAATGGCTGAACTTTTCCTCCTTTAAAAGCCAGAGCAAAATTTAAATGACTTTGTGTCTTTAAAGTGTTCTAGATTCTCAGTGAGAATGCACATAGCTAAGAGCAAAGAGAAGCTTTGGAAAAGACCCAAAGGGTGGGCGGGAGGGCAGCCCTCCCATCACTCGCATGTGCCTGGATGCAGGCCTGCATGCAGTGGGGAGGGGGCCCTGAGCTGCCCAGAAGCTCTGGTGAGCCTAGGGGACAGTCCAGTTTTACCTGGAGAGCCTGGAAGGAAGAATCAAAGTTTTCATGCTCTCTGGCCTCCAGAGTGGGCATGTTGGCCCCCCTGAAATCCAACCACCTGCTAGCTCGCCATGTACTGTATTTATTTTCTGTTCCATTTTCTCTGTAATCCTTTCTCCTTCCTCGTCTTTTCTTGTGGATAGTTTACATTTGAGGTGACTATTTCTGTCATCTCTAAATATTTCATCCAAGGAAGAAAAACCAGGATGAACTCAGAGGAAAGAAGCAGAGTTTGGAGGAAGTTTAGTGGGCACAGAACTGACTCTAGACCAAGCCAATGACTCATTATTTCTCTTTGAGAACAAGAAATCAGAAGTCAGGTATCAGGTGAACACCTGCTTCTTTTGGTGATTTGCAGGATAGTTAAGTTCTGGCCTTATGCTCTGGCCATATGTCTCTCTCTTCAGTCGTGATGCTTTTGCCAGCCGACTTCCTTCCTTGGCAGGAACGGCACTGGATCCCCGGTTTCCTTCCTGACAAGGGTCTCTCTGTGGTTAACACAGCGAATTTCACGGCCCGGAGCATACACGGTTGTAACAGACATGCAGTTTTCATTACGCATTATCCACTCTGGACCCGTTACACTCTGTGGAGGATAGATCTTTTGTGTCACAAGGCTGCTCAAATAATCCATTGCTTTGGACTATCCCATGAACAAAACAACATATTTTTTAGATTAAGTGGCATTTTCTCTCCTTCCTCCCTCCACCCCTCCTCCTTCTCCGTGAATTACCTTTAGTTTACCAAGAATCCATGATGAATATACTTTCATGTTAAATGGTTCCTTTTTTTTAAAAGTTGGATATAAATCGAGTTGGATGTAAAAGTGAATGGGATAAATTACCTGTGTGATAACTACATGGTGTTTAGGCCCTTGGCCCAATACCACCAAATGTGAACACGTTTTGTCCAGAGAAAGGGTACACGTTTACCACATGAAAGAGGAGGGGGGGCCCTTTGTGGTCTTGCCCAATGGCTGTGAGGTTTGGGGGCTCCTCCCCCCTACTTGTTCTTGCTTTACTCGTGGATATAAACTAACGGAGTGAGTGCCTTCAATGGGACAACATCGGAGCATCGCAGGATTCCATAAATACAGATTTGCTTCCGTCTTCACTGTTACTCGTTATTCAGCTAACAGCCTTCTACACTCCAGCCAAATTTCATCTTTGTGTATCATCATCTCTAATAAAATCTTTTGCTCTTGGTGCACGATTTACAAGGGCTCTTTATCAGGGACTTCATATTCAGTAACTGTGTCTTTGTGGCTCCGCATGACTGTGTAGCGTAGTAAATCACCCAAACCAGGAGAAACCATGTGGATTGTGATGGTTTCCTTAACTGCTGTAGCTTCCAGGGCATCAAACGACCCACCAGAGAAGGAAAGAAGGGGAGAGATATTAGGGAGAAAAGTTGTAGGAAGAGAGTACCGAAATTCTTCATGAAACACTCCATTATGCTGTTATCCTAGGAAAATGTCATTGGTTTGACAGCTCCCACTGTGTGTTTCTGTGGCCAGATCTGGAAGAAAATGAAGCTCCCCCCACCACATATCCTTATTTGTAAAATGTAATAAAAGAGTGTGAGGGCCTGGCTTTTCATTATTTCAAAAACAATTTGACAAATCTTGAAGTTTTTTAATCTTCATTTTTGAGTGAAAAAATATCAATCCCCTCAGACTGTAAATTGTATGTCCTATTCATTCGTAGATTTTCATGTTTGTACAGGTGCTCATCAGGGCCTTTACCACAGACGGATAGCCTCAGTCTTGCCCCAAACACTACTTGCCGCAGTGAGAAATGCCATAAAATCTGGGTTTGGCTTTATACTCTTTTATCAGAATGAGTTGGTTCGTTCATCCATCCAGAAAGTAGTCCTGGAGCATGTACTATGTAGTGGCTTTTCTCCCTCTGTCAGGCTGTGAGGTCAAAGCAGAGCTCTGCAACCACCCATATTCTGAATCTCTGTCTTGGACCAGCTGAACTGAACCTCTGGGCTCGGCCTTGGGAAATTGGGAATTTAACAAAGTCCAAAGTTCACACTGATTTTTTTTTTTTTACTTCATTTCTTTTCCAGTTTGATTAAGACATTATTGCCATACATCGCTGTCTTGGTTTAAGGTGGACACCATGTTGTTTTGATGACGTATATTGTGAAATGATCATCACTATAGTCTTCGTGAACATCCATCACCTCACACAGATACAGTAGAAAGAAAAGAAAGAAAAGCTGTCTCCTTGCGATGGGAACTCATAGGATCTCTCCACAATTTTCCTGTATGTCGTGCAGTGGTGTTAGCATAGTCATCCCATTGTGCATCGTGTCCCCAGCACGTATTTATGTCACAACTGTGAGTTTGTACCTGTGGACCACCTCCCATGTTATCCCCCCCAGTTCTGTCACTCCCACAGCGATTCGTATGTACTGTGAGCCTCATAGTCTCAGCAGAGTGGATGTGGACCAAAGGGAGCATGTTTTAGCTTGCTTGGGCTGTCAGAACAACATAGCACAGACTTGGTGGCTTAAAAAACTGAGATGTGTTGTCTCCTGGCTGGACATCCAAGATCAAGTTGTTGGCAGGACTGGTTCTTCCTGAGGGTTCTCTCCTTGGCTCGTAGACAACTGCCTTCCCGGTGCCTCTTCTTCTGTGTGCATGCCCCTGGTGCCCCTCCACGTGCTCAAATGACCTCTTCTTACAAGGACATGGTCAGATTGTATTAGGACCAACTCTAATGCCTCATTTTATCTAAACTCTTTGAAGTCTAGATCCCTACGTACGGTCACATTCTTAGGTACTAGGGTCAGGATGTTGATGTATGAATGAGGGATTGTGGACACAGTTCAGCCCACGACAGGGCAGAAGCATCCACCCTTGGCTGATTTGGCCACCTTCCTAGCTGGTGTTTTCGTCTGCTCTGTGGAATGCTAGTAGATGGTGTATGGATATGGTTTTCTCACCCAAGAGCTTCCAGGTTCTGTTAAGGCTCTCAGAATTTCTCCCAGGGAGGCTTGTGCCACTGAATTGAGCCTGGAGTATCTCAAGCTATTGGAGCAGGAGGCTCCAGCGTTTGCAAACTTGCTATTGATAACACATTGCTTACTTGTAAAATATGTTATCTCTCTGAGTTAGAGAAAAATAAAACAAGAAGTCAGGCCCCGGACTGAAGGCCACCCAGGTATGGAGTTAGGGGCGAGAACATCAACTTGTTTTACTTAATTTAAGATATTGAAAAATATTAAGTACTCTTTATATGCAGTAGCCATCATGCACATCCAACTCAGAGAGATATGAGCTGCATTTAAGAAGAATTTTATTATATTCATCCCTACATGTCCTCCATCTACCCATCCATCTACTCACCATCCACTGGAAAACATTTTATTCTACTCCAGATATTGCTACATTCCAGAAACACAAGATAGCCCTAATCTATGCACTCACAGAACGCAGGGTCCAGGCTCCAGGCTCTTATCAGAGCAAATACAAGCCCCTTGCTGGCTCTCTAGGGGGCTTCTGGCACCATGACCCCCAGGCTCATGGCAGGTATACCAAGGTCACAGGAGAGCTTGTAAAAAAAGGCTTCCTCTGGGACTCATCGTTCATCTCCAGAACCAATGTCTCCTGTGAGTCAGGGTGGAGACTGGGGTTCTAGACTGTGGCTGTCTGTAATTTCAACTCTCATGGCTTCTCATGGGAACTTTCCACCATGGCCTGGGGCAGTCCTTCCCCGCCATCTGCCTCCATTGTGGTGCTCTTCCCTGGGCCATCTCTTCATCCTGTAGACCAGCAGTGGCCTCTCCTCTACTGTGAGGCCCACTCAGTGGCTAAAGCCAATGTAGAGAGTTTCATCTCTGAGTTCCTTTCAGTTGTGGGGTCCAACAGCCAGGGCTCAGCTGTGTCATTCCAAGGCTGTGTGACCCTGGGCAAATTACTTCACCTCTCTGAGCCTCAACTTTCCCATCCAGGAGCCCAGGTGTGAATAATAATCATTATGTTGTAAAGACCCCATAAGGATAACTGGGAGGACATCTCTAAATCATGCTGTGCAATATTGGCACATAGTAGGCCCACAGGAAATGGTACATTCTTCCATGGTGTCTGCCAGCGTTGGATTTTGCTACCTCCTGTTATTCTCTGGGTCAAAAGAACTAGAACAGCAACAACAAAGATTAACAAAAAAGGAAAAAAAAAGGTGAACCGTTAAAAACCCTGCAAAATGTTGGTCTTTTTTTCTCCAAGTATGTTATAAGTTCATTCAAAGGAGAAACTTTGCATTTTCCTTGTTTCTCTTCTCCCAGTGTCTGGCAAAGCATTTGGCACATAGTAGATGGTTAATATATATTATCAAAGGGACTCACCCTGAAAGCATACCGTGATGAGTCTGACTTGGCAGTGCTAGCATTGGGGATTTGGGAACGTGTATGTATTCCCAAGGTTGCGTTCACCTCTCCGTTTTAACTTTGTACAGCATCCTTTATCACTTGATGCCATATAATATATGGGCAGGCTTTGAAAACTGATACTATTACTTATCATTTTCAAGGGTCATGGTAGTGATTCAACTATATTATTATTTTTTGCTACTGTGCATCTTTGAGACACATATTAACTGGGCTTTTACCAATCTGTGAGTATCTCTGTTTCAGAGCAGAAAAATCTACTGAATTGGAACCAAATAAATTCCTTTTTTTTAAAGATTTTATTTATGTATTCATTCATTCATTCATTTGAGAGAGAGAGAGTAGGGGGAGGGGCAGAAGGGGAGGGAGAGGGGAGCAAGCCGACTCCGTGCTGAGTACAGAGCCCCATGTGGGGTTTGATCCCATGACCCTGAGACCAGGGCCTGAGCTGAAATCAAGTCGGACATGTAACTGACTGAGCCACCCAGGCGCCCCAGAACCAAATAAATTCTTATCTGAAGTCTTTTTAAAGATTTTATTTATTTATTTGACAGAGAGAGACACAGCGAGAGAGGGAACACAAGCAGGGGGAGCGGGAGAGGGAGAAGCAGGCTTCCCGCCGAGCAGGGAGCCCGATGTGGGGCTCGATCCCAGGACCCCAGGACCATGTCCTGAGCCAAAGGCAGACGCTTAACGACTGAGCTACCCAGGCGCCCCTCTTATCTGAAGTCTTAAGATTATTCTAGAACTTCACTTCCAGATATTTTCAATTTGTATTAAGTCTTTTGTGATACATGTTTAAAAGAAGGGAAGGAAAGCCAGTGGCCTCTGATGACCAAAATGAAACACCCTCTCCTTGACTTAAATATGACCTGTCCAGTGGGCGTTAATACAGGAACATGAGTCCCTTTTGAGCATCTGGAGGAAGGGGAGGCATCCTTGAATACTTAATCAAGATACCTTTTCCTCCAAGTAGCTCCCGTGTCTTTCCTGTCTTCCCTTTTCTGTGTCTGGCACCTGGGGCATTGTGGTCACATAAACGTAAATGTCCAGCACACAGACCACACTGACACAGCCATCAAGACCATAATGTGGCTTCTTGGATGCATCTTATCCACATGCCACACCCTCTGTTCCATCTCACGAGGAACACACTTTCATGTTCAATAAGGGCAAGAGGGGAACCAAACACTGACTTACCCATATACAACTCTGTGCCGTGAGTTCTCTTATGCATTCCTGGTGAGGATGGGATTTCTCTCCTCCACAAGCCATAGGGCTTCCTGCACTCCTGCTCTTCCCAGATGAGCATAGTGGGGTGGCTCACAGTGCCTGTTTTTCCTTCTTTCAGAAAATGGAAGTGTTTTCCTACATTGCTTTCACATACTGCTTGGAAACATTGTAGAAGTTCTTAACAGCTTATCCAACATTTCCTCTTCTACAGTGTGTGTGAGTATGTGAGATGTGTGTATGAGATATGTGTGTGATGTGTTTGTGATGTGTGTGTGTGGTGTGTCTGTGTGTTGTGTATGTTCTGTGTGTGGTGTGGTGTATTTGTGTATTTTTTTGTGTTGGGTGTGTTGTGTATGTAGTGTGTGTAATATGCATGTAGTGTGGTGAGATGTGTGTGTGCTGTGTGTGGTATTTGTGGTGTGTGTGTGTAGTGCATGTGTGGTATGCATGCACAATGTGTGTGAGAGATGTGTGTGCTTTGTGTGTGGTGTGGGTGTGGCATGTACATGTGTGGTATGTGTGTGGTCTTTTTTGTGTGTTGGGTGTGTAGTATGTATGTGAGGTATGTGTGTGGTATGTGGTGTTTGTGGTGTGGTATGGTGTTTGCGGTGTGTGTGTAGTGTCGTGTGTGTATATGTGATGTGTGTGTATTTGTGTGTGCGGCACGTGTGCAGTATGTGTGATGTGTGTGTGGTGTTTGTGATATGGTGCGGTGTTTGTGGTGTGTGTGTGGTGTGTGTATATGTGGTTTTTGTGTCTGTGCGTATTTGTGTGTGTGCAGCATGTGTGCGTGTGTGGTGTGTTTTGAGGTGGGAAAGGCAGGGGAAGCAGGGACAGAGAAAAGGGGGAGCTATTTGATCTGTTCTTTTTCTGCCTTCTTTCTTTCTCTGTAAAGCTTTTTGGATATTTATACAAACGATTGGGTCCTTGCATACAGGAAAAGTATCTACACCAATCTCTCCCACCCACACCTTCTTTTCCTTCTTTCCTGGGCTCCCCTTGGCCTTAACAACGGGCTTCCTAGAAGACCCAGCCCCCATTGCTCCCACTGATGCATTCACCAGTCATTGGCTAGCCATGAACCAAACCGACTTTCTTCATAGCTTTATGTTACTTCCTTCCTCTAGTGCGTTTCTAGCTAAAACTGTATGATGCACTTAATACACAAATGAAAATGGGGATGGCTACATCGCTTCCCTCCTTCCCTCATTTGTGGGAAGCTGCGGGTCAGGGAGGGGAGGTTTGGGGGCAGAGACCAGAGTGGACTCCCCGTCTGATCTGGCTCCAGCTGATTCTGGAACTGCTCGCGGAGACTGCTGTGGAGTGGGGTCAGCACATCACCCTGCCCTGTTCTCCCGTCACCCGGGGAGGAAGCCTGGGACGTAGCAAGCTGCAGCATCCCCTAAAAGAGAAAAGGCGTCTTGGCTTCCAGCTCTGCTCTCTGTTCCACCCCTCTCACATTCTTCTGCCACTTGCATTTCTCGGCTTCTCTCCTGACGGCTGCTCAGAGGCAGGTTTGCTCCAGTTGCACACTTACCCCTGCTTTGCATTCTGCATGCTGCTAGTAGCACAATCGGAGGCTCATTAAGGGAACTAATCAATTCCGTGCACTGCACCAGCGCAGCAGATCACCACACGGGCAGAGCCATTAGCAAGTCGGTGCATTAACACATGGCATTTCCATGAATCAATATGGAGCCCGTGTAGAACAAGCCGTGTGGGGGTTTTTTTCTCCCATTAAGAAAAACTGAAGCCAGAAACAACTTTTCAGATGTTTTCTAGTATGCCTTGTAGGAAGGGGAAAACATTTTTTTTTTTTCCCTTGGAAAATCATGCTTTTGTGTGGGCCAATTGTGGACCGTGATGGCTTTTATTTCTCCTGGGACTGTGTCATCATGCAGGGCTCAGAATTTGGAGTAGCACCCTTGGCAATCATGATTCACAAAATGTTTTTAAAGCAGCACACACACACACACACACACACACACACACACACACACACTAACTGTATACATGTAGAACATATTATTTTACATGTGGGTACTTGCTCTAAAATAGATACTGTTTTTAAGATTAGCTAAAATCTGTACTCAAGGGACGATAATTCGCCATGGGCTCTTCTGTCACTAACATTTCTTTTAAAATAGTACCATTTTTTAGCCCACATAAATTAAAAATTAATAATGCCAGCTAGAAACATGGTTGCCGAAAATGAATTCAAGTGTGTTTCCCCACTGGCGTAATCAATACTGCTGATGCCTTGTCAGTAACTGCAGTGTAAATATCACGGGATCTTAAAATTGATGTCACTTATGCTGAAGGGCTTCAGAGGGAAATCTGAGTAAGGAACTCAATATTATTACTTACTGGACAATGTCTATTAAATTATTTTACAATGGTGGGAGGGAAATAGATGTTTCATCCTAAAAAACATGAAAACAATAGCCACGATATGTTTTGCGTGACTTGCTTTGTTCCAGACACAGGTGAATTTCTGCTTTAACTTGTTCACTGACCACACTAGGAGTGAGTGTGAGGGAGGTGGCACCTGTGAAGACCCGGATAACTAGTACACACGAAATCCCTTTCTGAAGAGCCGTCCCAGAAATGAAAGCTGCCTCAGAGTATTTTAAGGATACTTACATCGTTTCAATAGGATCTAAAATGAGAGCTCTATCAGTATAGATCGGAAGGGCCTCCTTCTATTTTTAAAAAATACCCAACATTCATATTTTTCATATTTTTCTAGCCTGTAATTACTCTTAATCAAAGTACAACAAATAGTAAACAGTAAAAATGAAATAAATGTGGTGACAGTTTGCCAATAATGAGGAGAGAATGTTCCATCTGTCTAGCCGCGAGTAAAATGGGTGTAATTACTGCTCATTTCTCTCGTAATTGCTGAGTTATTAGTTTAAAGCTTACACCCAACTTGTGTACAGTGAGTACTACCCATTCCCTAATTACACCCCAGCTTTGCCGAGCTTCAAATCATGAAACACAAGAGCCGAGGAAACGACCTGAATTAACCCTGAGTGCTTGCACAGCATTGTGACTGTCTGTTTAATTCGAATTTGATAAACTCCCGGTTCCTTCGCCACCCAAATATTAAACCACAGTGCTTGTCATTCTGTTTCAAATTACAATTTATTTTTGGCCAATCGTCTTGAATCCATTTCCAGTGACGAACTCATGAGGTTATTGTTGCTAGAAATGATCCAAGCCGACTTCCCCCTTTGCATCCTGTGTGTTACAGTTATACACAGTTTATTTATATTACAGGGTTATAGTCCCATTTTGTTATCGAGGAAATTCCATTTGAAAGTTCAGGATTACACGTGGGTGTAACACCTGACAGTGTAGATTAGGGAGCAGGGCACATAGAGAAAAGAAGACTCTTTTTCAATCATTTCTGTTTAATACACATTGGAGCACGAAGGCAAATATAGCTGTGATTTATTTATTCTTCTAATACATTGTCTTATCTCTGAGGTTCACGTGAGAAAGACTAAGCTCAATTATGTTCTCATGAGAAAGAGGAAGTCTGTAGATACCTTTGCCTATGACTATTGTAGCAAGAGTGGATTTTTCTGGGTTAATTCTATCCAGATCCCTCTTTTGGTCTAAAAGTCACCATTACTCCCTTCGGACAAAGACAGTGTTTGAGTGATGAAGATAGACTTGATCTATATTGGTCATTGAGGTCTTGGGGCATTCCTCCTGACTTTGCAGTGTGCTTCTGAGAACAGGGATGACAGCAACATTTATTTGAGGGGCATATTCTCAAGCCATGGAATATTTGTTGAATGAGATGCTATGCAAAGAAACCATGAGATTCCTAGACGCAAATCTTCAGATTGGAGTGGTATTTCTTTTCTTAGGAAGAGGAAGAGACAGTGGAAATATAGCACATTGTATTCATTTCATTTCCCTTAGCCTAAAAAGGTAGCAGGGCATATTTTTCTGTGTTAGAGATACGACTCTGAAAAAAAGAATCACTATGGTAAAATTTGGTGTGGAATGTTCCCTGATGTAAACTTCATACTTTCAGAAAGAGGGAAGATGAGGAAAGGCCTTAGGGGTTATTAGAAAATCTAAAATCAAAGAATCAAAGTCATTTCCATTCCTGGCTTCAGGAGCAGCAAATCCCACCCCCCATCCCCCACCTCTCTCTGCAGAAGGGAGAGAATATTTAACCTCTTGGTTGAGATAAGCTGGTAAAAATCATGGAACTGTATTTTAACAATCTTCATTCTAAGCCCCCGAGACCTGCAGTATCCCAGATTCTTCTGAGCTCTGCATAAATGTCTTTGCCGCTGGATCGGGGAGTGCATTACGCATAATCCTTTGGTTGTGCTCGCCAGCTGGGGAGCAGAGATAGGGAATGTTGGGGGCTTACAGCTTTAGAATGGTGCTGATACTTCACCCAAAACTGGGGAAATGAAATGAGTATTTGCATAATCTATCAGAGTTTCTCAGCTTTCTTTCCATCTTCTTATCATGTTTAAAAAAATCTATTAAGAGAATATTATAACAAAATGTATTTTCCTTTTCAGAGAATTCATTTTGCCTCTGTCTCTGGTCCTATAGGGTTTTTCATTTGTTTTAATATTTTATGCAGGGTTTTTCTTCTTCTTCTTCTTTTTTTTTTTGCTTCCTACTATTCTTTTGTTTGAGTCAACAGCACATTTTAGGTAAATTCTTTTGACCTGAAGACTTAGTTCTGAGCTGTCTTAAAATTATTATCTAAAAAGGTCCTAAATAAATTGAAGTGTGGACATTGTGATATCTTATCTCCTGGAATCAAAATAGAGGAATCAAAATTCACCCTGTCAATGGCATTTTAATTCCATGTTAATTTCTCACATTTCCTTAGAAGAAAACTTGGTGAGGTTAGTTTTTTTATTATATTTTTTTATTTTATTATGTTCATCACCATACATTACATCATTAGTTTTTGATGCAGTGTTCCATGATTCATTGTTTGCATATAACACCCAGTGCTCCACGCAGTACGTGCCCTCTTTAATACCCATCACCAGGCTAACCCATCCTCTCACCGCCCTCCCTTCTAGAACCCTCAGTTTGTTTCTCAGAGTCCATCGTCTCTCATGGTTCATCTCCCCCTCCGATTCGCCCCCGTTCATTTTTCCCTTCGTGAGGTTAGTTCTTAATGGAACTGAAAGGACTCCTCCTGGGTTGTCCACCACCCTGTCAGTCAGGCACACACTCAAACACAGAGGCACCCCTGCCACACGCACACTCAGACATGCACACTTGTACATGCACACCAACACACACTCACTCAGACACACACGCTCACTCAAGACACACAGATACACACACATTGGCACATACACACACCTAACACCCCCCCCTACACACACACACACAGTGCAATACACAACTCTGAAGGCAGTAAGCCCTCTTTCTAGATTCTGGGCTGCTAAGACTACTGGCCAGCCTGCCTCCCTCACTCCCTCTCTCTTAAATTATTTTCATTAACTCTGTCTTCTAAATCTTCCCTTTAACTTCTTAGTAATTTGCAGTCTAGATGGACCATTGTGCCAAAACCTCTCGTTTGATGGTCACCGATGCGTGTTTACTTGTGGGATCCAGTAGTGGCCGTGCTGCTGGACCTCATCGAGTGATTGACCTCGTTTGCTGTCCCACCCTACTCCCCCTGAGAGCCCTCCCTCCCTGGCTCGCTTCTCTCCTCTCCCTTGATCTTCTGGGTTGCTCTTTCCTTCAGTGGGATTCCTCTCAGTTCTCCTGCCCTGGCTGCAACCCATCTGTGTCCTGTCCCTCGTTTACCTCTCACTTCTATAGGAGCCGTCCATCCCCAATGCATTCATTCTGTCATTACCCAAATGTATACTGAGCCCCTCACGTGTGCCAGCGGTTGTTCCGAGGTCTGCAGATGTAATAGAGAACCCCAAGGGCAAAGTTCCTGTCCTCAGGGTGCTTGCCTTCCAGTGGGGAAGAAGATCGACCACTATGAGCAAGAACATGTAGACCGTGACATGCTTGCCGAGCAGTGCTGTAGAAGCAAATCGAGGGAGTGTGATCAGAGCTTTAGACTGTTTCACACTTGCAGGAGGATGTTGGGTGAAGGCCTCCTGGAGAGGCAAATCTCTAGGCAGATGTGTGGGGAAAGGATGTGCATATATGTGGAGGAAGAGTCTTCTGGGCAGGCAGAAAGTGGAAAATTGGTGCTCTCACATTTCGATTGCAGAAGTCCCAGAAGGCCCTGTGGCTGTGGAGCAAAGAACATGAGAGCATCACGCTGCAGTCACAAGGTCCCAACGCGCATGCAAAGACAGGCGGGGGACAGCTCTGTGCATAGTGCAGAGAGCTGACCCTCAGGTGGTGCACAGACCAAGGAGAAGAGCCATCCCCCCGTCATCTTTAAATAGAGAAGCTCACATTTTCTGTCTTTGAGACCTTTTTAAAGGAATGTATCCCAATATACTTGAGAAGGAATAGCTGCTGGTTTTCTTTTGCTTTCCTTTCCTTTTTTTTTTTTTTTTTCTTTTTTAATTAGTCTTTGTTCCTGGGTCGAGAAAAAGAGGGCAAATCCATCATGTCCTTCCTTTGGAGAAAATAAGCTTGTGTTTTCCAGATATGGTTCTTTGTTTCTCATGCACTCAAAGATCTTCTACTGAACATTCCCTACCACAGCTCATTCAGCCCTTGTGGTTTTACTCTGTGTGTCCCCATCAAATTGTTCTTACCCTCTAGTCCCAACTGATGCCCTTTATGGGTGATGATATCATCCCCAATTTCTAGCTAGTTTCCTCCTTTCTTCCCACTCACCTAACTGCCCAAATGGAAGAATCCGTATGTGTATTTGCTAAGTTCATAAAGATAGATATGAGGTTTCAAACTAATATAGTGAAATGAATACATTACTTGACAGTGGGATTTTTGAAAAAAAATTGTTTTAGATTTATTTATTTGACTTATGCATATTTTATTTTACTGATTGCTTATGTAATTTATTTAGATGCTATTTTATTCGCAGGACAATTAATAGTGAATAGTGGGGGATGTGTTTGGAATCATGGTTGCCCCGTTGCATCTGAGCTGTGGGTCTTAGCACTCGCAGAAGTGACGTGAGGGCAGGTGTTGCTGTCTCATCTTGCGGGGTCATTGCATGCCCCCCAGGGCCACCGCCATTTGATAGTGAAGGCTGTGTGTTCCTCTGTGACTGTGTGACCGGTGCTATAGAAAAATCATTTCAGGCTGTTGCTCTTTCCTTCTAAAGCCAAGTATCACATTCAGAGGTGCAATCTATTAAAGTAATTGCCATTCAGCTTTTTTTAAAATTCTCTGGTGATATATTAAATAAGAGAGAGCCGCAGGCTGGGGAGATACCAATAAACAATTTAAAGGCTCTTTTGAATAACAAATCGATATGGCACTATGGATGTCGGCAATACTAGGAAATGGATAATTAACTCCTCTACATGCTATTTTGCAAAATCCCTGGGAATAAATTCTCTTAGGACAAATAGAAGGGAAAAGTGATGTGGGTGAAAACCTTATGCAAATGATCTAAGTCATTGTACCTAAAATGATTCAAGTACTTGTGGATTAGAATATGCAAATGGAATTCACACCCCTTTGAAGGGGGTTCACACTTGGTCACGTTCTCGTTTTAAATTCCAAGGCTGCTGGGCTTCGTGTTGGTCCGGGGCAGTTGTGTGCGGCTCCTTCTTTCTGAAACTACTGTCCAAAGTCAGGGTTGAATAAAAACTGTAGGTTTAGAACAAAAGATGAGTGAGAGCGAGAGCACCTGCATATTCCAAGTGAGTGGTTTCGATGCTGTACTAAGATCGTGTCTCCCAATAGGCACAGCACCGGATTTCATTTTGGACTTGGCATCTGATACACTAAGGGTGGTCATAATATCCCACGTTTTTGGCGCACCTACAGGGACTGTTAGGCACTTTATATGTTTTACCTCTTTAGTGTGTGTGTTTGTGTGTGTGAAACAACCCTTTGATATACGTGTCCATATAAGACAACTCTACTACAACGCTACTATCTATATGTATGTATAGTGCGTGTGTTTTCTATATATGTACGTATATAACAACGCATTGTTAGGTATATGTGCACATGCATGTGTATTTATGTTTGCATGCATGCATGCATGCATGTATGTGTACACGCATGTAAGGCAGTCTGTGTGTGTGTATGTGTGAAGTGATCCTGATGACTAGCCACTGTTACTCTTCCCATTTTGCCGATGGGAACCCCACTTGCTGGGGGGTCCATGTCTACCCGGGAGCACCAGGGATCCCTAGCCTGTAGGGACCATCCTTTATCATTCTGTATGGACAACTCTGATGGGCCACTGTGTAAGTGGGTAGATTTTCTCTTCAATTATGCTTTATAGGTATCTAATTAAATATGGCTATCTATCTAATCAATGCTTAAAAGTATTCCCAAGATGGTCCTAATGAAGAAATAGAAAGAAGAGCCATGTTCTACCTCCTCCAGCCACTCAGCATCCTGCACTCCTACCCCAGGTCAGGACCTCGAGGAGGGCCTTCACTTCCAGAAGGAGATTCAGGGCCGTTCTTTGCTTAATAGTTCCAGTCTCTGTCTGTTATTCATCATGTTTTTGTGATATAGTCAGTACACCAAATGAGACTTAAAAGGTACTATATTTAATGTGATTTTTCTGACTCAACTACAAATAGCTATAAACTCTTCTGTCCTTACATATTCTATTCAGTGTCCCTGGGTAAACATTTACTGAATGCCTGCAACATGACAGTCTGTTCCAGGGTCCAGAGATGGGGTCCTCATGGTTCTTATGCTCTAGGAGATAAATTGCTTCCAACCACACAGTGATGAACGCACTGGCCCTGTGAACATGGCCATTTGTGACTGCTGAGCCCAGCTCTTACTGATGAAAAGGTTTTAAGCAGGAAGGACAGAGAGCGAAGGACACTGGGAATGTGGGAGCACTGCTTTATGCAGATTCACGGGGCCATGTATGTGAAGTGTATGCAGAGTGACATATTTATTCATTCTTTGTTTCAAAGCTAATTTTTGAGCACTCACTTTGTACAGCAAGGCGTTGTGTTAAACTTACTTGGGTGACAAAGTTGAATACAACTTAGTCCTTGTCTTCAAGGAGATCAGAATTAGGTAGATAGAAAAACGGATGCACTCACTAACTATAAAATAAAGTACTAGGTCACTTGTATAGGAGGGGAGGAGAGTAAACCACTAGGGGAGCTCAGATGCCACACCTCCACCCCTGTGGGGAGGCAGGGAAGGCATCAGAAAATGCTGTAGGTTTGCTGCAGTGGAGGTGGGTGAAGGATGGGGTAACTGGGTGATGGGCATTAAGGAGGGCACGTGATGTAATGAGCCCTGGGTGTTATATGTAATAGATGAATAACTGAACTCTACATCTGAAACTAATGATACACTATATGTTAACTAATTGTGTTTAAATTTAAAAAAAAAAATGCTCTATTGCTCTGGACCTTTTATCTCTGCCACAATCCTGCTACTGGATTCTGACATCTCTGTTCTTTGCCACAACTTTGTAACAGTCTTGAGCTCTCTCACTTTCTGGGTTCCATTCTCATTGCCACTTGACATCTTTAGTATAAATTAATTCCATTAGAACTTTGCCTTATTCATTCACCTCCAGACCCTGACATTGCTTGTCTGTGGAATGAAGTATTGGATCTATTAACCTTAAAAAATAAAACAGCCAGTCATCTTACCAGCAAAATGAGTTTATTCAGGAATAACAGAGAATTGGAATTTGGTATAAGCAAACTATGGCAAAACCATAAGGAAGTCCAACAAAGGAGAGGAATTCTGTTTTATGGAGAAGAAGGAGGAAGCTGCTTTGAGGGAAACTCGTTTGGAGAAAAGTGAGTGTTCAGGGTGATGATGGTTTCTCGTTGGCTGAGTTACAGGGGTGGCCAGTTGCTTGTGGGAGATGCAGTGCACATCTTTCCCTGTTGGGACCGGTAATGGATGATTCTTACCTTTTGAGGATTCTTCTGTGGAGTCTGTAATTGACAGTTCTTCCTGTAATTGATGTGGAGTGCTGCAGCTTTCCCTCTGGCCTCCCCTTCTGGCCTTCTAACTCCATTTTAGTGAGGTTTCCCTTTGTTCATTTTCACAAGTCACATCAGAATCTGCTTTAACCAATGTGTTTCTAAAAAGCATTTTGATTCAGTATGGAATCTCAGACTTTGTAGGAGCCATTGACCTTTATGCAGGTTTCTTGGTTTTCCTATAAACTACTAATTTAATATTTAAATATGTTTGTTTAAAGTGTCCCCGAGTTAGGGCTGGGGTATTTAGAAATCTCTGAAGTGTATCAAAGTGTGCTCTTTTGGAAAAGAACACCGACTTTAGTTTTTTGTTCAGACCAGCGGCAGCACTGTTGCACACCTTTTTTCTTTCCCTTTCTTTGTCACAAGGTTAGCAGTGCCGCAGAGAGTGAGGGGACACTTAGCAGAGACCTTGCTACGCAGGAATGTGTAGAAAGCCAGGCCGGGCCCCTCTTTCCTGCCATGCCTGTGATGGGGTGCACTGAGATTGAGAAAAGCTACATGGTGAAGAGACTGCCTGAGAAGTGCTACTAAAAGAAAAACAAAGACCACCAAGGCGCTTCTAGCTTTGAGGCAAAGCAGCCAAGTTTCAAAGCCAGGGACAAGTCAAGGAGAGCCAAGTGCACCAAAGTGCCCCTGGGGTATCCACGGCCATCGTTGCTCTCGGGTGGCTCAGGATGGCCATGAGTGGACAGGGCAGCCATGGTGGGGGAAGCAACAGCCATGAGGTGAGGAGGTGCCCACGGGGGCACCCAGCTGGGCCGACTCAGTTGAGTGGCACAGAGTGCCTTTCTTCTGGGCCAGTGGATGGCTGCTGTGGGAGGTGCTGACGAATGGAGCCTTTTCCAAGCACTGGGAGGGGCATCTGGTCCCTGGGTGGGCTTTGGGCAGGAGCAGCACGTGTTCCCAAGTATGGGAAGACATACTGTTCCCACACATTGGAACCATGCTCTTGTAGGGGTTCCTCACTAAGTCTGCCTACTCAGCTGTTCCTGGTTTTCCTCCCCTTCTTAGACGACTTCCTCGAGGGAGCTCCGGCACCTGGGGCCCCACTCCCACGGACAACCTCTCTCCTTCTTTCCATCCCTCCCTCCACCTCCCTCCTTTCTGCCTCCCTTCCTCTCTCTCTCTCCCCACCCCCAACTTCTTTTTAATTTTGTGAACTGCTTTTTCTATCTTCATTTATATAGAGAATGATAAATATTAATACAAGCAGGCATGGGCAAATTCTACAGTGGGCTAGAGTAGCTGGACTCGTTTGGGGGCGATTTCAGTTATTGCTTCTGCCCTCCTATGTGCAAAAGGCCTTCGAAGCCTGGTTATTGCAGTCCCAGGGCCTCACCCAGGAGCACTTCCAACAGCGCTGGTGTCAGCGGTTCTGGAAGCTGGCACAGCTCCTTGGAGGCCTGGCGCACGCAGCTGGAGCTACCCTTGCAAACTCAAACCTGTAAAGGGATGCCCACCTCCTCTGCGCGAACACGTGCTTCCGAAGGCCCACACTTATAGAGCCTTCCAGCTTGCAGGGAGGCAGGCATTGCCGTTGTCCAGGTGTTACAGGCAAAGCATTGAGAAGGAGAGAGTTTGAGGAACCTGCTCACAGTTGCAGGGCTGGGTCATATCTTGGTTTCCAGCCCGGGGCTACTGTCCCCATCAGTCCTTTTCCTTCCTCTGCACCATAAGCCTGTGTCTCACGTCGGACTGGGAAGCCTCATGGACAGTGAGGTTGACAAAGGCTGAATGACCACACGTTGTCGTAAATTCCTAGTTTAGAAAGAGATAATAAATTGAGACTTCTCTGACTCTCCCAGCTCTGAGAGTCTATCACTCAGTTTCATTTAGGTAAATATGGAAAACTACCTGCATTGGTCCCAGGTGAACAGAGATTATCTCTTTAGATGACAGATTCCAGTGTCTC
Organism: Callorhinus ursinus; assembly: GCF_003265705.2. Taxonomy (NCBI): domain Eukaryota; kingdom Metazoa; phylum Chordata; class Mammalia; order Carnivora; family Otariidae; genus Callorhinus; species Callorhinus ursinus. Next base: position 2,242,060 of record NW_027397137.1, on the reverse strand, counting down.
AGCTCCTTCTCATCGTTGCCATTATCATGGAGCATGAGAGAGAGGACAAAGAAAGAAACGATCCTGTGAAATTGTTTTGGGGTCACGAAGGTGCAGGGCCAGTTGGAGGAAAACTGTGAATGGCCCACATGAACAACATGACCATCGCATGAGCCTGGGATCCCACTCCAAAGCTATGCCCAGGAAAGCTGACAAATTTCATTTAGAAGAAATAACAAAAGTGGTTGATGAGTTAGATGTGGGAACAAGTTACTAGAACTGATCTGCAAGCTAGGGAAGGGAATGTGAGTTAGTAGAGCAGGTAAGCAACTGGTTTAAGTATCAGGTGGAGTGGTTTGCCGAGAAGAGTCACTTAAGAACCAAGAAGACAAATGAGGTAGTACAGGAAGCGTGTCATTAGCAGAGCTGACCTGCGGACCCACGGAGGTGAGGGAGAGAGAGGGCATGGGGTTCCCCTAGAAAGGCATACCTATAAAACAATTCACGGGGACTTGGTAGATATGTGTAAGTGCAGAGGGTTCAAGTCAACACTGGTATACAAAATTCCTACTGAATAACGTGGCATACTTAACGGTTATAACCGCTTAAAAGCATGGGGAAAAAGTTATGTTGTCTAATTTTGGAAAATGATAGTCCTTTCACGCTCCACATTTACTACAAAGATGTTTTAATTTCCGGGGTCTTTCCTTTGTTAGCTGCTTGACCAGAGTTCTCTTTGGGGGCTTGTCTCCCTGGCCAGCCTCTAAAACCCATTCTCGTCTGACTTCCTGGGCATCCCAGCTCCCCAGGGCCCAACAGCTCTGACCTCTCCTCCTCCTGCAGATGGTTGGAGACCAAGGATTGTGTCCTCCACACTGCTCAACTGAATGTCCTCAAGAGCCCTGGTTAAACATCAAATTATGTTATATTTATCTGTCCATTTTGAGATAACACATCATTGGCCAAACCAAGTCACGTGGCCAGTCCTGATGTCAATAGACTGTGGGCATGTGACTTTCCTCAAAGGAGTTTGGCTAGATGTCATTTAGCTTGATATATACTCTGCACATGAAAGATACACAATTCTATATTTTCATGTGACTTAATCCTTCTGAAGAAGCCAATTCTATTAATTTTATTTTGATTTAGTTTTGATTTCCCTAGAATCAAAGGGCTCAAGGAAACTTACAAGGATAATCTCATCCAATTCCAGGACTGTTTGACCCATGGTTCCCAATCTCTGGGCCTCTGTGTGGGGGCAGGGACTGAATAATCTCAGAGAGCAAGCAGTTCTGCATATACCCTAGTGCCTTCCACAGACTGACTAGTATCACACACACACACACACACACACACACAAAGATAGGCAGGCAGGCAGATAGATAGTAGATAGAAAACAGATAATAGATAGATGGATAGATACATAGATACCGTGCTTATGAGATGCCAGTGACTGTTCTAAGTGCTTTACATATATTAACTCAAGAGTTCACAAACATTTTCTGTGAAGGGACAGATACTAAATATTTTAGTCTTTGGGGCCATGAGATCTATGTCTTAACTACGTAACTCTGCCATTGTAGAGCAAAAGCAATACAAACACTGTAAACAGGTGAGTGTGGTTGTGTTCTAATACAGATTTGCTTACAAAAGCAGGCAGTGAGCTGGTTTGACTCCTGGGCTATAGTTTGTCAACCCCTGTATTTGCTTATTTTTTCCTTATGACAACCTTATTGTTATTCTCATTTTATAGATAAATAAATGGAGACTCATAAAAGTAGATTAGTTTATAAGCAGTCACCCAGCTGGTAAGTGGGTGCCCTAAAGGTTGCGCAGGCTGGCTCCAGGGCCCACGTTCTTAACCATGGGGATGCGCTGCTTCTCTGTAATGCCCACTGTTCTGGTGGGTTCAGATAGGCTGTTGAAGTGTAGATCAGAGGCAGAGGGGTTGGCTTCCCAGGTATTTAATAATTTGGTCTTTTTATAGGTGATCCTTTGGCTATCTACACAAAGCCACAAGTTATTCAAGCTGCCATCATGCTGGGGTTGTGGGCCCTAGTTAACACAAGCATGTTAGGCACAAAACTGGGAAAATATACAAAGCAGTAGCAATGTGCCCTCTGAATGTTTTCTGCCACACACATACACACAGCTTAGGGGGGACCTTCATGTTTCTTTCTGGTGCCTCTCCACAAAGATAGAATAAAAGGCGAAAGCACCACAGAGGAAATCTGTCCAGGAGTGAGGAAGAGTCATCGTGGGAAGCAACTGAGGTTGGAGGGGCTGAATGTGAGTGGCCAGCAGTATTTCTGCTGTGGGACTGTACAAAGCTCAGTGCTTCTCGAAATTTGAGTTTTCTCTTCTGAACAGTGGAGCTAAGTTACCTACCTACTTGTGTGCTGGGAATAATTGAGGAGTTTAGGTAAATGCGAATATTGGGTGAATTATAACACTCCGTAGACATGTAAGGAATCCTCACCATCTTTGTTGTCTTCATGGTATGGTTTTACTTTTGTTGTATTTCTAGGTTGATTGCATTTATGGAGGGAAGGTTGCAACCATGTACTCAGTGCAACTGAGAGTCATTTAATTCTTTTTTTTAATGTTTTATTTATTTATTCATGAGAGTCAGAGAGAGAGAGAGAGAGAGAGAGAGAGAGGCAGAGGCAGAGGGAGAAGCAGGCTCCCCGCCTAGCAGGGAGCCCGATGTGGAACTTGATGCCAGGACCCTGGGATCATGACCTGAGCCGAAGGCAGACGCCCAACCATCTGAGCCACCCAGGCGCCCGAGGGTCATGTAATTCTAAGTCGCTCATACTTGTTTAAGGAAAACAACTAACTCTTTAAATCTCAAGCAATTTTCTACAAGAGTCAGAAGGTTCAGGATCTCTAGAGTCTCTTTTCTTGTAAGTAATGGTAGAAGCTGTCAGCTTCGCTCCTGTGGTTTCTCTTATGTGGACAGCTTTCTTTACATTTTCGGCTTGTTCTAGTGCTTCATAACTTCTAAGACTTGGCTTGCTCAGTTGTTGTTACGAACTCCAAGGATGTATGTCACTGATTCTTCTGTTCTTACCTCGTCCTTTGTAATTGCCTCTATCTATGAGAGGTTACAAGGTTACCTCTATTTACCAGGGGTTACATTTGTTTGTTTGTTCATTCAACAAATATGAAGTTGTCTGCTATGGGTGATGGAAAGTGCTAGCTGTTGGGGAAGTGAAGGTAATGACATATGAAATAGACATTACTCTTGTCCTCAGTACACCTTTCTCTTCCCAGCTAGAATTGGAATGACTTGGCACAACAGGCACTTTCCTACTTTACTGAGGATCTGGAAACCAGATGTCCAGTTTATCCTAGCTATTATTTTCCTGGTCTATAAAGTGAGAATCTAAGACCTCAAGGTATTTTTTATGAATAAAGTTTCCAAGTTTGATAGCATTGGCTTTGTATGACCTGTTCTGACCTCACTGAGAAGTTTTATTTCCACTAGCTTCCAAATTCCTTATCATTTGAGCAGCAAATCCTTATTTAGCATCTACTATGTGATGGTCACTTCAGGAAAACAATGGCAAATGCTGGTCATGAACTCCTGTCTTCAAGGAGCTTATAGTCCAGTAGCAAAGATTAGAAAAAAAAATCCCAATAACTGAAACATATAATAAATGAAAATAATGCCATCAATGTACTGGATGAGTTGGAGGGGAGAAAGACAAGACAAGGCAAGGGGATTGCTCAGAGGGTTATTGTAGCTAAGGCAGAATAAATAGAAATCATACAGTTTTCCAAACACAAAGGTAAAAGACATGACTTCACAGCCAGAAGAGCTACTTCCAGAAAAAAAATGAAATAATTAAAGACTCTTATAAATGTTGCAAAGGAAACGAATGAGGAAGGGAGATAGAGTGGTGGCACAGGGTGGGAGAGCAGCTATTTTGAGTTAGGGAAGCAGGAAGTTCCCTCCATGTCCTGCAGAATGAGACAGGACCAGCCACATGAAGAGCAGAGGGTGACATCAATGGAGAATACAAGGAGACAGTGTGGCTGGAGCTGAGTGAGACTGAAAAGGAGAAATGGTCACAGGGAGAGGTGATTTAGGTTGCCCAGAGGCTGGGGGGCAATGGGAAAAGTTTTGATTTTATTTTAAGTTCGCTGGGAAGTCGGTGAAGGATTTTGACGAGGAGCATGACGTGATTTGATGTTGGGTTAAAGAGGTCACTCTCACTAATGAAGACAAGGAGAAATAAATTGTAGAAGAGGAAGTGTGGATGCAGAGAGACAAATGTTTACCTAAGAGAAGATGTTGACCTGAACTGGAAGTAGAGGCACATGGACTGAGGTCTGAGATATACTTTGGAAATAGAAAGAATGGGTTCTCCTGAAGGATGTGCTGAGGTAGGATGAGAGGAAGGGAGGACCCCAGAGGCAGGAGGATGGTGAAATCAAGAATGGCTCCTGGGTTGAGGGATTGGGTGGATAGTGGTCCCTTTCTCCAAGAAGAAGAAATGTGAGAGGTTGTAGGTAGGAAATTAAGAATGCTTTTAAACAGATTAGGTTTTAAATATAACAGACACTCATGTAGAAGAGGCAAGTTGGCAGTTAGATATGTGGATTTCATCTGGCCACATAAATCTGTGAGGTATCAGCTATATATAATTGTATCTAAAGCCATTGTATGAATGTGATGCTCTAGGAGGGAAGAAAAGAGAGCCTGGGATGAATTCCTGAAGAATGCTAACATTTAGCGATCAAAGAGGGAAGAGATCTCAGGGGAACACCCAGTGGATTGGAAGGAAATGTAAGAATGTGGGGTGTCATGGACATCGATCAAAAGAATAATGGTAGAGAGGCTTTGGCTGTATCAGATGCTGCTGAGAGATCAAGATGAGATCCATGAAATATTCCCCAGATTTAACACCATCAAAATCGTCAGAGACTCGGACAGGGCCAATTTCTTGGGGCCGGGGGCAGGAGCCATATTGAAGGGGTTGAAGGTAAGTGGCTGGTGAGGATATGAAGATGAATATTTGACCCACGCCTCTGAAAAACATGGTTGTGCATGAGAAGAAAAAAAAAATGGGGTAGTGGAGTAGTAATAGAGAAAATCCAGCAAAGGGAATTTGGTTTTATTGTTGTTAGTTGTTTAAGTGTTTTTCACAAAACAAATAGCAAGCATCTTTGCGTGATGAGCACAGTGATCTCATAGAGAATAGGATAATGAGAGGCAGTTACAAAGGAAGAAAGAAAACAGAAGGACTGAGGTCCTCAAGAGGCCCATAAGGTGGGGGCTCCTAGAGCTCCAGCAGAGGGGTCTGGCTTGGGAGGTAAACTGGAGATGGGTATAGAGTTGTGGGAGATTCTAACTGAGGAAGTTTAAGATGAGATTTCTGTTCAGAGAAAGGGTGGGGAAGGCCTTGGGAGAGCTTGTCGGAGAGAAGGTGGAGATGAGGAAATGAAAATCCTGTCTCAGGGAGACGGAAAGAAGCCTGCTAGGCACAGGGTTGTGGACCCCTGTTGAGTGACTGCTTCAGGTGAGAAAGGCTCTGGAAGAGCTGGTTTCAGGATTTAAATGTAGCTCTACTGTGCATTGTGGTGCATCCTTATGTAATCTTGCTCTTATTCCCCGCGATTTTTTATTTTCCTTTGGAGAACCTGGACAAATTGGTCTCCACGTTTATGTCTGTGGTGTCGCCACTCCCAGGTTAATCGTATTTCGGGTTTTGTATCTGTTGAATTTCATAAACGTCTCTCATTTTTCCAGGACACTCATTTCTCTCTCAGACATGGTGTAAATGTTCATTTTGTCAAGTTGGGACACCTAAAAAATGAAGATTTAAAGTAAAACTTTACCTGACTTCAAGATGTATATATTATTTGCATCTTTTGTAATAAGAATATATTTGTACAATATATATCAAAACATTAACAACTAACATAATAAACATACTGTTAGATTATGAAAGCTCATTTTAATTTATACAAACAAAGGTTATTTTGCTATGATTCCTATGAATAAGGCATTTGGGAAATTGTTCCATTAATTCTACTATCTCATTTTTTCAAAATATATTTGAAATATTTTATAATTTGGATTTGCCTGTAAAGTTGGCATGCATGTGCACCTGTGTGTGTGTGTATGTATGTGTATGCGTCCACAAAGATTGCCTCTAACATTTCCTTGGAATAAATAACTACCTATTAGAGTCAATAAAAGCCAATGTTTAAGAACACAAAAGGCACCAGCATTGACGATTGTCTTCCTCTGTGCTTCTCCCTTTTCTCTGGAGTCTGTTCTGCAGACCCTGCTCTGAGCATCTACCGGGCAGCCATGATGTCCGGGTGCCCATCACCCCATCTGGAGACAAGGCTGCTTTATTTCCCTACTTTCTGTAATCCTCTGCCTCCATTCTAAGGGTCTGGGAGAAAAAATGGAAAATCTTGTGGGTCTTTTTTTTAAATTCGAGTATTTCCTGGTAATGCTGGGGACATATTATTCTAGATAGATGTTCAGATAAGGCAGGTCTGAAAAAGGATTTTAGATCTCTGTGCCTTATTCACCTATTTCTAACTTGTATTACCAGAAGCTAACTGAGAGCCACTTCTGTTTTGTTCCCTGTGAGCACAATGGTGGAGGCAAGGGCAAGCTTCCACGTTAGTGAGGCACATGATGAGTAGGGAGGCTGAGGGGTGAAGCAGGGTCTGGACAGAAAGCTGGCAAGTCCATCATTCTGTTGGGGTGCTGTGCTCCCGGGGTAGGCAGGCACCCCTGGGCGGCATAACTTGGAATGGGTGTGTGTGTGTGTGTGTGTGTGTGTGTGTGTGTGTTCAGAACACAGCCCCAAATCAGTGTCAAGGCCTCGTCCCACGTGAAACCAAACAAACCCTCTAAGAGTGAATTCATTGGAAAAATCCCATGCCTTAAAAATTCCAAGAGGAGCCCGTTCCTTGGGCTGTAGGATGAGCGCTGAAGGTCATGATCAAGCCCTTTGGAGGTGAGCTCCTTGGAGCACATAGTTGCAGTGCTGGATCATACCTTAAGCAACAGCAACAAACCCAAACCCAAACACCCACTGTGCCTCGGCCCCTCTGTCTCTCTTAACCTGGTCCGTATTCACATGTATGGTTCTCTTCTGGGAGAGGAACAAGGCAGCAAATGATTACAGAGCTGCCCTCAGAGCCTGCAGTTGCTTTCAAGTGGCCTGTGTTTCAGAGGTAAGCCCTCTGCAGCCTTGTGTTTGTAGAGCCTCCATAAGCCCTGTATTTATTTAGTCTCTTATTTGAAAAGAAGCTTTCCTCTTGCCTTAGAAGAAGCTCATTACAGATAGAATTCACCTTTCTGTTGCCAAAGATGTTTCCTTGAATTGAAAATGTAAAGAATGTTAGATCAGTAGCATGTAGCCGGGAGGCTAACCCTTTGATCCAGTTCGGAATGCATTTGTTAAAAAGCAGCTTTATTGATTTTTTTTTTTTTTTAGCTGCGTTTTGCTGTGTTTGGATCATTTGTACATATGCACATCACAATTTTTGCTACATCAAAGTGCTTAATAAGTTCACTGCACTCAGGAAGTAGCATACAGCACAGAGGGACTTTTCTCTATAAAGACTTCTGCCACTTAACCTCCAGCACAAAAGTTGTTTTTAATGCGATCCTTCTGAATCAAAATATTCAAAAATATTTCATGCAGTCTTTGGTGGGAGAGGCGGCCTGAGCCCACCCTCTGCCCTGCTTCTCAGAAAATGGTGCAACATAGAAAAAGGGGAATTTCATAGAGTGAGGAAAAGCATCTGATGTCCCTTCTGTTGGACAAGAGTCATTTCACTTCAATTAATTATTTAATTGCTTACATTTGTGGGTGGCACCAGCTTCCAGGAGAGTATTGAAAATATCTGATGTATGCGGGGGCAGCTATTAATTCAGTAATAAATTGAAATTTATTTAGGTAACTAATGTGATGTTTCTTTATTAGGTCCAATTATATGATAAGTTGTGAGTACAGTATCACCCTTATTATTATTATTATTTCTTTTTAGTTTTTGTAAAGGGTACATACAAATCAGTGGTAAGTGCTTTTAATTCAAAATAAATATTCCCTGAGGGCATGCTCAGAGCCAGCTCAGTGAAAAGCACTACCAGGAAGACGGAGCAGGGTTTGGTCCAGTCTACTCCCTGAGCTAAAAGGAACTTTACTGCATCAGGAACCTCTCAAGGCCTTCCTCTGAACAGAGGGCATCCCAGGTGTTGGGTTAGGGTGGGGTGGCTCTCACATACCTGTCTGCAAAAGATACCTCATGCAGGTATAGGAGTGAACACGTGTTAAAGATTTTATGTAACTTTTTGAATAGGGGAGCAGAGAAGATGTTGTGACCAGTTCAAATATTCACCAGGAATATTGAAATCAGTGGGCCAACACAGTCAGAGCTGCCTTTCCCACGGGGATGAGGTGGGAGGGATGGCTGGGGGGAAGTCCATTAGACTCCCGCCAGATACAGCAGACTGTGTCCAGCAGTTACATACAAACCACAGAATTGTAAAATAGCTCCAAGGTAATGAAAGCCCAGAATAATCTCTGCACATTTTGCAGTTTTTCACTGAAGCACAACTTTTTTTTTTTTTTTTTTTTTTTTTTTCCCGGTACCTCCGACAGGGTGGCTGATACTCAAATCCTTTATTTGGCTTTTACAACTAGGAAAGCACCTGACTCATGGTAGTAGCTGAAGCTCAAGGATTAAGAAAAGAACAGGAAAGTGATAATTGTAGGGAGCGAAAGAAATTTGGCCTAAAATAAGCAACCCATCCCCTTAGTATTGAAACATCTTTTGTCTCTTAGAGATTTTTTATTGCAGTGATAATTGATGTAAAGTCGGCTTTCCCCATTCCTGTCTCCTGTCTCTCGTACTCTCCATGTGGCTGATCCATGACTCAGTACCTGCCCTCACTTCCACTCTGATCCCTCTCTGTCTCTGTGCACAGACTCTCCATAAAAGCAGTCCCTAATTGCGCAGTTGGATAGGCATTTGGGGCCATCTCTGTGCAAGCTGCCTGCAAATAGATTTACCAAATACCCTTGAAGCGCAATCACCATCCCTCCCTGTCAGCTTAAACCACACAAAGAGAGCTCAGCGGCCAACGCCTGGCGCCTGCTGGTCAGAGACCCAGAGATCATTGTTCTGTAAATTAGAGCTTCTGACTCCAGGATCCTCACGCCCCTTCCAGTGATGTCCTGGGGATAATAACTTTGCTAAGATGCCCATCTTCTTGGTGTTTTCTTTTGTGGCCCGGAATGAAATGTCACCCCAGGCGGCCGAACGTTGACTTCACCTCCAGGACAGGTTTTATGAAAGGCTCCTGGGGAGTCCAGTCATGACTCCCAAAGGCTGAAATGTGGGAGAGGAGGTCCAGAAGAGTGTCTGGTGTGAGGAGAGCCCCACAAGTCACTATTCCTAAGCTCACCTCACCTCGAAATTGCTGGCTTTGTTATTGCCTACTGGCTAGGCTTTTTTTTTTTCTTTTTATGAAAATATAATTACATATACAAATTCACTCTTTTTAATGTACAGTTCTGCAAGTGTTGACAGATGCATCGAGTCATATAATGACTGCCACAGTCACACTGGCATCAAGCCCCTCAAACACCCTGGCGTCACCTTATAGTCAATACTCATCTCTGCACCCCACCCCACCCTGTTCCCTGCAGGTGCCAACTCTGGTGGCCTCTGAGCCTGGTTTGTTTCACCTGAGATTTGTTTATGTTACTACATATAGCCGTGCAGGCTGAATACGATTCTGCATTGTTGAGAAGTATTCCATTGTATGGATATACAGGCTTGTTTATGATCTCACCTGTCGAGGGACATTTGGGATTTTTTTAGTTATGGGAGATGATGAACACAGCCATTATAAACATTCATTTATAGGCTTTTATGTGAACATAGGTTGTTATTTCACTTGGGTAAATACCTAGGAGCAGCATTTCTGAGTTGTAGTGTAGGTGAATGTTTAACTTTGTAAAATACTGTCAAGTTGTTTTCCAGAATGGCTAATTCATTTTGAATTTCTGCCGGCAACATAGGAGAATCCCACTTGCTCTCTTATCCTCAAATCCTCACCAGCACTGGATACTGTCAGATTCCCCTCCCTCCTGCCTTCCTCCTTCTCTGGCTTTGCCATGCTAATAGGTGTGAGTATTGTGTCACATGATTTAAATTGCATTTCCTCGATGATGATGACTAATATATTGGAGCTTTTCTCCTCCCCATTTGCTTATTCACTATGTGTATATTTTCTTTATTGGAGTATCTATTCAAACCTTCTGACTGGGCTTCTTTAAAGAGTTTTCCCATTCAAATTTTGTTGTTCACAAAACAAGAATGCACTGAGTCTAGCAACTATGGATTGGCATATTTACAATGCTTGTGGACGTGATGGGAAAGCATGCTTCTAGAGACAGATTATTTTGTAGATCCTTTAGGAGTAGATATTAAATAAAGTAATCAACAGAAGCCCTCACTAAAAATAAGTTATGCCAAAGGGACCTGATTTCCTTCCTTTCTGATGAGTTAATTAAGTTGTATATTAAAATAATTTCAGAGATATAACATTGTATTTCAGACTTGTGAACAAAATGGAGAAATGTGGACTGCATAACAATAAGATTAGAGTGAATTGTATTTTGCTGAAATAATATTACCCTAAGACACTGATCTTTTTGTTTTGTTTTGTTTTTGAGTCTGTCCACCTGGAGGGATGTTCTTGGCCCATTGTAACTTACTCATCTGTAATATTCAAATTAAGTCATCCAGAATTAAGTGCTGTGTAGATTATATCTGACGGAGCATACATGCACAGCAAAGCCCTCAGCAGAATGAACCCAGATGTCCAGAATGTGGATTTATGGTCTTCCCCCCCACTGCCCACCCCCAGGCCACCAATGTGAAGGTAAGGGGGGGTGCGTGCTCATGGAGAGGAGAGCTTTAAGGTACAGCCTGAGTTCATCTTGATCATACTGGGGCTGCTGCCGACCTGCCACCCTCCTCCCATCCTTCCTGAGACCATGTCTAGTGCAAGTTTTTTTAAGGGCAGAGCATAGACCATGTAGAGTTCATATCTGTGGATTTCATGAGGCAACATTTTAAAATGCATTTATTCACTCTTCATTTAGATTTTATGAAAAAGGAGCATGCATTCTGAGAGGCATTGAGAAGCCTATTGATTTTATGTGCACTAACTAGCAATTTTCTTCTTATCAAAGATGTTTATTGAAACACGATGCTTTAATTTCTTAAAGCAATGCCATATTTTAATCAGTTCCACACAGTTCTTAATTCAGGAGACAGAAAGTGAGTAAGGAAAATGTTCTTTTGAAAGCAGCCATGACATTTCTATTGCTTTCACCTATTTTCTGTAACGAAGGCAGCCATACGGATGAAGACCCTGAAGGGATTTCAAGGTGGACGGATGTCTCCCATCCAAATGCCCTTCCTCTGTCTGGGGATTTGTCTACCATATGAGTTTTGGTGGAGGGAGGAAATAGTAGAAGCTGAGTCAGCAGAGTCTTGGTTTCCAGATGTGCCTGTAGCTAAGCACTGGACCCCTGACCTAGCTTCTTCTAAGTCAGTGGTCCTCAACCAGGGGCAGTTTTGCCCCCAGGAGTCCTGTGGCAATGTCAGCGGACCCTTGAAGGTCATGATCAGGAGGGAGCGAGCTGTTGGCATCTGGCAGGGAGAGGATAGGAGTGCTGCTAACATCCTATGATACTCAAAATGTGCCCACGACAAAGAATTATGCAGCCCCAAATGTCTACAGTGTTGAGATCGAGAAGCCCTGCAGTACCGGGGAGCCAGTGAAGTCAAGAAATGGGGATCTCAGGTCCGTTCTGCTGGCAGGTCACTGGGTATCCTGGGCAGTGATGGGATTGGGGCCCCAGGTCTCCAGGGTCCGGTGCTGGTATTAGTTGGGGCTGGTGGGGGTGTTCAGTGATGCTGGTGGTGGTGTCCACTCTGCACTGGTTCTGTGACTTTCTTTTGTCCTGGGTCTTGACTTCTGTTGGTTCTTCTCCCTCTGTTTCTGGAGTCCTGTGATGTCCCTCAAGTGTAGTGACTCACGGGAAGGACTCAGGACTCAGGGGCAGTTTGTTATGGTGAAAATACATCCAGCAGTCAGAAAAGGCATTTGACAAAGTACAGCATCCTTTCTTGATCGAAACTCTTCAGAGTATAGGGATAGAGGGTACATACCTCAATATCATACAAGCCATCTATGAAAAACCTACAGCGAATATCATTCTCAATGGGGAAAAGCTGAGAGCTTTCCCCTAAGGTCAGGAATGCGGCAGGGATGTCCACTCTCACCACTGCTATTCAACATAGTATTAGAAGTCCTAGCCACAGCAATCAGACAACAAAAAGAAATCAAAGGCATCCAAATCGGCAAAGAAGAAGTCAAACTCTCACTCTTTGCAGATGATATGATAGTGTATGTGGAAAACCCAAAAGATTCCACCCCAAAACTGCTAGAACTCATACAGGAATTCAGTAAAGTAGCAGGCTATAAAATCAATGCACAGAAATCAGTGGCATTCCTATACACCAACAACAAGACAGAAGAGAGACAAATCAAGGAGTCGATCCCATTTACAAGTGCACCCAAAACCATAAGATACCTAGGAATAAATTTAACCACAGAGGCAAAGGATCTGTACTCAGAAAACTATAAAATACTCAGGAAAGAAATTGAAGAAGACACAAAGAAATGGAAAAACGTTCCATGCTCATGGACTGGAAGAACCAACATTGTGAAGATGTCAATGCTCCCTAGAGCAATCTACACATTCAGTGCAATCCCCATCAAAATACCATCCACTTTTTTCCAAGAAATGGAACAAATAATCCTAAAATTTGTATGGAACCAGAAGAGACCCCGAATAGCCAGAGGAATGTTGAAAAAGAAAAGCAAAGCTGGCATCATCACAATTCCGGACTTCCAGCTCTATTACAAAGCTGTCATCATCAAGACAGTATGGTACTGGCACAAAAACAGACACATAGATCAGTGGAACAGAATAGAGAGCCCAGAAATGGACCCTCAACTCTATGGTCAACTTATCTTTGACAAAGCAGGAAAGAATGTCCAATGGAATAAAGACAGTCTCTTCAACAAATGAACAAATGGTGTTGGGAAAACTGGACCATTTCCTTACACCACACACAAAAATAGACTCCAAATGGTTGAAAGACCTAAATGTGAGACAGGAGTCCATCAACATCCTAAAGGAGAACACAGGCAGCAACCTCTTGGACCTCAGCCGCAGCAACTTCTTCCTAGAAACATCGCCAAAGGCAAGGGAAGCAAGGGCAAAAATGAACTACTGGGATTTCATCAAGATAAAAAGCTTTTGCACAGCAAAAGAAACAGTCCCCCAAACCAAAAGACAACCGACAGAATGGGAGAAGATATTTGCAAGTGACATATCAGATAAAGGGCTAGTATCCAAAATCTATAAAGAACTTATCAAACTCAACACCCAAAGAACAAATAATCCAATCAAGAAATGGGCAGAAGACATGAACAGACATTTTTCCAAAGAAGACATCCAAATGGCCAACAGACACATGAAAAAGTGCTCAGCATCGCTCGGCATCAGGGAAATCCAAATCAAAACCTCAATGAGATACCACCTCACACTAGTCAGAATGGCTAAAATTAACAAGTCAGGAAACGACAGATGTTGGCGGGGATGTGGAGAAAGGGGAACCCTCCTACACTGTTGGTGGGAATGCAAGTTGGTGCAGCTACTCTGGAAAACAGTATGGAGGTTCCTCAAACAGTTGAAAATAGAGCTACCATCCGATCCAGCAATTGCACTACTCGGTATTTACCCCAAAGCTACAAATGTAGGGATCCGAAGGGGTACATGTACCCCGATGTTTATAGCAGCAATGTCCACAATAGCCAAACTGTGGAAAGAGCCAAGATGTCCATCGACAGATGAATGGATAAAGAGGATGTGGTATATATACACAATGGAATATTATGCAGCCATCAAAAGGAATGAGATCTTGCCATTTGCAACGACATGGATGGAACTGGAGGGTGTTATGCTGAGTGAAATAAGTCAATCAGAGAAAGACATGTATCATATGACCTCGCTGATATGAGGAACTTTTTACCTCAGGAAACAAACTGAGGGTTGCTGGAGTGGTGGGGGATGGGAGGGAGGGGGTGCCTGGGTGATAGACACTGGGGAGGGTATGTGCGATGGTGAGCGCTGTGAATTGTGCAAGACTGTTGAATCACAGATCTGTACCTCTGAACAAATAATGCAATATATGTTAAGAAAAAAAAAAGAAGAAGAAGATAGCAGGAGGGGAAGAATGAAGGGGAGTAAGTCAGAGGGGGAGACGAACCATGAGAGACGATGGACTCTGAAAAACAAACTGAGGGTTCTAGAGGGGAGGAGGTGGGGGGATGGGTTAGCCTGGTGATGGGTATTAAAGAGGGCACGTTCTGCGTGGAGCACTGGGTGTTATGCACAAACAATGAATCATGGAACACTACATCAAAAACTAATGATGTAATGTATGGTGATTAACATAACAATAAAAAAATTAAAAAAAAAAGAAAATACATCCAGCAGTCACTGAAGGGGGAAGAGGCACCAGGAAAAGTCTGGAGGAGATGGGGCACTGGCTTCCAAAGTCCTCCCCATGTAATTGCTCAGGACCCACTCATCCCACCCAGCCATGACCTGTGTGACGGATGTGCGGTGTCTCAAGCTGGGGCAGCCCGCTTGACTTTCAGAAGCCACGGCTTTTTGGGGGGGGGGTGTGGTCGCATAGGCACAGACAACCAGAGGCAAGTTGGTGACCACCATCAATCACACTGATGGTACAGACCAGCCAGGTAAGCTTATGCAGCATGTTTCTGGGCCGCTGGTGTACAAACAGCCTTATTAATGAGCAACATAAGGAAGATTCCAAGGGCAAAGGCCAAGGTCAGTTATGCAAGCAGGTCCCCTGGAAGATTCGGGAGATGAGTGACACCGGCTTCTGTTTACCACACGTTGCGGTCATCGGTGGCCTCTCAGCCAAGCCCTGGTGTTTAAATCCGACAGGCTTGGTTGCTGGTGCTTACAGCCGACAAGCAGGAGCAGACTGGTGCATGACATCATTCAAAAAATCACAACCAAGGCCACTTTTGTGCTTTGCATTGATTGTGTGTGTGTGTGTGTGTGTTATTTCAAACTGATATCTTTATCATTTCCATCAAAAGTGAGCTCTTTGAAGACTCCACTGGAGACCATACATGAGTCAATGGGGAGGGTGAAATAGGGAATTCCATTTACCTCCCTGTGGCTTTTAAAAATTTGTATTTAAAATACTTTTTTTAAAAAAAAAGGTTTTATTTATTCATTAGAGAGAGTGAGAGAGCACGAGTGGGATGAGGAGCAGAGGGAGAAGCAGACTCCCTGGTGAGCAGAGAGCCTGATATAGGGCTCGATCCTGGGACTCCAGGATCATGACCTGAGCTGAAGGCAGACACTTAACCGACTAAGCCACCCAGGCAGCCCTAAAATACTCTTTTTTTCTTTTTTAGAGAGAGAGCGAGCACGGGCAGGGGCAGTGGCAAAGGGAGAGAGAGAATCTGTTTTTTAAAGATTTATTTATTTTAGAGAGAGAGTGGGGGGAGGTGAAGAAGGAGTGGGAGAGAGAGAGAATCTCAAGCAGACTCCCCACTAAGTGGAGCCTGACACAGGGCTCGATCTCAGGACCCTGAGACCATGATCTGAGCCAAAACCAAGAGTTGGATGTTTAACCCACTGAGCCACCCAGGTGCCTCATAGACTAGAGCCAGCAGACCTGCACAGGGGTTGCTCATATCACACTTAGACCTTTGTCGATGTGCAGCGCTGTGCCTTGGGGGTGCCTTTAGCTCTTGTGTCTGGGTCTGCCATTGCTGTGGTCTGAGGCATCCTGGTTTTCTTATGTGCTTACTAACTGTGTGTGTAGTGCAGATCATAATCTCCGAGGAAAGCAGTATTACCACTCGCAATCATGAAAGAGTTCAGTATGAGATGTTTGGCCATGGCTGTGGTGTATTTGTCCGATTTTCTCCCATACCGGCCTCCTCTCTCTCTTTCTAAGACATTAAAGATGATGAGGAGGCTACTCTGAAAATACTTTTCCCCCCTTCTTTTCAGATTACAAAAGTAATTCAGAGTTATTAAAAATATGAAGACACAGGAAAATGTAAAGTTGATCATAAAAATAATTTGTAATTCCATTATTCAGAGAATTGCTACAATTTTGGTGTATAATATTCCCACCTACTTTGGATATCTGGCATATAGATGAGGGATGCTATATGTGTATATGTATGTACACACACACATATGTGCCTAGGAAGATGCATCCATATAGTTGTAATTTATATATTATTTATGTCATTTGGTTCCTGTTGATGTCCTTATGTGACATGCTTTTCATTTGTCTTATTGACACTATTTCAACATTACATATTTGTCCACATTGTTGAAGAATGTTACCTGGCCTCATGAGTCTTCCTCCCCTGGCTGTGTCACAGTTAGAAGTCCTGGTATTGGGCATACAGCTATTTGTATGTTTTATGTCACATGTCATGCTGTGATGACAGTCTTCCATCAAATCTCCGTGCACATATGATATTCTCTCAAGATTATGTTCTTATTGGTGTAATTTCTAAATTAAAGGATATGCACATTTTCCAATTGAAACTTAGGGCCAGTTGTCCTGCATCGAAGTTGTTCCACATTTCACAGAGGGCCCATTTTCTCATCAGTTTACCAATTTTAGTGATTAGCACATGTGTGTGCAGAAATGGCTTCTCATTATAATTAAAATGTAAAATTATTTTGACTAGTAAGGAACCACCAGAAAACCTTTACATGAACTTCATTGGCTTTTCTTTTAATCAAGATGTTAGCCTGTTTAGGGCGCCTGGGTGGCTCAGTTGGTTAAGCGACTGCCTTCAGCTCAGGTCATGATCCTGGAGTCCCGGGATCGAGTCCCGCATCGGGCTCCCTGCTCAGCAGGGAGTCTGCTTCTCCCTCTGACCCTCTTCCCTCTCGTGCTCTCTATCTCTCATTCTCTCTCTCAAATAAATAAATAAATAAATAAAATCTCTAAAATATATATATAAAAGAAAAAAGATGTTAGCCTGTTTAAATTTACCAAATAATGTGAAGAAGCAAACAAAACAAAATGGTTTCTTGACCCTAAAGAAGCTGTTGATGATCACCCAACTTCCCAGACTTTTGTAACTGGGGCTCAGTTACTCCTCCTAGAAGCCTGGGTCCTGTGGGCACTGAGTGGGCCAGGTGTGGGCCGCACTTTAGGTAGGGTCTACATGGCCAGCTCCTGGGGTTGGGGTTGGGTTCTGGTTGATGGGGTGTCTCTCAAGTTCTCAGTGAGTCTTGGGGTGGGGGGTGGGGGCGTCTCGGTCGGTGTGCTTTTCTCCCTGGGCAGGACTGATTTTCAGGACTCAGACTTTCTCTTCATGTGCAGGAGAAATAATTTGTTCTCCAGATTTTGATTATGTCACACTTATTCCTTTTCTAATTATCCCTTATTTGTTCAATATAAGATAATAAATTCTGACAAACAATCAGTGAATGGGCACCAAGTGATGTGCTTCATTTTAATTGGCTTGCTTTTTTTTTCTTCTCTGCTAAATTATAGCCCATCAGCATGAGGTTCCCTGTGGTGAACAGCTAATAATATGCCCAGGTGCAGCCAATTTTACTTCCTAAATAAGAAATAATAGCTACGGATCCCCCAAATGTGAAGTGGAAAAGTGGGCCGTAATATCTCTTCTCAGCGGTGTGCATGCTAGGGCAAGTTTTACATCCCAATCTCTATTCTAACAATTTCCCTTTAAAAATGTGATTGTAATTAATTTGCAATACACTGATGAGTTAAAAACTGTGGCCTTTATTGATGCACGGAAGGCTTTCTTAGAGACATCCGAGAAATCTCTTATTTACATGAGCCCAAGATTTCACAATAAAAACAGCTTCTTTAAGAATTGAGAATATAAAACTACTGTAGATAAATACAAATGAAAATTTCCCTGTTAAATGACCCAATTAAACAAAATTCCACTACATTTATTTTCCAAAATGGCGCTAGGAGATGGTTTTACATTGGGGCACCAACCCCAGGCAGACTTAACCAATGGGATGCCAGTTGCTAGGGACTCTTTCCTCTTGCCATTTGACCACTAATAATACTTGTTCCTACTTAGAGACATTGTAATGGTTTTTACTTAGCTACAATGGGGTGAAGGTAGATGTTTTCAATTTTTTCTAGATTTATTTTATTATTTCTTAAGCCACCTGACCATGGAAGTATAGTTTCCCAGTAAATCCAATCATGTTCTTTCCAAGGATGGATCACAGGCATTTTATCTACTGTGACATCTAAGTTATTTTCATGGCCATGGGGCCACAGACGCTCTTGAGACCTACCCCCACCCCCCAAAAAAAACATAAGGGAAAGGTGGCAAAGGAAAGAAAGTTAAAGACCCTCATCTTAGTTCTCCAATGCTGTAAATAAAATAACAGATGAGGGGCGCCTGGGTGGCTCAGTTGGTTAAGTGCCTGACTCTTGATTTCAGCTCAGGTCATGATCTCAGGGTCCTGAGATTGAGCCCAGCATCGGGCTCTGTGCTCAGCGGGGAGTCTGGTTAAGACTCTCTCTCCCACTCCCCCTCCTCCCCTCTCTAAAATAAGTAAATAAATCTTTAGGGAAAAAAATTACAGATGAGAAAGCTAAAATGAAGACAATAACGTGTGTTGCTGACCTCTTCCCCCCTTGTCTACAGCAAAGTTCTGGCTCGGTGACTATTTTCCACATGTCCTTGTTCCCTTGTAGGCCACCTCCACACTGCAGGCAAAGAAATTATCAGAAACCATTCAAAGTATCCATTGCTGTGAAACAAACATTTCCAAACTTGGTGGCTTAAAATAACTACCCATTTACTTTGTTTATGGGCAGGAGATTTTGGGTAGGGCTCAGTAGAACAGCTCACCTCTCCTCCAGATGTGTGGACCTCAGCTGTGATGGCATGAATGACCAATAGGATGGGAATCCACTCTCTCCTTGGGGCAAGGCTGATTTGGAAACTAGCGGAGACTTTTATCATGCGCAGGATGACCTCTTTCTCTTTAGCTCATCACCTTGGGTCCTCTCCCCATGGTATGGCTCTTGACTTGGCTCTCTTACAGTAGTTAGACTTCTTAACGTGGTGGTTCAGGGCTCCCAGAGAGAGTAAGCCCAGTGACTAGGCTGAAGCTACAAGGTTTACAAGGCTTCTTATAACCTGGCCTTGGAAATCCCACAACTTGACATCCACCAAATTCTCATGGTTAAGCAGATCATTAAGGTCAACTTGGATTCAAAGAGAGGAATTAGACTCCAACTCTCAATGGGAAGTGCAGCAAAGAATTTATATCTATCTTTAATTCCTCACAAAAATACGATGGATCTTTCCAGTCTAGCTTAAAACCCTCCAAGCTTCCCATTGCTTTTCAGATAAAATCCAGTACTGGTTTGGAGCACCCTGTATATTTCTGTCGATCAGGCTCATCTAACCACGGCTCTCCCAGGCTCTGCTCCCTCTATTTTAATACATCAACTTTCTGGAATTTCCTTGAACTACAGTTGTTTTTCCCACCTCATGTTCTTCTCATTGTACATTGTCTGGCTAAAGCCAAAGTATCTTCCAGTATCCATTTAAATGTCACTTGGTTGAGGAAGCCTTCATTGACCCCTGGCCTCTGTGATGTCCTTTCCTAGTACTCAGTGTTAATCATGTAATCTGGTACTTGCATACCTCACTGGAATGAAATCCTCATTAGGCTAGGGTTTTTTTTTAGTACATTTCTGTACTATTTCTACAGCACCTAGCCCAGTGTCTTGCACACAGTAGGTATCTAATAAATATTTATTAAGTGAGTCAACATCATATGAGCCTAAATCCAGAAACAGTGCTTACCTATACATCCCACATTACACCAATTCCATGAGATAATTGTCTCCTAAGATACTGCGGACTTGCACCATCCAGTGGGGTGGCCATGGGTGGATGCGATGTCGCGCTGGACCCCGGAACATGGGGCTGGTCTGAACTGTGAGTGCCCAAAGAGTGAACTACATACCACATTCCCCAACAAAAAATAATGTAAATGTTCTTATTAATAATATTTTATACAGACTACATGTTGAAATGATAATAGTTTTGATATCCTGGGTTAATGAAGTATATTATTAAAATTAATTCCACCTTCTTTTTACATGTTTAGTGTGACTTTTTATTTTTAAAGATTTTATTTATTTGACAGAGAGAGACACAGTGAGAGAGGGAACACAAGCAGGGGGAGTGGGAGAGGGAGAAGCAGGCTTCCTGCTGAGCAGGGAGCCCGATGTGGGGCTCGATCCCAGGGCCTTAGGATCATGACCTGAGCCAAACGTACACGCTTAATGACTGAGCCACCCAGGCACCCCTAGGGTGACTTTCTTAAAATCTAAAATCACATGCATGGCTCTCATTTGGGGATCATGTTATATTTCCACTGAACAATGCTGCTGTAGACACAGCGTTCTGTGTGGTGAAATAAGCTTGAAGAAATGCTACAAAATCTTCCCTTTTAGAAGGTTTATAATGTATTAAAGGTGCTGAGAAGTCCTGCAGGGAGACACCTGTTTACTTTAAGCCAATGTTTTTGGAAGTGATTTGACTATGCATGGGATCCATTCTTTTTAGCACCTGTATATTCATCTTCCATGAAACACACTTTGGGAAACATGGTTAGGCACCCGTCACCAGAATGCCTGACCCTGCAGTCATGGATGTGGTTCACATAATACTGAATCTCATTGCAAAAATTAGAAGCAGAGCCTATGAGTGCCTCTTCATTGGTGGTAGGAGGTGGAGTGGGGGACATTCAAGAGAAAGCCAGATTTAGGGACTCTCCAAGAATTGTACGACTCCTTTTATAAAGTCACATAGAACATGCATGGTCCCCTGGGTGCTGGAAGTCATGTCCACTTAGATGGACAGAGCCTTATCAGCCCCAGAGTTTTGAACAGCCCACACTGGGCTCTTGGCAGAGGTCTGGGTCATTGTTTGGTTTACTTTATTTATCTAGTTTGTTTTAATTTGCTGAAGAGGCAAACCCAAGGTGTAGCATACAACTTCCAACATATAATGTGTATGGAGAGGTAAATGTAGACAGTGTCACGGTCAAAGTGCCATATTGTCCTCCAGTTTCCTTGAACTGGCTGCCAGAAATGTGGGCATTTTATTCTACCATCAATGATGGCTATTTTCTCACTGGGCATTCCACGTTTTGTTCTTGATGGGAGAGACAAAAGATGTAAATGTGCCATTTCTTGACACAGAATCCTCAAGATTGCCATTTGGACTGGGTCCTGTGCCTCATTTTTGTTTTAAAGGTGTTTAGGCCTCATGAAATTGTGTTCTGCAGCTCTCTGAACCTGGGAAATCATCCATCTCCCCATAAGGAAGAACTGTAGCGTCTTATAAATTAATCCCTGGAGCACTGTGACACTCTTTGATGGACTGTTACTAGAATTATCTTGATGTAAGAGCACAGAGTGATAAGAATTCCAACCAGAGCTTGAGAAAATCTTGACAGTCACTTTCTGCCCATCCTGGGACTAGCCTTTCCCAGGAAGGGCAGCCTGCCCTTTGCCAGAGCCAGTCCTGGTCTCCCTTGCTACCTAATTTCAATAAAGTGTCTCCATTTTAGAGCTCTCCTCTTCAATCAGCATCTCCAATGTCATTTTCATCCCCTTCCCCAAGATTTTTCTTTTTCATTTTTCTTTTTCTCACAGAGGTTTGGCTCTCTTCCCCACTGTGTGATTAGAAGGAACATTGTACTGTGTAATTCTACATGGAGCAGAGAGGCAAAGCGTTTCCTCTAAGCATAAATTTTTATTGCCATCCTTCCTATAAATCATAAATAACCTTAGCCCAAGTTTCATCCCACATAAGAAGGAGGAAAGTCAGGCAGAACATAATAAAAAGGTATTAATTGATAACTAACCAGGTGTTCTATCTCGTTTCAGTATAAATTTTATGACAACAATTTTGTGTAATTACTTCTGGCATTGAAAATTCCATATGATGTGCATATTTTAACTCATTCTAGACCCAACTGGAAAGAAAACACTGATTTGGAAATCCAAAGCAACTCATCATATTCAAAATGTTTTTCACAGAAAGAACATGAGAATTTCACTGGGTATGGAACCAGTGGTAGCTTCTAGAACTAGTAACCTCCATTTAAAGAAGGAGGGAAGAAAAGGTGGCCTGGTACTCTCATAACCAAAATGGCTGCATCATTTAAGAAAATCACAAATTTAAATTCTTCATATGTGAAGTTGTTATTTAAATTTGCCAACAAATAAAATAAATCAGTATTTCCCAAATTATGTTCCATTAAACCCTTCTTTGGGAGAATTTATAATTTGTGCATTTGACTACAGGTTTTGGTGGTCAACAGATTTGAAAAATACTTCATAGCAGAGATCTCCTGGTGAGAGTGCAAGGCATCAAGCATAGTAAAAGTGCTGAGATTTTATAGTAAAAGTACCTGTTTTACTTTATCTAAATACCTGCATTTTCCACAGCCTGTTTGGGCACAAAGCAATTTATTTTGAGCCACATTTCTTATTTTTCCTTAGAATACCAATTTGAGACATGCTAAAATATATAGTTGATGGGGTGTGTGTGTGTGTGTGTGTGTGTGTGTGTGTGTGTGTGATGGGTTGGTGTCTTTTTTGTTACTCAGCTCAGTAGACCCAGCTATTTCTCTGTAATTTTATTGAATGCATTGGATTGCAATGTTGTGTTGTCCTTTCCAGCCTAAAATATATTTTAAAATATCCAGTCCTTATATCTAACTAACTCCACTGAAAAGTACTTCTATGGCAGTCCAAAATTATAGCAATGAAACCAAATTGTGACATAAGCACATTTTTAAGATAATTTTTTTTCTGCTGTTGATATGGAAATCTTTCTATCGAGTTCATTATGATTGTTTCTATGTCATAATCAGTCTCTCTCTACCAGTTGTAGTGCCTTTTAGAGTTGATAATTCTCTCTTTTGAAAAACTCCCTGTTGAAGGCTGTAGATAGAGGGCAACAAGGAATGCACACCTGGGCAACTCTGTAAGTTTCCAGGGTGAAAGCTCTACTTTCCTGCCTGGCCCTCCACCCTGCACCATCAGCCTCCATGAAGTCATCTTGGCCTTACCACTTTGGCCAATGTCCTAGTCCATCTGGGATAACACACAGTGGGTGGGAACATTCTAACTATTCTCTTGCTCTTGTTTTGCCCTTGTAATCCCTAGAAAGATGAAAGTTTTTTAAAGAGCAGTTCAGAATTAAGCAGGACTGTGTTGCACAGGAAAGTAAGATATGAATAACTTGAAACACATTTTTTGAATAAGATGATCTTTGCAGACTTCCTATAACTGATTGGAATAATTTTCTTGCTGTGATTTCACGGCACAAACATAATTGTGATTATTGTTCTTCACTGATTTAAGTGAAATATAATTGTCCTCTGAACAAAATGAAGAAAATTATGAAGTTGGTTAATTTAAATCTTTTTTTTTTAAAAAGATTTTATTTATTTATTTGAGAGAGAGAATGAGAGATAGAGAGCACGAGAGGGAAGAGGGTCAGAGGGAGAAGCAGACTCCCTGCCGAGCAGGAAGCCCGATGTGGGACTCGATCCCAGGACTCCAGGATCATGACCTGAGCCGAAGGCAGTCGCTTAACCGACTGAGCCACCCAGGCGCCCTGAAGTTGGTTAATTTAAAAGGCTACCTAGGAATGTGCATGGGGATTATTGATATTATGACTGGAAGAAAGTGACACAGTGCCAGACCAAAGACAGAGCAGGGGACATTAGTCCTGTGGAGGCTAAAGGTGCATTTGATGGGAGATATGAACAGACCCAGAGAAATGGTCTCCTCTGCAGCTACAGCACACATCACACCCAGCCATCTCAAGGCTGTGTGACCTTGGGAAAGTTCTTTACTCTTAACTTGGAGTTTTTCTAGATGGGAGGACGAATTCAACCCAGAGCCAAGTTCAGCCAGCTGGAATACTTGTGTTTGGTGTACACACCGTTGGCCTGTATGATCCTTGAAAGTTTATTTTGAATAATTGGCAACATTTAAAATGGTAAAGTTACCATTAAATCTAGATTCCCATCTCCTCTTGAAAAACTAATTCTGGCATTGCCGACTCCTATTTCTATGGGTCAGCAGCTGGCTGTGGTGCAGTGCCCTGCTCTCCATTCATCAATGTCCCACCACCCCCGGTGTCCTTGGCACTGAGGCAAACTGCCAGTCAGCAATTATATTCATGATGTGTGCTATTTGTTTATAGTAATTTAGAATTATTAAATGATTGGTGGTACCCACATTTCCATCCAAAATAAAATATTTGTTTTCAAGAAAGATGAGATATGCCCTATTACTTCATGGAAGTAAAGAGTATGTATTTAATATAAAGGCAGAGTATATTTTATTTTTTATTGATAACCCATCCAATTTTGCTCGGGTTTGCTACCATCTTGGCCCCGGATGGCACTTCAGTTTGTGGCCTTTAGTTTAGAGCAGGGGTTGGTAAACTGTGGCCCACAGGCCACATTCATCTGCTCTTGTAAATGAAGTTTTATTGGGACATGACTTACCTATCATTTGCATATTGTCTATGATTGCTTTCACACTCCAGCTAAATTAAATTAAATTAAATTTAATTTAATCCAGACTTGAGTAGCCACAATAAAGGAGGGTATGTGCTATGGTGAGCGCTGTGAATTGTGTAAGACTGATGAATCATAGACCTGTACCCCTGAAACAAATAATACAGTATGTTAATAAAAAAATAAACTACAGTGGAATTAAATTAAATTAAATTTAATTTAATCCAGACTTGAGTAGCCACAATAAAGACTATGTATTTCACAAAACCAAAAACATTTATTATTTGACCCTTTCTAGAAAAAGCCTGATGACTTTTTTTTTAAGCTTTAGCCCTGACATGTATAGAACTTGGAAGTCATCACTCAACTTCTTACAACAAGGAAAATGCTGAACAAACTGAACATTGATGGCTTTTCTGAGATCCATCAGAGAATTGCAGTCACAGGGCAAACGGGCACTCTGAAGTCTGGAGAGATAGCCCAAACAGAGAATGACAGCTAAGGTCAGTTTACTGGGAGCAAAACGGGCTGGAACATTTAAGTGGCAAGTTTGGCAGCTAAGTGTAGATGGTTAAAGAGGTAACATTGCCTGGATGCTCCCACCTGCTTTCCTCGGTTTTACTTCCAGGAGCCTCATCAAGTTCTCACATGGAGATCAGAGAAAAACCCCTTTTCGTTTTGAGCATGGGAAGTGGAAAAACAACGTTTGAAATAAGCCCAGTGCATTCTCTATAACAAAGCCATCTTCTGAGGGAAATTATTTTGCCAGAGCCTTATCTAACCTAGGGAAGAGCACTTAGCCAATAGCAGCTCCCTCTAGCTTTGTTCTTATCTCACACGAAGGGAGGAAAAAAGAAACAAACAAAAAATATCTGGAAGTTACAACCCAGGGACTCAGGGTTACTGAAAACAGATTTAATCCCAAGATTATAGAAAGCTTACCCTTCTCAGCCCCTTTTCACCACATCAACAGGACTCCAAAATAATAGCGGTGTATTACAACCGAGAGAGCCATAAGACACAGATTCCAAGGAGTTCCTATGGAAACACAGAGAACAAAAAAGAAAAATAAAGTAAAATAAGAAAACTAGAGGAAGCTGAAGTCTCTGGCCCCCACAGCTACAACAGCATTAAATATAGCCCAGATGCTGCCCAGATTCACATAAAATGTCACACTAAAAATCTTATTATCCCGGTTCCTATGACTCGATATATCATGTCTGTCTTTCAGTAAAAATTTACAGGGAATGAAATACAAATAAAGACACATATGAAGAGACAAAGCAAGCCTCAGAACGAGACTCAGGTATGACACAGATGTTAGAATTATCAGACTTGGAATGTAAAATAACTCTGATTAATATGCTAAGGGATCTAATGGAAAAGGTAGGCAACAGGCAGGAACACATGGGTAAGATAAGCAGAGAGATGAAGACTCTAAGGAAGAATCAAAAGAAATGCTAAAATAGAAAACAGTGTAATAGAAACGAGGGATGCCTTTGATGGGCTCTTGGCTAGACTAGGCACAACCAAGAAAGAACAGTGAGTCTGAAGATATGTCAATAGAAACGTCTCAAACTGAAATGCAAAGAGGAAAAAAAACAAAAAGGAACAGAATGTCTAAGAATTGTGGAAAATTACAAAAGATATAATGTATGCACAATGTGAATGCCAGAGGAGAAGAAACAAAAAGGTGCAGAAGAAACATCTCAAGAAATGATAGCTGAGAATTGTCCAAAAATGACAGACACCAAATCACATATCCAAGAAGCTCAGAGAGCACCAAGCAGGATAAATATCCCTAAATTCTGCTCCTAAGCATATCATATTATCGTATCCAAACAGCAGAAACCAAAGAAAAAGAGAAAATATTAAGAGTCCACAGGGGGCAGGAGAGACCTCACCTATAAAGGAACTAGGATAAGAATTATATTGGACTTTTTGCTACAAACAGCACAAGCAAGAAAGAGAAGTGAAATATGTACCATGTGGAAAGAAAATACAAAAGCTATGAACATAGAATTCTATATACAACATAATTATTCTCCAAAAGTGAAAGAGAAATATATTCGCAAACAAAAACTGAGGGAATTTGTCAACAATAGACCTGCCTTGTAAGAAATGTTAAAAGATTTTCTTCAGAGAGAAGGAAAATAGCAAAGTCAGAAACTCAGATCCACATACAGAAAGGAGGCACATCATAGACGGAATTAATGATAGTAGAATAAAATTTGCAAGGAAAAATAGACAAGTCCACTATTATAGAGACAGTATAACACCTATCAGTAATTGACAGAGCCAGCAGATAGAAACTGAGTAAGGACAGAGTTGACCTGAACGCTACCATCAAACAACTGAATCTAATTGACATTTATAGAACACTTTATTAACAGCAGAATACCCATTCTTTTCAAATGGAATATTCACCTAGATTACATGCTGGGCCATAAAACACACTTCAACAAATTTAAAATCATAGAATCACACAAAACATGGTCTCACACAACAACAGAATTCAACTACAGTGGAGGGTGGTGGGAGGGATGGGGTGGCTGGGTGATGGACATTGGGGAGGGTATGTGCTATGGTGAGCGCTGTGAATTGTGCAAGACTGATGAATCACAGACCTGTACCCCTGAAACAAATAATACAGTATGCTAATAAAAAAAATAAAGTACAGTGGAATTAAATTTAATTCAATAACAAAAACATAGTTAGAAAATCTCTAAATATTTGGAGAATCAAAGCACTTCTAAATAACACGCGAATCAAAGAAAAAGTCTCAAGGGAAATTTAAAAACATTTTGAACTAAATGAAAATGAAAATACAACTTATAAAAATTTGTAGGATGCAATGAGAGCATTGCTTTCACAGAAACTTACAGCATTTAATGTGTATATTAGAAAAGAGGAAATATCTGCAATCAATCATATAAGCCTCCATCTTTGGAAACTAGAAAAGGAAGTACAATATAAGGCTAATGCAAGCACACAAAAAACAATAATAAAAATAATACAAATAATTGATTATATTGAAAATGGGAAGCCAATAACAAAAATCAAGAGTACTAAAATCTGGTTATTTGAAAAGATCAATAAAATTGGTAAACCTCCAGCTAGGTTATGAAAAAAAAAAAAAAGAGAGAGAGAAGATGCAAATAACTAATATCAGAAATGAAAGAGGGGTCATACTAATGATTCCATGAAGGTTAAAATGATAATAAAGGAGTATTATGAAAGGCCCATGCCCACAAATTTGATAACTTAAATGAAAAAAAAGAAAAAAACCCCTAATTTCCTGGAGGACACAAGCTACCAAAATTCATGCAAGGAGAAATAGATCATCTTTTATTTATTTATTTTTTTTAGTCCAGTGATGCAAGGTTTATTCGATATTCGCAAATCAATCAACATGATTCATCATATTAACAAGAAAAAGGATAAAAACCATAATATCCTTTCAATAGATGCAGAAAAAGCATTTGACCAATTACAATAGCCATTCATAATAAAAATTTTCAACAAAGTAGATCTAGAGGAAAAACACCTCAAAATAATATGTCCTGTAGTTTTTTTGTTGAAAGGTGGACATGATGTACTGGATAAAAGGAACTGTAGTAAATAGGCCTTCAGTAAAATAGTGTAAAGTGTGTGTGGCGGGGACGTGTTCCAGAGTCCTACGATTAGGTCTCAATCTTTTGTTCAACCTACACTTCTTTTTTTGTGTGTGTGTGGTTTCCTTTTTTTTATTATGTTATGTTAATCACCACACATTACATTTTGTTTTTGATGTAGTGTACCATGATTCATTGTTTGCATATAACAACTAGTGCTCCATTCAATATGTGCCCGCTTTAATGTCCATCACCAGGCTAACCCATCACCCCATCCCTTACCCCCTAGAACCCTCAGTTTGTTTCTCAGAGTCCAGAGTCTCTCATGGTTCGT
This sequence comes from Callorhinus ursinus, assembly GCF_003265705.2. Taxonomy (NCBI): domain Eukaryota; kingdom Metazoa; phylum Chordata; class Mammalia; order Carnivora; family Otariidae; genus Callorhinus; species Callorhinus ursinus. Next base: position 2,213,357 of record NW_027397137.1, on the reverse strand, counting down.
CTCCCCCTCCAATCCCCCCCCGTCATTTTTCCCTTCCTAGTATCTTCTTCTTCTTCTTCTTTTTTTTTTTAACATATAGTATATTATTTGTTTCAGAGGTACAGGTCTGTGATTCAACAATCTTACACAATTCACAGTGCTCAGCATAGCACATACCCTCCCCAATGTCTATCACCCGGCCACCCCATCCCTCCCACCCCCTACCACTCCAGCAACACTCAGTTTGTTTCCTGAGATTAAGAATTCCTCATATCAGTGCGGTCATAGGATACATGTCTTTCTCTGACTGACTTATTTCGCTCAGCATAATACCCTCCAGTTCCATTAACATCGTTGCAAATGGCAAGATTTCGTGTTTTTTTTTGATGGCTGCATAATATTCCATTGTATTTATATATATACCACTTCTTTTTTATCCATTCATCTGTCAATGAACATCTTGACTCTTTCCACAGTTTGACTATTGTAGACATTGCTGCTATAAACCTCGGGGTGCACATACCCCTTCAGATCCCTATATTTGTATCTTTGGGGTAAATACCCAGTAGAAGCAATTGCTGGGTCGTATGGTAGCTCTATTTTCAACTGTTTGAGGAACCTCCATACTGTTTTCCAGAGTGACTGCACCAGCTTGCATTCCCACCAACAGTGTAGGAGGGTTCCCCTTTCTCTGCAACCCTGCCAACATCTGTTGTTTCCTGACTTGTTAATTTTAGCCATTCCGACTGGTGGGCAATGGTATCTCTTTGAGGTTTTGATTTGGATTTCCCTGATGCCGAGCAATGCTGAGCACTTTTTCATGCGTCTGTTGGCCATTTGGATGTCTTCTTTGGAAAAATGTCTGTTCATGTCTTCTGCCCGTTTCTTGATTGGATCATTTGTTCTTTGGGTGTTGAGTTTAAGAAGTTCTTTATAGGTTTTGGATACTAGCCCTTTATCTGATATGTCATTTGCAAATATCTTCTCCAAATCTGTCCGTTGTCTTTTGGTTTTGTGGACTGTTTCTTTTGCTGTGCAAAAGCATTTTATCTTGATGAGGTCTGAATAGTTTATTTTTGTCCTTGCTTCCCTTGCCTTTGGCGATGTTTCTAGGAAGAAGTTGCTGTAGCTGAGGTCAAAGAGCTTGCTGCCTGTGTTCTCCTTTAGGATTTTGATGGACTCCTGTCTCACATTTAGGTCTTTCAACCATTTGGAGTCTATTTTTGTGGGTGGTGTAAGGAAATGGCCGAGTTTCATTCTTTTGCATGTGGCTGTCCAATTTTCCCAACACCATTTGTTGAAGAGACTTTTATCCTTTCGATATTCTTTCCTGCTTTGTCGAAGATTAGTTGACCCTAGAGTTGAGGGTCCATTTCTGGGCTCTCGATTCTGTTCCATTGATCTATGTGTCTGTTTTTGTGCCAGTACCATACTGTCTTGATGATGACAGCCTTGTAATAGAGTTTGAAGTCCGGAATTGTGATGATGCCAGCTTTGCTTTTCTTTTTCAACATTCCTCTGGCTATTCAGGGTCTTTTCTGGTTCCATACAAATTTTAGGATTATTTGTTCCATTTCTTTGAAAAAAGTGGATGGTATTTTGATGGGGATTGCATTGAATATGTAGATTGCTCTAGGTAGCATTGACATCTTCGCAATATTTGTTCTTCCAATCCATGGGCATGGAACGTTTTTCCATTTCTTTGTGTCTTCCTCAATTTCTTTCATGAGTATTTTATAGTTTTTGGAGTACAGATCCTTTGCCTCTTTGGTTAGATTTATTCCTAGGTACCTTATGGTTTTGGGTGCAGGTGTAAATGGGATCGACTCCCTAATTTCTCTTTCTTCTGTCTTGTTGTTGGTGTATAGGAATGCCACTGATTTCTGTGCGTTGATTTTATATCCTGCCACTTGACTGAATTCCTGTATGAATTCTAGCAGTTTTGGGGTGGAGTCTTTTGGGTTTTCCACATAAAGTATCCTATCATCTACAAAGAATGCCTTTTATTTCTTTTTGTTGTCTTATTGCTGTGGCTAGGACTTCTAGTACTACGTTGAATAGCAGTGGTGATAGTGGACATCCCTGCCGCGTTCCTGACCTTAGGGGGAAAGCTCTCAGCTTTTCCCTATTGAGAATGATATTTGCTGTGGGTTTTTCATGGATGGCTTTTATGATATTGAGGTATGTACCCTCTATCCCTGTACTCTGAAGAGTTTTGATCAAGAAAGGATGCTGTACTTTGTCAAATGCTTTTCCTGCATCTATTGAGAGGATCATAAGGTTCTTGTTCTTTCTTTTATGAATGTATTGTATCACATTGGTTGATTTGCAGATGTCGAACCAACTTGCAGCCCAGGGATAAATCCCACTTGGTCGTGGTGAATAATCCTTTTAATGTACTGTTGGGTCCTATTGGCTAGTATTTGGGTGAGAATTTTTGCATCCATGTTCATCAAGGATATTGTTGTGTAATTCTCCTTTTTGATGGGATCTTTGTCTGGTTTGGGGATCAAGGTAATGGTGGCCTCATAAAATGAGTTTGGAAGTTTTCCTTCCATTTCTATTTTTTGGAACAGTTTCAGGAGAATAGGTATTAATTCTTCTTGAAATGTTTGGTAGAATTCCCCTGGGAAGCCATCTGGTCCTGGGCTTTTGTTTGTTGGAAGATTTTTGATGACTGCTTCAATTTCCTTAGGGGTCATAGGTCTGTTCAGGTTTTCTATTTCTTCCTGGTTCAGTTTTGGTAGTAGATACATCTCTAGGAAAGCATCCATTTCTTCCACATTATCTAATTTGCTGGCATATAGTTGCTCATAATATATACTTATAATTGTTTGCATATCTTTGGCGTTGGTTGTGATCTCTCCTCTTTCATTCATGATTTTATTTATTTGGGTTTTTTCTCTCTTCTTTGTGATAAGTCTGGCCAGGGATTTATCAATCTAGTTAATTCTTTGAAGGAACCAGCTCCTAGTTTTGTTGATCTGTTCCTACTGTTCTTTTGGTTTCTATTTCATTGATTTCTGCTCTGCTCTTCATTATTTCTCTTATCCTGCTGGGTTTAGGTTTTTTTTGCTGTTCTTTCTCCAGCTCCTTTAGGTGTGGGGTTAGGTTGTGTATTTGAGACCTTCCTTGTTTCTTGAGAAAGGCTTATATTGCTATATACTTTCCTCTTAGGGCTGCCTTTGCTGCATCCCAAAGATTTTGAACAGTTGTGTTTTCATTTTCATTTGTTTCCTTGAATTTTTAAAATTCTTCTTTAATTTCCTAGTTGACCCATTCATTCTTTAGTAGGATGCTCCTTAGCCTCCATGTATTTGAGTTCTTTCCAACTTTCCTCTTGTGATTGAATTCTAGTTTCACAGCATTGTGGTCTGAAAATATGCAGGGAATGATCCCAGTCTTTTGGTACCGGTTGAGACCTGATTTGTGACCCAGGATGTGATCTATTCTGGAGACTGTTCCATGGGAACTAGAGAAGAATGTGTATTCTGTTGCTTTGGGATGGAATGTTCTGAATATATCTGTGAAGTCATTTGGTCCAGTGTGTCATTCAAAGTCTTTATTTCCTTGTTGATCTTTTCCTTAGATGATCTGTCCATTTCAGTAGGGGGGGGGTGTTAAAGTCCCCTACTATTATTGTATTGTTGTCAATGTGTTTCTTTGCTTTTGTTATTAACTGCCTTATATAATTGGCTGCCCCCATGTTAGGGGCATAGATTTTTACAATTGTTAGATCTTCTTGTTGGGTAGACCCTTTAAGTAGGATATAGTGTCCTTCCTCATCTCTTATTACGGTCTTTGTTTTAAAATCTAATTTGTCTGATATAAGGATTGCCACCCCATCTTTCTTTTGGTGTCCATTAGCATGGTAAATGGTTTTCCACGCCCTCACTTTCAATCTGGGGGTGTCTTTGGGTCTAAAGTGATTCTCCTGCAGACAGAATATCAATGGGTCTTGTTTTTTGCAACCAGTCTGATAGCCTGTGTCTTTTGATTGGGGCATTTAGCCCATTTACATTCAGGGTAGCTACTGAAAGATAGGAATTTAGTGCCATTGTATTGCCTGTAAGGTGACTGTTACTGTATATTGTCTGTGTTGCTTTTAGGCTCTCTCTTTGCTTAGAGGATCCCTTTCAACATTTCTTGTAGTGTTGGTTTCATGTTTGCAAATTCCTTTAGTTTTTTTTTTTTTTTTTTTTTTTTTTGGAAGCCATTTTTCTCTCCTTCTATTTTCAGTGATAGCCTTGCTGGATATAGTATGCTTGGCTGCATATTTTTCTCATTTAGTGCTCTGAATATATCATGCCAGTCCTTTCTGGCCTGCCAGGTCTCTATGGATAGGTCTGTTGCCAATCTAATGTTTCTACCATTGTAGGTTACAGATCTCTTGTCCTGAGCGTCTTTCAGGATTTTCTCTTTGTCTCTGAGACTAGTAAGTTTTACTATTAGATGTCGGGGTGTTGACCTGTTTTTATTGATTTTGAGAGGGGTTCTCTGTGTCTCCTGGATTTTGATGCCTGTTTCCTTCCCAATATTAGGGAAGTTCTCTGCTATCATTTGCTCCAATATACCTTCTGCCCCTATCTCTCTTTCTTCTTCTTCTGGGATCCCAATTATCCTAATATTGTTTCATCTTATGGTATGACTTATCTCTCGAATTCTGCCCACGTGATCTGGTAGTTGTTTATCTCTCTTTTTCTCAGCTTCTTTATTCTCCATCATTTGGTCTTCTATATCACTAATTCTATCTTCTGCCTTATTTTTCCTAGCAGTTAGAGCCTCCATTTTTTATTGCACCTCATTAATAGCCTTTTTGATTTTGACTTGATTTGATTTTAGTTCTTTTATTTCTCCAGAAAGGGATTGTCTGGTATCGTCTATGCTTTGTTCAAGCCCAGCTAGTATCTTTAAAATCGTCATTCTGAACTCTAGTTCTGACATCTTACTAATGTCCATATTCATTAGGTCCCTGGCAGTCGGTACTCCCTCTTTTTTTTTTTTTTTTTTGAGGTGATTTTTTTCCGTTTTGTCATTTTGTCCAGAGGAGAATAGATGAATGAGAGAACAAAATGCTAACAGGGTAACATACGACGCCAGAAAAATATACACTAAAGAAATCAGAGGAGACCTGAAACCAGGGGAAAAGAAAGGGAAGGAAAGAAAAAAGAAAATAAAAATAAAAAGATAAAAAAAAAAGAATATCATCAAATATGATCAGGCTGGTGCATAGATCAGTGCCACACACTAGATGTTGGTCATATTTTGGTCTGTTAGAAAAAGTGTCTCCCAAAATTTTAAAGAAAAGCTTATATATGTACAAAGATAAAGGTAAATAAGATGAAGGGATGGAATATGATTGTAAAAATGAAAATTATAAAAGATGTAAAAGGAAGTGATAAGTTGATTGAAAACAGAAAGAAGAGAAATTAAAAAAAAAAGGGAGAGAATGTGATCAGGCAGGAGACTAGAACAAAGCCATACACTAGACATTTAGGGTATATTTTGGTGTGTTAGAAGAAACTGTATCCCAAATTTTAAAGAGTGAACAACTTATATATATATACCAAAAATAAGGTTAAGTACTATGAAGGGATAGAATATGACTCTAAAAATGAAAAATAAAAAAGATTTTTAAAGAAGGGATTGATTAGATGTTGGTTCAAAAAGGGAAAAAGAAAAGTTCAATTAAAAAAAGGAAATAAAAAAATTAACTTTGAAAGACTAAAGAATCATGGGGAAAAAAGCCATGAATTCTATGTGCTATATTCCCCTAGTGCTGGAGTTCTGCCGTTCTCATTGATCGGTAAACTTGGTCTTGGCTGGCTGTTCTTGCTGATCTGGGGGAGGGGCCTATTGCCAGAGGCGGAATTGCCCTGCCCTTCCCAGTCCTGGCTAAGTAATCTGCTTGGGTTTACTCTTGGGAGCTTTTGTTCCCTGCAAGCTTTCGGTACAGCTTTGGGGTTGAGAGTGAAAATCGCGGCCTCCCATTCTCTGCCCCAGAGGAGCTGAGAACTCAGGGTCCCAATCCTCAGTGAGCGCCCAGAGAAAAACAATCAATCACACCTGTCTCCCCGGTCTCCGGCCGCGGTCTGTGCTCACCTGGACTGTGACCAAGCATTTCTGTCTCTGGCGCCCGACCGTGTTTGGAGTCTCCAAACCCAGCAGACTCCTGCAGTGCGCTCCCATGCTGCTCCACCCAGGGCAGGACGGGGAGTCTCCTCAGATCTGCCGCTTGTTGGGCTCCTGCTGGAAGAGCAGTGGCCCGACTGTGCTGTAGATAACAGTTTATGGCAACCCCGAGCTGAGAGCCCACTCCTTGGCTCTGTTTTTGCAGCCAGCTTCTCCGTTCTGATACCTGTGAGCTCTGCCACACTCAGGCACTCCTGGTCTTTCTGTGACCCCAAGGTCCTGAGACCACATTGTCCCGCGAGGGTTCCATCCCTGCTCCCCCCCCCCCCCCCCCCCCGCACGCTTAGCCACTGGAGCGACATCCCTCAGTGGAGCAGACTTCTGAAACTTCCAATTTTGTGCTCCGCTGCTCTATCACTTGCCAGTAGCCAGCTGACAGAGGCTCCCTCCTCCCACCATCTATCTTCCCGAATATCACCTCGGATTCACTTCTCCGCACGTCCTACCTTCCAGAAAGTGGTCACTTTTCTGTTTAGAGAGTTGCTGCTATTCTTTTCTTTGATCTCCTGTTGAGTTCGTAGATGTTCAGAATGATTTGATCCCTATCTAGCTGAATTCCTGGGACCAGACGAAATTTAGGTCTCCTACTCCTGTACCATCTTTCTCCTCCCCCAAAATAGATCATCTTAATGTGGTTATATATATTAAAGAAATGGAATCAGTAATTATAACCTTCCAAAAAAGATGACAGCAGGCCCAGATGGTTTCATTGGTGAATTCTACCAATCATTTAGGCAAGAAATGATACCAATTCTCTACAATCTCTTCCTAAAACTAAAGCAGAGTAAATATTTTCTAATTCATTCTAGGAGACTAACGTTGCTCTAATACCAAGCCAATTAAAAACATCACAAGAAAAGAAAACTACAGAAAAGCATCTCCCATGAACATAGATACAAAAGTCCTCAATGAAATATTAGCAGATCCAATCCAACAATGTATAAAAAGAATTCTACACCACAACCAAGTTGACTTATTCCAGGTATGGAAGGCTGGTTCCACATTTGAAAGTCAACAAATATAATCCATCATGATAAACAATTTAAAGAAAAAACATCAATTGATCATAACAATAGATTCAGAAAAAACTTTTGATAAAACCAACATTCATTTATGATTAAAAACTCTCAACAAATTAGGAATACAGGGGAACTTTCTCATCCTGATAAAGAATATCCACAAAAAACCCTACAGCAAACATCATACTTAATGGCAAGAAAGTAAGTACTTTCCATCTCCGATTGGGAACAAGGTAAGGATGTGCCCTCTCACTGTGCCTATTTACCATCATACTGGAAATCCTAGTTATTTCAATAAGGCAAGAAAAGGAGATAAAAGGTATACATATCTTTGTTCACAGATGACATGATTGTCTATTTAGAAAATTAAAATATTCAACAATAAAACTCCTAATAAGCATTTATGGCAAGGTTTCAGGGTATAAGATTAATATACAGAGTCAATTCCTTTCCTCTGTACCAGCAATAAACAATTGAAATTTGACATTAAAAACAGGGATCATTTATATTAGCAGCAAAATCAAAACAAAACAAAAAACCTTGGATATTAATCTAACAGGATATGTACAAGATATATATAAAGAAAACCATAAAACTGCAATGAAAGAAATCGAAGATCTATATAAATGGAAAGATATCCCATGTTCATAAATAGGAAGATTCAATATGGCAAAGATGCCATTTCTTCTCAACTTGACCTATGGATTCAATGCAATCCCAATCAAAATCTTAGCAAGCCAATTTTTGCATATCAGCTAATTGATTCTGAAGCTTATTTGGAAAGTTAAAACACTCAGAAGAGCCAATATAGTATCATAGAAGAATAAAGTTAGAGCACTACCACTACTTGACTTTAAGACTTCCAATGATCACAACAGTGTGCTATGGGCAAAAGGATAGTCAGATACATTAATAGAACAGAAAGAGGAGCCCAGAAGTAGATCTACACCAATACATCCAACTGAGTTCTGACAAATGAGCAAAGGCAATTCAATGGCAAAATATAGTCATTTCAACAAATGGTGCTGAACACAATTGGACATCCATATGCAACAACAATAAACCCCCAAACCAAAAACTAGACATAAACTTTAACAATAATATTACAGAATTTACTTTTATAAAAATTAACTCAAAATGGATTATAGACTTAAATATAAAATGCAAAACTAATGTCTAGAATACAGAAGAAAATCTAAGTGACCTCAGATTTGGTTATGACTTTTTAGTTATAAGCACAGAAGCACAATCCATGAAAGAAAAAAAAAAAACTGATGTGGGACATTATTAAAATTAAAAAGTTGTGCTCTGCAAAAGACACTGGTTAAGAGCATCAAAAGATAAGTCACAGACTGGGAGAAAATCTTTGCAAAACACATCTGAAAAAGACTTGTATCCAAAATACACAAAGAACTTTTACAACTCAACAATAAGAAAAACAATCCAGTTTTTAAAAGAACAAGATATATGAATAGACACTTCACCAAAGAAGATATATATAGATAGTAAATAAGCATATGAAAAGATACTCATCATCATACATCATTAGGGAATTGCAAATTAAAACAACAGTGTGATACTAGTACATATCTATTAAAATGGCTAGAATCCAAAACCCTGACAACACCAAATGCTGATGAGGAGATGGAGCAACAGGAAACTTTCTTTCACTGATCGTAGAAATATGATATGGTAGAGTTACATTCAAAGATAGGCTGTCAGTTTCTTTCAAACTACATGAAATTTTTTCATACAATCCATTAATCACATTCCTAGGTACTTACTCAATGGGTTGAAAACATGTCCAAACAAAAACCTGCAAAAAATGTTTATAGAAATTTTATTCATAATTGCCCCAAACTGGAAACAACCAAAATGTCCTTCAAAATTGAAAGGATAAGCATCCTGTGGTGTATCTAGACAATGGAATATTATATAGTGATAAAAAGAAATGAGGTATGAAACTATGGAAAGACTTGGAGGAACCTTAAATGCATATTGCCAAATGAAGATAGCCTGTCTGAAAAGGTTATATACTATATGATGCCAATGATATGAAATCCTGGAAAAATCGAAACTGTAGAGACAGTAGAAAGGATCAGGGATTTGTGGGTATGGGCCATAGAAAGATAAATAGGTGAAATATGGAGGATTTTTAGGATAGAAAAACTATTCTGTGTGACACCATAATGGTGAATACATGGCATTATGTATTGAATATACAAGACAGAGTGAAGCTTAATATAAACTATAGACTTTAGTTAATAATATATCAGTAGAGCTTCTTCAGTTGTAACAAATTTACCACACCGATCAAAACTTTAACAAGAGGGGCAACTAGGGGGTTGGGGTGGGGGGAGCAGCATATGGAAACTCTCTGTGTGATCTGGTCAATTTTCTATAAATTTACAACTGTTCTAAAAAATGAAGTCTACTAATTCTCAAAAGAGAAGTGAAAAAGAAAAAAAGTTTGCTAGTCTTGGTCTGGAACCATGAAACTTTCTGTCCTAAAACTCTATGAGATGCTTGTTGTACCCCATTTCTGTAATCATACCAACAGAGGAGATCTTTCATTTGTTTGCAGAAGACATTTTCCAAAGAGATCAGACTTCAGTGTAAGATATACAAGGTCACTTTACTTTGGGAAATTAGGTTATTTTGACTTGCCCTATATGCTATTTACACTTGAGACACAATGGTGATGTCTTATTAGGCAGAAGCTAGTTTAAGCCAGCAAGAGCCAAACTGGTTACACATGAGGGCATAAATATATTCTCTGTGTCATGAGTGCTACAGTGTATTAAAGGAGCATTGTGTTATTTGATTGTGGATTCTTAAAATATGTTAAAGTACTGAGATTGGTAAAAAAAAAAAAAAACTAGCAAAGAATATGAAAACAAAAAAGCCCACAGAAATTTAATTACAAAGAAAATGTTTTACGGGCAAGGACAAGTGCAGAAGACAATGCTGTTTAATGAATGAATGAATGAATTACAAACTCCTTCAGAGAGCGAGAGAGCAGGGGGAGGGGCAGAGGGAGAGACAGAATGTCAGGCCGACTTGCACTGACTGTGGAGTCCCAGGCAGAGCCAAAATCGGGAGTCAGAGGCTTCACCAACTGAACCACCCAGGCGCCCCTATTTTGTTTTTAATAGAGCCTCACATTGACTTACCTATTGTGATGGATTCTGGAACATGGAGCAACATGAACATATGTATATATTCATAGTTATATATATTTTATATATAATTTATACATATTTGTATTCATATGATACATTCAAGAAATGAGGCATATATGAGCTCTTCCATTTTTCCTCAAGAGTGATTTTCAGCTATGAAACTGTCAGGTTAGCCAAGCCTTAAATCACAGGAAAAGAGCATTATATTTGCCTTAATAATGTTGTGAATAGAGTTCAGCCATTTTTCTTAATGTGCACATTTGGTATTGCCCAGATTGTTTTGGAGGGCTAATGTTCGAGAATATTTTTCTTGCTGTGAGAAATTACGCCAGTTATATTCTCTGTTTTCTTTTGCTGTTGTTTTTCTCCCTAAGATACCTACCTGTCAAACACACAGCATGTTTGGCCTTCCCCACCTCTCCAGGAAAGACTGTTTCCTTGTATTGTAGAACTCTGAAATCCAAAAGAGGTTTCTTTTTTTTATCGGAACCAAAGAAATTAATAATGGAAAAATTCAGGAAACTCTTGGGCAAAGAAAGGGCATCAAGGGCCTCTGATTCTCCAGCTCCCATCCTTCAGTGAATATCAGAATATTGGCTCGACTATGTTTTAAAAACAATACTTCCCAAAAGGTTATCATTCGGGGGGAGCAGTTTTATATTTGAAAGTATCCAAAAGTTTGATATTGTACTAAGCGTGTGGCTATAGTGCTATTTTGGTCATTTTTCTAAAACACCCACCTTTATAGGTAGTGGCTATGTCTTCTCATAGAACAAATGAGTCTGCTGTATTTGTGTACTCATAGGACAATATTAGGGGGTTTCTAGCTCTGCACTCCACCATTTTCAGGCTTGCCCTGAGGCTGGTGCTCCGCACACCACTGCAGGAAAAGTGGGTTTCTCAGAGTGCCCTGCCTTGTTAGTCTTTGTCCAAAAGTAAACTGGAAGCCAGCTGGGATATAAGCATAAGGCCAGACGCACATGTACCCAGAACAAAGAGGCCACACTTTGCTGCAACGTATATTCCATTAGCAATAGGGGTGACATTAGAGGGTAGGACACTCAAGCTCATACATTTTACTTCGTTGGAAGAATTTATCATTAGCAATGTTTGTGTCCTAGGACCATTAAAAATGTACAACCCCTTCCTCCCTCCCTCCCTCCCTTCCTTCCCTCCCTTCCCTTCCCTTCCCTTACTTTTCCTTCCTTCCTTCCTTTTAAAAATGTTGCATTTTCAGACATGCCTTTCAGTATAACATTAAACAATTTGGATCTGGTCCAAATTCTTATAAACCGGAACCCTAAGGTGGTTGACTTTGCCTTTTCTTTTCTGTTGATAAACATTCCTTCTTTAGACTGACTTGGCAGAAGCCGTGAATTAAACATTAGCTGATCTGATAAACAAAATATTGAAGGCTTTCCCCCCCTCAAAGAAAGGAGTCATTTCACTTAAGAAGTACCTATAACATTTACAGCCTGTACGTATTAAATGGAAATGAACAAATCAGATGTTTTTTTTTCTGGATCACAAAGGTTTTCTAGCAAGTGTACGCTGCTCTTCGAATGTAAATAAATGCACGCACACGTAGGTGTGTGCATCTGTATAGTTTTGATCTTTTCAACAACTCAGTCCCTTTCCCAATATGTCAAAGTGACACTGTGCCATTATTTTGGAAGGACATTCAGTTAAAGTCAAGGGTCTTTCACAACAATTTCACATATGTTTATCAACATAGTTGGGCTACCCCCGAAAAGAAAGCTTATGCCAAATTCCGAGGGACAAAAAAAAAAGTAGCTCTGATTGCTTATGGTAAAAAAAAATAGGTTATCAGGAAGAATAAATTATGTCGGGGAGTTTGTGAAGATTTTATTGACTTTCGGGTAAGGAGGGCACATTCATATTCTTTAGCCAAGCAGAACCTGCTAGCTCTGTGCTGCACGGTGGAGCTTGGTGGTGCTTTCAGTGGCGTGAGCTTGCCACACACCATTAAGTGCAGATGGTTCTTTAAAACCTCAGTATGTTCCCTTCCCTGGAAAGTCCCTAATGTGGAGAAGGTAAATAAAATATAATGATCCATTCATCTATTGTGACAAACCTACCACGGGCTAGACATTGTTTCAGATTAAATTTTAACCAATTCTTTTTTTAAAGATTTTATTTATTTGAGAGAGAGAGAATGAGAGATAGAGAGCACGAGCGGTAGGAGGGTCAGAGGGAGAAGCAGACTCCCTGCTGAGCTGGGAGCCCGATGCGGGACTCGATCCCGGGACTCCAGGATCATGACCTGAGCCGAAGGCAGTCGCTTAACCAACTGAGCCACCCAGGCGCCTTCAGATTAAATTTTAAAGAGAAGCAATTTCTGGTACCTACAAGGTAGATTTGTGGTTATGGGAAGAAATGACTAAAGGGGGAGGATGGGAAAGTAAGAGATGAACAGAGACACCTGGTGGCACCAGACAAGGCCTGATCGGTGCTGCCTGGGTCAACTCCAGGAGGTACCCAGTGAGAAGGCACTGATGAATGCAGGCCACCGCACCTAACCCAGGCTCAGCAGAGAGCACACAGAGTCAGAGACAAGGGCATGAGGCATTCTCCGGTGGTATCCTTGAGCACTTGTAGCAACTTCCAGAAGGAATGCGGTTGCCTTCTTGGCATCAGCCCCTTAACAACACTGCCTTCACAGTGACTCATTGCCACACCTTCGTTTCCATTGCTCTACCCAATGGTGATAGCACATCTTTGTGTAGACAGTCCAGTTGTGCTGTAATGTGCCAAACTCCTCTGGTGGTGACAGGCTGTGCTCTGATGGCCTCTTCACATTATCGTCCCTGGTACTGGCAGAGAAGCTAGCATTTATTCACCCCCCACCTGATGCCAAGTATTGTGCCAACAGCCTTACAAATATCACTTCACCTAATACTGAACAGTCTTGTGAGACAATCATTAGTGTTTTCATTTTTCAGATGGTAAGAAGTGAGTCTCAAAGATTGAAGTATCTTGCCCAGAGTCGTACTCTGGATAGGACAGAACTGGGAATAGCACCCATGTGATTGAACTCCACTCCCAGGCTCCCACCTACCATGATGTCCCACTAATCTACGCAGCTCTGTACGATGTGCGCACGTTCTGGTCACCTTCCAGTGACTCGTGGCTCTGTAGAATCTCTGCCAACAACACATTTCCAGACTCCACCGCATAGTACAGATTGTTCCAAATCCAGTATTGGTTCCTGTTTTCCTGGTTTACCTGCTAGCACATAACCCATTTTGCCCTCATAATTTTGGGGGGAGGGGTATTGTCCTGTAAGCTTTGCAGATGAAAATACTTCTGCACAGTTTTCAATATCATGGCATCTGTGTTCAGGTACAAGGGGACTTGTAGGAAGTGGCAGAGTTTTGTATCAAATGTTGTGTCAGGTATGCAAGAACTGAAGTGCTTTTCTGAAAACAAAACAAGAAATAATATCCTACTGTTCAACTTATGTTCACAGAGCAGATTTAGGATTCTGTTTTGGAACACCAGATTCAGTGGAAAACATGTGCAGCTTAGCTACTGAATGTTAGCAGTTACATGAGATCCACAGCTAAGCTTCCTATTGAACGTCTGAAATGGGTCACTTGGAAACTCAGCGTACTTGTCAGCTGTTCAAAGGTGCTAAACTTGCTCAGGTTGCTCTCTCCAGGGCCTCTAGCTCAGCATAGTTCAACGACAATTACAAACTCTCATGAATACGTGCTGTTGTGAGGCTGGCTGAGCAAGTTGAGTGAGTGCCGGACCTCACCTGCCGAAAGTTCCCAGGCGCCCGGAACAGCAGGAACAGCCAAGGAGCTACACGCCTGGTCTGAGCCCCTTTCTCTCCATTCACATTGAACATGTTAACAACTTACTGCACTTACCCCATTGCTGTTTCCCTCCCCCTCAGTTTTCCCACAATTTCCCTGGCCATGCCTGCAGGTGACAGCAGTTCTGGATCATCATTTTCATTTTTGGAATGCCTGTGAGTCCTCCCTTCATGGTCATTTGCTTCTTCCCTGGCACTGCGTGACACTCCAGTGAAACCCTGGAGAGTGGACAATTCTGCTTTGTGCAGTTAGCCCAGGCTAGGGTTCTACTCCTGGCTCTACCTTCTACTAATCAGTGATCTTGAACAAAGCACAACCCTTGATGTTGATCAGTTGGAGCTCTCCTGGAGGCATGGCACTGAATGATATTTTCAGATCATTTCAGATAGTTTTGTAATATTGAAGCATCTCATGTGAAGGTGGAGATTGAAAGGCTGACAGGTGAGTTTGCCAAATCGTGACATAAGTCCAGGAGTTCAGACTTTATTCCATGGGTCAGGAGTTTCTAAAGTTATTAATAAGACTCGAAATAACAAGTAACTTTTTTATGAAGTTCTAAGATATAAAACATAAACTTTAACTCATAAATCATGTGGTTTAAGTTAACTAAAAGGTTTCTAAGGCAGTTCTAAACTTCAATTGTGGGCAGAGAATATTTTTTATCCTAATTTTGAACAGCAATTCAGGACCTATTTTGGTTCTTCACACATTTAAATTAGTCAAATGTATTTTGTTTTGCATGTTTTCTTACCTTATTTCAGTTTAACGGCTAACAAATTATCTGCAGTTTGTTGACTCAACAAATATTGAGTGCCTGTGATGAGTTCCTATGAATCCTTCTAAGGGCTGGGGACAGCAATGTATTAGAATGAGGTGTGTGCCTTCATGGGGCTTCCGTTCTGTGAGAAAGACATTAATACACAATGAGAGGGGATGCCAACATTGTCCTGAAGGATATAACCCAGGATGTGCGGCTAGAGAGGACCTGGGGTGACCTGATAGAAGGGATGGTCACCAAGAGTTCTCTGAGGGTTCCCTGAGCAAGTGACATCTTCATCCAGGCCCGAATGGAAGGGATCTTCTTTTCCAGCCAGGCAAAGGGAACAGCATCAGCAAATGAAGAGGCAGGAGGGGGCTAGGTGTACTGGAGGACAGAGAGAATGTTTGTTTCGGAAAGACCAGTTGAGGAGAAGGATGGTTCAAGGTGAAGTGGGAGAGACCTCAGGGGCGAAGGGAAGCTGAGCCTTGTGGGCTGAAGGGGGGTAGTCACACGTTATGGTAATTGCAACAGGAAGCCATTGACCAAAACCAGGTAACAGTTTGCCCTTTTGTTGACAACTTGACTCTCTTATTCAAAATGTTAAGATACACAATACCGTGCAACCATGTGATGTTTGATAGACCTTCAGCTAATGGAGTTTCTTTGCCTATATAGATGGTGGTTTCTAGACTTTGAAATATCCTTATCAGTACCTTGACTTAGGAGAAACATCAGAATTCCTTGGGGAACGATCATATTTTAAGCGTGACTCCTTGCTTGACAAATATAACATTAATGTACATAATAGCCTTTTTTTTTTAAAAAATTACATTTAGTGCCAAAACTCTACTGGGATATCTATTGTCCCCTTCCTAGATGGCATAGATCTTCTTGAATGTGGCATCTGTAGCAATTCTAAATGCCACTGGGTAGCTGGGCTGTGATGAGGAGTCATGGCTTAGTGAGGTCTGCATAAGTCCTGCCACTTCCTTGCTGTGTTTTTCTTGGGCAGATCGTGTAATTTCTCTGGCATGTGATTCCTTCATTTGTACAGTGGGGCTATGCTCTGTTTCACGGATTTACTGCAATCTGATGCTATGCTCTGTTTCACGGATTTACTGCAATCTGATACATCGGAAAACAACTGGTAAGCTGTTAAATGGCATACAAATCCAAGGCCTCTTCTCCAGATATCCTGGACCATTCATATTGTCAACCCGTACTTGGCATATGATTAAGGGATTGAAGTGGAAATTATTAAATTAGAATTCAGTATGTCCCAACTACCATAGCTATGAAGAGCTCTGCAGAATGACTCTAGAGTTTATGTATGTTCACACTATGTTAGCTGACCTGGTCCTTTCAGAACTCATCTGGAAGAAAATTACTCCAGGATTCTTCACCTGGTGGGCACCTTGCTTCTCTCTCCCAGTACAGCCCTCTATGCATCTCAAATGTTTATAATATTGTCATAGAATATAAGTTAAATAATATTTTCCAACTTTGACCAAATTGAATGTATGGGCCTAAATTAACAGGAGGCTTCTAACAAATGATATTATATACAAATCGTGTTGTGTCTCGGTGTCATGTGGTGATTCCGTTCTTCGCTAACAATGGCACTTAATGGCCCTTGCTTATTCATTGACATCAGAGGTACAAATTTTACTATGGAAGATCTGTGATTTCTTTTTGGTCACCCTTTATCAGGTCTACCAGGTGCAAAGCTTTTAAAAATTCTTAAAAGTTGGTAAGGAAGTTCCCCTCCACAGGGTCTCATGCTTATGAATTCAGTCAGCTGAAATCCTGACCCTGGTGACATCGGCCTTCTTTAATATTTTGTAGTTGTGTTTTCTTTCTTGTGAAAATTGTGCGTTGAAACTGGGCTTTCAGCTGCTTACCCCCTGGGGTGTGAGGAATCCTCATCTCACAGATGTTCTCTTTTCTCGCCTCTGTGAGGTTTCAGTCAGTGAGAAAACTTTGACCTTTATGGGGCAGACAGAGAATGAACCAGACAGGAATGGGAAGGGCAGTGACTTGAGTTCTGGCGCCTGCATCCGGGGCCAGATGTATCCAGCCCCAGCAGATGTGCAGTGACTTTACTTCTCACCATGTGAAGTCACCTGACCCACGAGAGCCGCCGCTAGTCTGGAAGACGGCCATGTCTTTTTTCTTCCCACATAATTGTACTGCTTGTCAAACCTGAGATTCTGTTTCTTCACATCACACTTCCCCAAACTGAGGATGGTGTTTAGGAACGAGTGAAGTTAGAAAACTCTTTACATAAAAGGGGATATTGAAACAAAACCCTGGAAATTCACCCTGAATTCTCCCCCTACGCTGTGCAAAGCCCCTACTTCGTTCCCACCTTGCTCTGTCATTGGTTGTCCCCTCCAGGAAGCCCACGCTCACTGCCCTGGCTGCCAGCACCCCACCACTCTACCTCCTGCTGTTCTGTTTTTTGCAGAATGATCACTACCCAGTGGGACATGCCACATCTTCGAGTGTGTATATTTATCTTCCCAAGGAGGGAAGCTCCCTGAGGGTGGGGGTCTGCTGGCTTAGCGCACCACGGTGTCCCCAGCACCCAGAAGAGTGGTTGGACGGAGTTATGTCAGCCGCATGATGGCCAGATGACGGATTCATTTCATCGCCCACTCTTTGTGAAAGAATGTTGTCAATACATTGCTCAGAGGCAGAAGTGAGGAAAAAGAAGGGCCCTGCCCCCCCGGACAAGATGTGAACCCTTTAAGGTGATTTCTGGTCTGAGAAGTGAGGCTGACAATATTGCACAGGACTTCTACTAGTGAGAAAACGTCCAAAGACTCATATTTAAAAAGGAAGACTCCAGATCTAGCCTCTTGTTAGTTTTTCAGTATTTTTGACTTTGGGACATCTTCTGCAAGGTAATTTTTTTTTAAAGATTATTTATTTATTTGACAGAAAGAGGCACAGTGAGAGAGGGAACAGAAGCAGGGGGAGTGGCAGAGGGAGAGGGAGAAGCAGGGCCCCCCCTCCGAGCAGGGAGCCCGATGCAGAGCTCAATCCCAGGACCCTGGGATCATGACCTGAGCCGAAGGCAGATGCTTAACGACTGAGCCACCCAGGCGCCCTTCTGCAAGGTAGTATTAAGTGACACTATTATTGCTATCAGTAACAATGGGCTGCCCCCCACCCTTGTATCTATGAGAAATCTCAAGTCCAAGAGTTTAGTTATCTCCTTAGTGTTTTCACAGGTTGCCAAGTGTGAGAGCTAGGATTTGATCCTGGGTCTCAATGCATTGAGTGGAAGCTGTGCAGAGCCTCCGTGAATGGTGGATGTGCCCCTGCCTGGGTGAAAAAAGTGAACATAATGGTAGAGCACCAACTAGGGGATATTAGAAACTCACATTTTTCACACTGTGATTTCTTCCACATTATGTCAATATCCTCTGTTTACATACTTCTGTGTGAGCTGCAGACTCAGTATATGAATCTAGGCTTTTGGCTGCAGGTTCATCTTGGGTCTATTTCTTAGGTACACTGAAACTTCAAGTGTGTGGGCTCCCTTATGAGTTGGCAGAAATCACCTACCAGCCTCTATTAATTCAGTTCTGGGGAAGAGGAGTTCTATGTTTAGATCTTTTTTTTTGCATCCTTAAGAAAAAAAAATGGCCGTTGGAGGGGAAGGGGTTAATTTATGATAGTGGTTAAAGGAAAAGCCAGTTCATTTGTATAGAATTTTTGGCTGTATTATCCAGACATCAGCCACCAGAGGATGAAAGAATACAATGTATCTATTATCTTTTAAATAGTTTGTATTCCGAAATTTAGAGATAAGAATGGTTTTGTGATGATTAGAGGAACTAGGTTGCAAGCTGTGTACTTCATCATTTCTCTACATTTGATGTCATACTCACTGCTGAAGATGATTTCAAAAGTTACAAGCTTATTTTTTTTTTTTACTTTCCTATGTGTAATACCTTCTATCTTAAAAGGATGGTAACTCATTTCTGTTTATTTTTTCTTTTCATTTTCTTTGGTGAGGAAGCATGAATAAAACATTAATCCAAAGTTTATAAGTCGTGTTTTGGAGGCAAGAGCTGCAGACTCTGTTGCTGTTTCTTCATTGATTATTTCTATGGAAAAAGTGACTTGTTGATAGATTGCAATTCTATTGTGAATAATCGTTACTTTCATGGTCTTCGAGAAACAATGGAGAGGAGTAGAAAGGACTGCACTTAGCAGAGCTGTGATGGGTCACATGGCATCCCTTGCCTGGGTTTTCTTTTTTCCGTACAAATAGAGTTCTGAGTTCCTAATTAGTAAGATGGAAAATTCGGCTCTTGAAAATACCACTACTACAGAATAATGACAATTGACTGCGATTTCTTTTTCTTCCCATCAATGGCTTCACTTTCTTTTCTGTGAGAATGAAGATTTTCTTCCTTTTTCCTCAGAGTGATTTCCTTTGTTCTTATTCAGTTATTTTCCTTGTTAAACATTTTTCCACATATGGAATAGCACCAACTGAATAGTACACCCAGAAAATGAAAATCCTTTTTTTTTTCTTTTGTCTAAGTCATGGGAGAGAGAAAGACTAGAATATTTATGAGCATTTGATACTATAATTATATATATTAAATTATCCTTATTACTTGGCTAATCAATCATTTTTATCAATCATTTTTAATGAATCTGTCATAAAACAAAAATAAAGATTCAGCCTCCATGATTTCAACAAGAGTCCATTGCTCTAAAAATGACAGTTTCAATAAGATTTCTCCCATCACCATTAGCTGAAATTTATGGCATCCATCGATGCTTACAAATCTTTTACCATCCTGGTCCGCATTTGAGATTAATTACAAGCATATCCTCCTATTTACTTATTTTTTATTTATTTTATGTTTTTTTAAAGATTTTATTTATTTATTTGTCAGAGAGAGAGACAGACAGAGAGCACACAAGCAGGGAGAGGGGCAGGGACAGAGGGAGAAGCAGATTCCCTGCTCAGTAAGGAGCCAGACAGAGGGCTCGATCCCAGGACCCTGAGATCATGACCTGAGCTGAAGGCAGACACTAACCAACTGAGCCACCCAGGCGCCCCGCATATCCTCCTAGTTAATCATGTCCTGAAAAATGTTGATATTAATCAAGTGATAATCACAAAGTATTTTTCTTGAGCATATATAATATCATGACGTTATTCGATGCAGTTGAAAGAAAGTGGACTTTGAGGTCTGATGGACCCCACCTCTTCCTGGAGGGGCCGAGGGGCCTGCCAGGGTCCCAGAGTAGAAACCCCAGGTCAGTGGCTCAGCCATGATGCAAGCCCATGCCTGATAGCCCCACACCATGTCACTTGCTCACTAGGTAGGAAGAGGGGAAGGCTTCCATCAGTGTTTCCTGGCACCGCATGCTGAGCACAAGTCTGCATTTTAGATTCTCCTTGTATCAATTTTGCAAAATCTCTGCAATACCTGCAACCTGATGCATCCCAGGCAGGTGGAAACAGGGCCGTATGAAGTCATAACTGTGTGGGCAGCCCTGTGCCAGGAGTAGCTCTTTGTACTCAAGAATCAAATGATTGACTGTTGGCAGGGCTTAAAACCGGAGCTCTCTGAGCATTGGGGCTTTGATCTTCGCCAAATCCACTGAGACAGCTGAAATTTCATGGGAAAGTGACAAGGATTTCCTAAACCGAATGCAAATAGATGTTTAACTTTCAACTCAACCTCTTGCCCAAAGGCTTTGCAAGTGCGTGAAAAAAAAAAACAAAAAACCCTGGTTTATAAATCAGAAAATGTTGATTTTTACAGCATATTCCAACTTGAACAGACTAAAACAGAAACTGTGGCATCCCTAAAAATTTGTTTTAGTTATTATATAGCTGATGGTTCTTTTAATACGATTTCCATGATAGATACCTATGAAGTATAGATAATGTCCTGCCTGGCTTTATTAGAATTTGGAAAGGAAGAACTTACCAAATGCCAAATTTAACCTTTTGTGGTAAGGACCATGCATTCTCATTCTTCTGGTAACGCAGCCAGGTATGGACAACACATTGTCTTTTCCTTTAATTAACTGATACTAATGAGTATTGTATAAAACTTAATAAACAGAGAAAACATTTTCCGACATGAATACATGTTATAATGAACCTATAATTGTGATTAAAAAAAAAAGCAGTGTGTAGACTTGCATTTAAGTTGGTAAAAATAATGTAGTTATGTGAGTTATAGCCCAGATTTTGTCATAAGAATCATAAGCTTTAGGCCTGGCCACAGCCCTAGCTTTCTGGTCAGGAAAAAACGGGTAACCAAAAGTTCTGTGATTTCAAGGTAATTTGCATTTAGAAGTCTGCAGTCTCTGATTCTTTGCGTTTCCCCTGCCGAGGATGGGGTTACCACAGGTGTTTCTATAACTAATTTGCTCGTAAAGCTATCATTTTCCTTTGTGTGTGTGTTGTTAGTATTTGGTGTATTTTTTAAGTGAAATGACTTATTAAATTTCTTTTTAATTTTTGGACAAGATTGTATTCTCTGTGAACCCTTTGAATCACCTACCTGCTCTTTTTAATTTGTACATCAAGGAATTAGTGCCTGGCTCCTTTTTTTGGATGCCACGTAAGGTGGCTACTGCACCGGATGTCATCTTTGCTGACATTTGGGGTCCAGCCTTCCTTTGCCGTTCAGTTGTATTGCTCTTATAATTGGAATGTGGAGCTATGAGGCACAGAAATTTGCTGTTGTCCTGCCAGAAACATCTCGCTCCCTGAAAGGGTGTCTGTGGTTGTTGGCATCACCCAGAAGCGGATCAGAAATGCAGGGTCTCAGGCCCTGCACCAGAGCTCCTGAATCAGGATGTGCATGTTTGCAAATCCTCTGGTGATTCTCACACACCCTGGAGCCTGAGAAGCACGGGACTAAAATGTCTTGTCCTTCGAGTCAACCTTGGGCCGGACCTTTCTGAACGCTCCCTCCTACCGTGTGCAGTTTTCCGTTCTTAATCAGCTCTGCTCTGGGACACGGAACAATTCAACAAGACCCTCTCATTTCATTGGTCATCACTGATGGGAGGTGCACGGGGTTATTCTCCCTTTAGCACGAAACAGGAGAAAATAAACCCTCTCCCAAATCATCTGTGTTTCTTGCTGTTGCATTGATCACACTGGAAAAAAAAAAAACAACAACCCTGTGGGCCTATTAATACTTAGGTCTTTTTAAAATATAAGTCTTTTAATATAGGTCTTTTTTCTTAGCATTTTTAAAAACATTTAATAGACTTTCCTTATGGATCTAATGGGCTCTGATAAGCCCCATCTCTCTGACCCTTTTTGTGTTCTTCTATCTGTGAATCACCAGAATCACCAAGATAGGATTTGACAATTCCAGCTTCACAGTTCCCACCTCCAGAGCTTCCTTTGGACCACAGAGCCCCAGGCACTGGTATTTGTGACAAGTTTTGTGGGGGGGTTTCTGGTGGTCGGCCCTGTTTGGAATCTACTGACCTGATTTTTGCAGAGCCTCTGTTTCTTCTGTGAGTGATGAGTGTGGAATGAGCGCCAGTTACAGTGATAACCATGAGAGCCCTTCACAAACTGCCCATGGTCCCTCCCATCAGCATGGGTGCCCTTTGCTTTTTCCTGCCATTCTGCAACTCTTGCCGAGTTCCTAGCTCCCTGCTCTACCCAGCATCTCCCTACTCCACCACAGACGCGTGTGAGATGGCAGCTGATTTCAGTCCTTGTCATGATAACACTCCAGCTTTGTGCCTTGAGCTAATTCCAGATCGTCTTTCATCTGCCTGCAGGTGAATTTGCAAAATACATGTAATTCATTTATTCCCCGGCCCTGAGCCAGTGATCTCTACCACCAGTAACTCACACCCAGGGCTTGAAACTAGAGCCATTGGGGCCTCAGTTGAGCTATGCCGAAACCCCTACATAACATCAAGGAGAGCAGCCAACAGGAGGCCTATGGGAGGAATATCACATTTCCTTGTGCTCCTTTTCTTGTAGATTTCTCCATAACACACATGGGCAATGGAGATCAAGTTATGGGTCTTCCTCTGAAGATACAGAATTATTTTCCTTTTTAGTTTTCTTGAGTCAGAATTCCATCCACACCGGCAATTTTGCCTCGTTCCTTAATGCATAGTAATCATGCCCTTCAAAACACAGAAGAACACTTTCATCACTGAATTTTACTCCTTTTGATCCCTTTTTTTTTTTTTTAAACCAACCTCAGAGTGATGCCCGATGGTCAAACTCTGAGATGCTTGGAACTTTGAACATTCACTTTGAACATGAATCCACAAACTCATTAAACTGACCTTGCTGATGAGCCCCAAACATTGCCTCACTATAGAGAGGGCATAATTCCCAGGCCACCTGGGCCTCTAGACATCAAGAATGGAATGGAAGTGGGACTGTGAAGTGATGATGTTCACTGGGAATTTTTTTCTTACGTTGGTGATTTTCCTTCTTAAATGGGTTGATTTTCTTCCATATAAAAGAAAGCTTTCCTTCATCACTATGTCAATGGGCTATGCAACCACACACTAAGAAAATCATGACCAAGTCAGCCAACACTTCTGGGATTTAACTCCCTCGTCTATAACACAAGGTGACCCACACAACCAGAATGTTCTATATTCTGCCTTCCAGGCCCTCTAGGAGAACTCATTCATTATGCAGGCAAAGAGCCCACCCAGTTCTTCAATATACTTCTGAGACTATCTGATTATTATACTGGTTTCACTGAAAGTTTTGGAAAGACTCTAGGATTTCCTTTGAGCCAGTTGGCCCGCCAAAAGGAAATTTGTGTTGTTGTTGTTTTTTCACCAGAATATTCTCTTGCTTTTTGCACTTTTCCATTTTCTCCTCC
Source organism: Callorhinus ursinus (assembly GCF_003265705.2). Classification (NCBI taxonomy): domain Eukaryota; kingdom Metazoa; phylum Chordata; class Mammalia; order Carnivora; family Otariidae; genus Callorhinus; species Callorhinus ursinus. The sequence goes on along the minus strand of NW_027397137.1, from coordinate 2,189,510 downwards.
TCATTTCTCTGGTTGGTCTGAAGGCCTTCAGAGTTGGGGTGATGCCAGCTGAGGCAGATGTCGGGGTGTGAGGGAAGAGAGGAGGGCAGAAGGGGAGCTCACATTCCCTTTGTCATTCACACACACAAGCACATTTGTGTCTGTGGCTTCGTTTGTGGCCTTGAGTTCTGAAAGCTTATATGCCACAAGTGTGACTCTCTGGGAATTGAGTGATCAAACATTAAGTCAATGGAAATCAAACCCAGCCTGGAATTGTTAATATAATCTGTCTTCAACCGGGAAAACCAGCAACTGCTTTGAATGGTACGACGTGCGCTTGCCCCAAAAGGCCTTTTGCATCACTGGCTGGGCCCATTACAAACCACTGCTTTCTGTTTATAAAATGGGTCTCTTGAAAAAAATACAGGACTGGTTTTATAAACATCCTTTTATGATTCCATCTTGTACTTTTCTGAGTTCTTAAGTGGTCTTTCTTCAATAGTTCATACATAATAAGTTGTCCTTGGTCTTTTTTTTTTAATTGCTTTCTACAGTTTTGCGGTACATTTAATTCAGTTCTCTCATCTAGTCATGACTTTGATAGTCTGTTCCGAATATTGCATCGCTTTCCTGTTGCTTCACAATCAGTGTGCAGTCTGTATGAAGATCATACCTTTACCTACTCGTGGCCAGTTTCTGTCTGTTCTCGCTGGCATGCCATCCGTCCCAGTGTGCGGGTTCTGCTCACTTACGCTTCCTTCAGAATCTAGAGTACTTTGTTCTAAACACTGGCATTTTATTTCTAATTAGGCAATGTTCAGGACACCATTTCAACTTCCAGTAAATATTTATGAGTAAGGCTACATGTTACCTAACCAGAGTTTCATTTTCCCTGGATCTTATCTTCATGTACCTGGGCTACATACAGAATCCCAGTGACTGGAAATCCCTGAAATATTTATTCTGTGTGTCCATATCTATTCCTCCAAATGGCTCTCTCTCTTCCTCTGCTTACTGGTATGTTTTAAAAACACTCTCTGAGAATTGTCACCAAGACTACGTCTACCACATATATGTTTGTGACATAGAACCTGGCCGTGTTTTCTTTTGGCTCCTTCTTGTTGGGGACGTTTCCTTGCTTTCTGAATCTGGAGTGTGTGTTTTAAGAGTATGTGTTCCTTTGTGCGTTTTGTTCCATTTTGGCACTAAAAGAAAATAGAATACCTACAAAGTGAAAGTCAAAGTGACAACATTTGATACAAGTGCATATTGATACGTGCCTTTCAAGTCTGCATTCTCATTACTTAAACACAATTGTGCTTGCTGGTTCTGCTTTTCTGGGTGGTATCTGACATAAAGATTGGATTTACATGAAACCATCCCTTGAGATAGATGAATCAGAACTGACTTATGAATGAGTCACTTTGTGGGGTTTTGTTACATACAGTTCCCCAGGACTCTATGGCCAATCCAAGGAGGTCTTAATTGGGTACAATTAAAAGCTGAACTTAGGACCAGAATCCTAAACCACAGAATGACATTATCTAAAGTAATTACCTGTGACTCAAACGCAGTTCACTATGATTTGCTCCTCTCACTACCATATGGAATCAGGGAATTATAAAAATAAGACATGGAGGGAATAAATTACATTTTACAGTTTCCTTAGTGAATACTATGAGACTTCGGAAGTGAAAATACATTTGACTGAATTACTTGTTTATATTTTTTAAAGACTTAGAATAAATGAATTCTAATATAAAGGTGTCATTAGTAAGCTGTCAAAGACTGTAAGACTAAATTCATATTAGCTATCAGTTATCACCTTTAGTGCCTCTTCATCTGTTTCCAGGTGAGACCAGTGTTTTCAAATTCCAGTGTATTCTGGAAAGTGTGGGCGCACTGGGCCCACCTAACAGTGGGAATATAACCTGTGCCAGGCTGAAAAAACTGGAAGGTCACAGTTTGTCAAGAGTGAAGGAGAACTTAAATCCTGACCTTCCGTTTCCTTCCGTTTCTCTCCCCATCCCAACTCCCCTACCCTCACCCCTGGGAGAAACTGAAAGGCGCTGCAGTGTTAGGATTTTGAGTTTTGGAATGAGAAAAACCTGAGTTTGGAAACTGGCTTCTTCACTGACTAGCTGAGTGAACATGGATGTGTTCTCTGATGTCCCCAAGCCCCTGTGTCTTCACCTGTAAAACAGGGGTGACAGCACTTACCTCACCACTGCTAAAGATTTAAAAAGGTGATAAGTGGACACTTCAGTGTTAAGAAGAAAACCCTATTTTCTGTCACTGCAGGGCACATGCTGAACTTCAAAAGAGGACCAAAGTGTATCTTCCCCTTTGAATTATTTGCTGATGATTGAAAAAGACCTGGTTGACCCATAGTCTCCTTCTTCATATCTATTTGTTATTGTGCCTTATTGAAATATTTTTCTCTATTATTAGTCTTTTTAAAAACATAACCTTTGTTTAAATTTCTTGTTTCGTATTTTATATCTTCCTTCTAATTTCTTTGAGTTTCATTTCTTTTTCTAGCTTACAGAATTGAATATTAGCTAATCTGTTTCCAGTCTTTCCTTTTAAAAAAGAAATACATTTAAAGCTCTACATTTCTCCAATGAACACTATAGCTGTACTTCACAAGATTTTAAAAAATATGTTGTTTTTAGTCGACCATTTAAGCCCATTTATATTTCCTTGAATTTCTGATACATTTGGCATTTTCCATTTATCACACTTTGTCATTGATTCTTTGCCTACCTTCCAGAACTTCCCTGCTGCTGTTAGGTTGCTAGTGTTTTCCCTATTTCTCCTACTGGTGTGAAAGTTGCAAATCCATATCTAGTATTGTCAGTAACCTAGTGACCTTGATGACATCAATACCTCATGTACAAAGCTTGCAGTCGATGATCATATCTATCTTTCTCCTGAACTTGACTTTGTTCATTCTGATCTCTTTTTCCTACTTTCCACGTTTGTCTAGAATTTTATTTTATTTATTTTTTTAAAGATTTTATTTATTTGACAGAGAGAGAGATAGCGAGAGCAGGAACACAAGCAGGGGGAGTGGGAGAGGGAGAAGCAGGCTTCCCGCGGAGCAGGGAGCCCGATGTGGGACTCGATCCCAGGAACCTGGGATCATGACCTGAGCCGAAGGCAGACGCTTAACGACTCAGCCACCCAGGCACCCATTGTCTAGAATTTTAATTCTGCCTTCTTTTTAACACGCTCATTTGTCTTTTTTAAAGTGAATTCTCATTTAAATTTGCCAGTGTATTCATGGAGTTCTTTATTCATCATTGTTTCTGGTGGGATGATCTGAATAGTTGAGATCTGGGATGGCATGTTGTCTAGCCAGTCAGGACAGAGGCCTGACCAGTCAGAGCAGGCATGGCTGAGTAGGCTGGGCACAGTGGCAGAAAACCCACCTGTTACTGCAGGCCTCTTTTCCTTCTTGGTGAGGTATGATATTCAATAGTTTCCTCAGTGACAATCTGAGAGTAGGAAGTTCCTGCATTCTTTATGTCTCCAAAGATTTCTGTTTTGCCTCATTTTGGGCTGATATTATAGCTGGGTACAGAATTCTATATTGACATCTACTTTCCCTCAGAATTTTTGTGATATCTTCTCATGATTTTCTTATGTATTTTATTGTTGATAAGCAGTCTGTTGTCAATGTATCTGTCCTTACTTTGCTTGTAATATTTTCCTCTCTGGTAGGATTTAATATTTTTCCCTGGTTCTGTGATGATCTATAGTTTCATATAGTTAAGACATGGATTAAAAAAAATATATATATATATATGTGTGTGTGTGTGTGTGTGTGTGTGTGTGTGTGTGTGTGTGTGTGTGTTTATTTGTTCCACAATAGCCCAGATATGGGCTATAGCTCTAGAAAGGGCCCAGATGTCCATTGGCAGATGAATGGATGAAGATGTGGTATATATACAATGGAATATTTCTCAGCCATCAAAAGAAATGAAATCTTACCATTTGCAATGATGTGGATAGAACTAGAGGGTATTATGCTAAGTGGAATAAGTCAATCAGAGGAAGACAATTATCATATGATCTCACTCATGTGGAATTTAAGAAACAAAACAGATGAACATAGGGGAAGGGAGGGAAAAATAAAATAAGATGAAATCAGAGAGGGAGACAAACCACAAGAGACTCCTAACTATAGGAAACAAACTGAGGGTTGCTAGAGGGGAGGTGAGTTGGGGGGATGTGGTAATTGGGTGATGGACTTAAGGAGGGCATGTGATGTAATGAGCACTGGGTGTTGTGTGCAACTGATAAATCACCAAACTCTACCTCTGAAACTAATAATATACTGTATATTAATTAATTGAATTTAAGTAAACAACTCATAAATTATTTGTTCTGCTTGGCTGGTAATATTTCTGGAATCTGAAGATTCCTGTGGTTCATGAGTGTGGAATTTCCTTCAGGAATATTGTCTCTCCTATTGTCTTTTTCCAAGATTCCTATTAAAGATGTTTTAGAATTTGTTACCCTTTATCAATTTAGCTCCTCTTTCACAGTGTTCAGTCTTTACCTCTCTGTGTTGTATGCTGGGCCATTTCATCATACCCCCTTTTCTCTCCATCGTTCTCTCTTCTACGTTTTTGTGAAGTTTTGTTTAGTTTTGTCTGTTTGGATTTGGTTTCAGAGGACTCAGCTACTCTGTTGTCATTCTGTGGCACACCACGCTCATTGGTCTCAATGACAGTCCTGTCCCTTTGGCTGTTTATTTCCTTTTATTCCCATCACCCACTTACTTCTAGGCTCCCCCCTCATTTGAAATGTGCTTATATGTTTAAAGTGCATCTTTTTAAATGTATTTCTGTACACTGTGCAGTGTTATTGTGGGCAAATGTTGGTCTTAGTTTGTGTAATCAAAAGATGTAATACATCTTCTAAAATATTTTTTTAAAATAAAAAAAAGATTTATTTATTTGAGAGAGAAAGAGAGTGAGGGGAGGGGCAGAGGGATAAAATCTTCAAGCAGACCTCCCGCTGACCATGGAGCCCAACATGGGGCTTGATCTCACAACCCATGAGATCATGACTTGATCTGAAATCATGAGTTGGTAGCTTAACTGACTTGAGCCACTGAGGTACCCCTAAAGGTGTAACACATCTTTTAATTTTTGTCAATGCTACATTTGGAATTCTTCCATGTTGCTATGTGTAAATTGAGTTTCTCTCTTTTTTTAAAGATTTTATTTATTTATTTGACAGAAAGAGAGAGCGAGAGAGAGAGCACAGGCAGGGGGAGTGGCAGGCAGTGGGAGAGGGAGAAGCAGGCTTCCTGCTGAGCAGAGAGCCTGACATGGGGCTCCATCCCAGGACTCTGGGATCATGACCTGAGCTGAAGGTAGATGCTTAACTGACTGAACTACCCAGTTTCTTCGCCTTACAGCTGCATTGCATTCTGTGGTTTAGTAACCACCATATTTCATTTATCTACTTCCCCAGGGATAGACACCCAGTATGTCTTCAAGTCCACCACCATAAATTTTACTACAGTGAATATCTTTTTATTTCTCCCTTTCTGGACTTGTGTCAGAGTTTCTTGGGGAGATATACACAGAATGATTTAGCTGAATATCACCAGATTGCTCTGCACCATGGCTATGTTATTAGTCTGTTCTCTTTCTTGCAAGGCATGGGGTTTCCCATGTTCCCTTATCCTTGCCAACTCTTGGATATATTTGGTTTTCTAACTTTTGATAGATGAAAAAGTTGTAAATTAATATCTCATTATTTTAATTCTTATTTTTTCTGATTACTAATTAATTTTAGGATTTTTTATTAACCATTTGAGCCTTATGGGTTTTCTCTTTTGAAAAATTGCCCGTTCATATCCTTTGCTGTGTTACCAGTGGGTTTTCTTTTTCTTTTTGATTTTCAGGAATTCTGTGTATATTCTAATATTAGGTTTTGTTGACTTTAGACACTGAAAATATCTCCCATTCTGTCACTATTTTAACTTTGTCCATAGTCCCCTGTATTCAACAGAAACCCATGCTTTCTCTTTTTATTTTTTGAGTTGTAATCTATATACAATCAAATGCACTAATGACAATTTTTCAGTTTAATGTGTTTTGTCATTTGAATACACTTATATTAACACCATCCAAACAAAGCAAGATGTAGTACATTTCAATTAAGTATCATCGTGGAAAGTTTGCTTGTGCCCATTACCAGACATGTTCCATGCATGTTCCAAATGCAACCCCTCTTTGATTTCTATCAACAGAGTAGTTTCACCTAGTCTTGGACTTTATAAATAGAATCAAGCTGTATGCATTCTTTGATACCAGGCCTTTGTTCTCCGCATAGTAATTATGAAATTCACACATATTGTTGCCAGTTTCAGAAGTTCGTTCCTTTATTAAAACAATTTTTTTTTCATTCTCCTGTTGCTAGACTTTTGGGCTATTTCTTGTATTTGACTAATATGAGAAAAGCTGGTTGAAAATTTTTGTAGAAGTCTTTTTGTGGACATATGTTAGTATTTTTGGGGGGTAAATTGTTGGAGTGGGAGTGCATGTTTTTCACTTTATAAGAAACTTCAAAAAGGTACCATTTAAACTCCTGCCAGAAATATCTGATAGTACTCATTGCTTTACATTTTGCCCAGCTTTTAGTATGACACTATAATTTAACCATTTCAATGTATATGAAATAGTATTTTATTATGGTTTTACTTCGCATTTACCTGATCATTTAATAATACTGTTTCATGTGCTCATTTGCCATCATATATCTTTTGTGAAGTGACTATTCAAATATTTTGTCTAATTTTAATTTGGTTATTTGTTTTTTTATAATTGAGTTGTAAGAGTTCTTCATATATTTAGGATACAAATCTTTTGTGTGGTATAATATTTTGTTTCTTAGTTGTAGTATATGCATTTTATCAATGGTGCTTTTCAATTAGCAAATTAAGAAAACATTGATAAAAGCTAATTCATAATTTTTTATAGTTCATGCCTAAAAAAGTCTTTTCTTATTTCAAGGTTGTAAAGACATTCTCCAAGGCTTTCTTTTATAAATGTTTCTCTTATAAATGTTTATAGCATTTTTTTGTGTTTATAAGTGTGTAGTTCCAGCTTTTATATTTAAATCTTAAGATTCCTCTTCAATTAATTTTTTACATAAAGAGTGAGATAGGTCTCTGGGATCATTTTTTTCCCTTCTATTTATCTTATTGTTACAACAATATTTGTGAAAAATACTTTATTCCTCCACAACCATTTAATTGACTTTGCACCTTGGTTTAAAAAATTAATCATATGTATAATGTATCTTTATTCTGTTCCACTGATCTCTTTGTCCATATTTATGCCAATTCCCCACTGCTTTAATTATATATGGTTAGTCTAAAAATCAAACCATGTATTTATTTTGGAGCTAGTTTTGCCTATACTGTCTTGATTACTAAAGCTTTATTGCAATCTTAAAAATCAGGTACTCTAAGTGGGTTTTTTGAGATTATTTTGGCTTTTTGAATTTTATTTTCTTGCTGTATTGCAATAGCTAGGATTTCTAGTACAATGTTAAATGTTGATTAGAAATGAATAAAAGTAATAAGGATGGATTCCTTTGCATTGTTTCCAATCCTAAGGGTTGAAAGTGTTCAATATTATTTCAGCATTAGATACAAGATTCTTTGTATATTTTCCGTAGATGCCTTTTATCAGATTGTGGAAGTTCTTTTCTATTTTTGGTTTTCTGAGGGTTTTCTCATAAATGGGGTTAAATTTTGTCCTATGATTTTTCTGTATATACTGAGATAATAGGAAATTTTTCTTTATTCTGTTGTAATGAATTATTTTTATTGGTTTTTAAATCTTAAACTAATTTTGTATTTCTAGGATAAACTCTGCTTAGTCAAAATGTATTATTTTTTATGTTTATAGCATTCAGTTGTTAATAATTTAATGAATTTTTTGGATATATGTGCATGATGAATTTTGCTTATTATTTTTTATCTTATACTGTCTTCATTAGGTTTCAATGCCAGGATTATGCAGCCTTAAAACATTATTTGGGAAATTTTCCATCTTCCTCTGTTGTCTAAAAGAAATTTGTAAAGGATTGGTATCACTCCTTCCTAAAAGTTGATATATGACCTAAAGAATTTTTTGAGTTTTTTTTTATAGGAAGAGTTCTGATTGCAAATTCCATTTCCTTAGCAGGAATTGGACTACTTAGATGTCTTTTGATTCTTGTATCAGTTATGATGTGTTTCTCAAGGCACTTGTACACCCATGTAAATGTAGAATTTATCGACATAAGTTGTTTATAGTATCTTTGTATTATCTTTTAATTACCTGTAGGAACTGGAGAGATGTTTATCTCTTTTATTCCTAATATGGATAATTTGCATTTTTTCCTTTTTTTTTAACAGTTTTGCTAGAGTCATATAAATTTTATCAATCTTTTCAGAAAACTAACTTTCCACATTGTTGATTTGCTATATCCTTTTTTGTTTTTATTTTATTAATTTCTGCCATATTGTTTTTATTATTCTCTTACCTCTGCTTTAGTTTAATTTATTCTTTTTGTTGCTTGTTAAGCTAGAAGACTAGGCTTTTTATTTTATAACATGCTTTTCGTATTTGAACAGGTGATTAAAGCTATATATGTCCCACTAAGCACTGCTTTCATTGCATTCCATACATTTTGATATATTGTATTATTCAATTTAAAATATTTTCTAGTTTTCTCTGTTTTTTCTATAAGTCATCACCCATTTAGAAATATGTTGTTTCGTTTCCAAATGTTTGGGTATGTTTAAAGCTATCTTATTGTTGATGTTAATTCTAGTGCTTTGTTGCCAGAGAACATACTTTGTGTGAATTATTATAATTTGAGGGGTTTTTTTAATAAAATGTTTAATAAAAACAAGAATATGATTTACCTTGGCAAATGTTTCATGTGCTCTTGGCAAGAATCTATATTATATATAGTTCTTAAATGGAATGTTAATTATGTTAAGTTGGTTGAAAGTATTACTCAAATCTATATTTTTTGAATTTTTGGTCTACTTGTTTCATTAGTCATAAGGAGAGGCATGTTAATTTCTCCCACTATGAATGTAAGCTTAAAAAGCAGTTCTTCTAGTTCTATTGATTATTGCATCATATGTTTTGAAATTTTTTTGTTAGGTGCACACAAATTTAGGATTGTTATTTATTCTTGACAGAGTGACTCTTAACATTAAGAAATATTTCTTTTTTATCTCTGGTGTTACAGTTTTCTTAAATTATTCTATGTCTGATTTAAAAATAGCCATCTAGATTTGTGATGCGTAGTGATTTGGTAGTAGGTTGTTTTTCGACATTTTATTTTCAACCATTTATTTTGTGTGTGCGTGTGTGAGCGTGCGTGTTCTAAGTGTGTTTCTTGTAAAAGGCATACGTTTGGGTTTGGCTTTTTAAATCTAACCTTTAAGTGGTGTTTAGTCCATTTATATTTAATGTAATTATCAATTGTGTTTAAGTCTTTCACTTTGGTATATGTTTCTCTTTCTTATTTCCTGCCTTATTTTGAATGATCAAGAAATTATTTAACTCTATTAACCTTTTTGGGTTATTGTTTTAGAGTGGTTGATCAAAATTTATTTTTTCTACTGAAGATATCAGAAAAAGTTTCAATTTATAATTAAATTAATGTAATTTCAAGTGAGTGGTTGGGGCAGTGATCAAATTTGACACTTCTGTCAAGTTTTTTTCATAAATGAACCATCAGATTTCAGGGCATTTCAAGATTTCCTTGTACAACAACTAATTTTAAATACTCAGTTTTTTGCTGATGTCCTTGTAGTGCCATGAGTTTTGTGTTATGTTTGTACATATCATTATTTTGTGTCAAATCAGCTAGAAATTTATATATTTTTAAATATTCATTATTGTTATTTTTTAAAGGTTTCTAGAAATTACAATACATATCTTTAACTGAAGATCATCTCATTTCAAATTATATTAAATTCTTTTTAAAAAGTAGGAACCTCATGGGCGCCTGGGTGGCTCAGTTGGTTAAGTGACTGCCTTCGGCTCAGGTCATGATCCTGGAGTCCCAGGATCGAGTCCCGCATCGGGCTCCCTGCTCAGCAGGGAGTCTGATTCTCCCTCTGCCCCTCCCCCCTCTCATGTGCTCTCTCTCTCTCTCACTCTCTCTCTCAAATAAATAAATAAATTCTTTAAAAAAAAAAGTAGGAACCTCATGGTTGTATAATTCCTTTCCTCCCCCTCACCCCTGTGCTCTTTTATTCTTCTGTGTTCTATACACTCCACGTGTTACTATTTTTATTTCTAACAATTGTAGCTTAAGTCTATGTTATACATATGATATATATAAATATACACATATATTGCATACACATAAGCACACACATATTAAAAATAATAAATGAGTCCTTTGTTTTTACCCATATATTGCATTTCCTGTATTTTCATTTTTTCATGCAGACTGGAGCTTCTGTCATATCCCTTCACCCTGAGGAAATTCTTTTAGTATTTTTTGTAGCATGGGTTTTCTTGCTGTAAAAATCTCTGAGTTTTTCTATGGCCAAAAATGTCTTTATTTAGCTCTCATGTTTGATGCATACTTGGGCTGTATATAGAATTCTATATTGGCAGCTTTTTTTTTTTTTTTATTTGGCACTTTGAAAATTCCATTCCATGGTGAGAAATTAAACCATCGTTCTTTTCATGCTTCCTCTGCAGATGACATGGGTTGTTTTTTGGGCTACTTTTAAGAGTTCCTTTCCATTTTCCAATTTGCCTCTGCTGTACTAGGTGTAATTAAAAAAATATATTTTTAAAGAATTGTGTTCATGGTTTGCTGGGCTTTTTGGATATGTATGCTGATGTATTTCATCAATTAAAAAAATTATTGAACAATTGTTTCTGGAAATATTTTTTCTTCTCTATCTCTCTCCTCTCCAGCTGGGATTCCAATTATTTATACTGCTTGTTAGTATATAACAGGTCTGGATGCTTTGTTTTATTTATTTAGTTTTCACTTTTTATTCTCCTTATGTTTCAGTTTGGATGGTGTCTGTTGGCCCACCTTTGATTTCACTGAATCTTTCCTCTACTGTACCCAGTCTGCTAGTAAACCCATCAACTGAATTCTTCCTTTCCGGTATTATAAAATTTCACTCTAATAGTTCCATTTGATCTTTGTCTTTGCCGTTTCCCTCTCCATGCTGGAATTCCTTATCTGTTCACACTTGTCAACATTTTCCTCTACATCCTTCATCATAATTACTTTAAAATCCCTGAATGATAACTCAAACATCTGGGCCATTGCCACATTTGCTACTGTGATCTGTTTCCTCTTAAATTCAGATTCCATTTTTTCACTTTGTGTATTTTGTGATTTTTATTTTAGGTTAAACACTGTTTTGGGGTAAGGGATAGTTACCTCCTGAGAAGGACTTGACTCTCTTTCAGGCTGATGGTGTGAGACTGAGCCAGTACAACAGTAGCTGAGCTGGTCCTGGACTCTGCTGCAGAGTTGGAGTCTTTAGGTGACACAGTTCACCTGTTGTGAAGGTGGGGCTGAAACTGCCTTCAGAAGGGCCTGGGATCTGAACACCAGCCAGATTCTTTAGATCTCTTCATGCTTTGCAGGGCCAGCCACCAGCTTTCTAAACTATGGGAATTCTCTTTCTGCTTTATAGCCTGCCTGACAGCTTTTTGAGTTTCTGGAGCTTTCTCTTTGCTCTCTAGACCCATTCCTGGCTTTGTGCATATGCAGACATCTCTTTTTGCCTTATAGTATTGCCCTCAGTCTTTACAGAGCCATTTCAGCATCCTTGGTGTGTGTCCAGGGATCTTTGCAGGATTTGTCTCAATCCCCCTGCCCTTTTCCCAGCTTTTGGCATTTATTTTGTTTGCTAAGTATATTCTTGCCTCCTTGCTTTCCTACTATAATCTTCCTTTTAATATTTGTCAATTATTTATTAATAAATATTCTAAGTGTTATTTTTATATTTTGAATTTATGATACCTTGCTATGTTGATATCTTAAATCCAGATTGGAAAAGGGGACTTAAAAAAACAAGGAAGCAAATAAGTATGTGGTGGGTGGATGAGAGAAAATTTTCATAAACTTTATCTAAAGAGGTCGTTTATCATTTATACAGAACTTAAGCTTAAGAAAAATATACAGCACTGATGCAAAGTGGGTGTACCAGTCAAGGTTTGCCAGAGAAAGAGAATCAGTAGGATAGATAGAGATAGATGGATTGATAAATGATAGATAGATGAATGTATTTCAAGATATTGGCTCACACAAAAAAATTGGAGTTGGGATGAACAAGTCTGGCCAAGGGCTGACTAGAAACTCTGGGGCAAGAGCTTATATCTCTTATGCAAAGCATGAAGAGCTCTAAAGAATCTGGCTGGTGTTCAGATCGCAGGCCCTTCTGAAGGCAGTTTCAGCTCCACCTTCACTACAGGTGAACTGTGTCACCTTAAGACTCCAACTCTGCAGCGGAGTCCAGTCAGAATTTCCCTTTCTGCAGGGAAACCCCAGTTCTGTTCTTAAGGCCTTTCAACTGATTAGATAATGTCAGCTCAGATTATCCAAGGTCATCTCCTTTACTTAAAATCAGTTGATTGTTATGTTATGTTATGATTGTTATATTAACCACATCTGCAGAATACCTTCACAGCAATATCTAGGCTTTGCCTGAACAACTTGGTGCTACTGCCTAGTTACAAGTTGATGCATAAAATGGACTGTCATAGTGGTAAAGGGTATATTGCACGATATGGTAAAGCACATGCTAAAGAATAATCTTTGAGGGAGAAAATAAAAATAAGCAAGCAAATGAAAGTGTTCTTAATTCATTCATCATCCCATGGGAGGCATGCTGGGGCTCGGTATCCTGGACAGTGGGTAGGTCTGTGTCCAGTTGAGGGGCCCCTCTGCGCCTCCTGATTTTCCTTTAGGAACTTGAGAGATATTCTAGTAAACAGGGAGACAAGCATCTCATCTGCATTTAGGCATCAGCTGTTACTGGAGTTGTCTGGGAGAGCCAGCTGCCCAGCACCTAGAGACTCAGAGGCCCATGGGAAGGTGCTATGCTCCTGTCAGGGGAAAAGAAGTCTTGTTCAGATGCAGCCGCTTATGCCAGCAGAAAGGGGGTTCCTGCTTCCAGTTGGCTTACCATCCAGGCTAGCTTGAGTGAACTCACAGGACCACCTTGGATCATTCTGCTCATTGCACCCAATCTATGGGGTGTACATCAAAATGTTAACAGAAGGCATTTTGTTTTTGCAAGATGTCTTTAGGTGATAATGGGTCATTTTTTTTCCTACCTTTCCATATTTGATAAAGTTCTTACAGTATGAATATTTTAATTTTATAATTAAGTCAAGGCAACTATTAACATTTTGAATAAACAAGGAAATGAGTTTACACTCCATAAGGAAGAAAGTAGGATTCTTAATATTCTGCTTTTTCTGTAAGTCTCCACCTAAAATTACCATAAGCATCTCCTTGAATGTACAGTGCTTTGTGGTAGCAGTGGCTCATGGGGACAACAAAGGACTTCCTAAACCTTGAGGGAGCCCCCCTATGTGGGAAATGGGGCAGTTTATGTGCTCAGGATATCAGAAATAATTAATCCAAAGTCATTGTCCTTTTTTTCAAGTAGAGCAGCCATTCTAAAAGATATATATATATATATATATAATATATATATATTTGACCCATATTTTCAAATACCTTGTACTTTAATAAAGTTAACCCTATTAACTTTGCTAATGTGATCTCTTTGTTCTTCTTGCTTTATGGGAAGCTGTCAAATTGGTGTAAAGTTTAGCTAAGAAATTTTGGCACATAAAGAATTTGGCAGGGGAAGAAGGGGGTGGTACACATGCATTCTGCATCCTTTGCTGAACATTTTCGTAAAAAATCTACTGAATCAATTATTCATATCTAAATGTGGATGAAAGTGATTCATTAGAATGTATTTTCCCTCTCTTAAAGTTAAATCTTTCCTTTTTATATAATGTTAAATAGCAATGTGAAGGAACTGTGAGCTGTTCCACAGATAAGGAGATCTGGCTGGTGTTTTTGTACATCTTGAAGACACTGATGGCAAACATATGGCTGTTGATGATAATTCAGAAGCCATTTACAAGGTAGGGACAGCAATTGAGCTCTGTGGAAATAAATTCCAATTTAAATCGGGTATGTTCCTTATCCCAGAATGTTCTTTATGTGGGATTTATCTCTATGACACATGTCACAAGGCTTCTCCATGAACACATTAGCATCTTAACCTTTTTTGGTGGGAACTGTCATCAGCTAGATGGCTGATATCCTGGATTGTGTAGAGGCAGTTGGAAGACACATGGTCACCCCCCTGGCCACCGAGAGTTTATTACTTAGCTTACCAACGGCTTCTCCTTCCTATGAGAGTAGAACCTTCTCTCCCTTGTTCTCTTCTCCAAGTTATGTGTCTTCTCATCTGATTGCCTCAGATGGCTGCTAAACTATCAGGTGATATAAACCTCATTGGGTACATTGGTCATTCAGTCCTAGATGCCTAGCAGCCCTGAGACATGAGATCAGGTGTCCTAGGAGAAGAAGCCCATACCTTGGCTGGCAGAAGAGAACACGTGTACAAAGGCTACAACCTTTGGCTCCCTCATCTTGTGTCTTCATGTCATAGTCTTAAAAACATATGACCTTAAGTATTAATGAAAAGGTGCCACTTTGGTGTAATGTGCTTCAGGGAAGGAGCATTCACCTTGTACTCTTCCCCTTCTTACCCCACCCCTGCCTCCCTCACCTCCAGCTTCCAGGTACCCACCTTGGAGGCATGGGAACCAACTGAATCAATATGGTGCATCTTAATGCCAAGTAATTTCTCACCCTAACACTGTGTTAATGTAAGCTTGCATATATTATGCATAAAGTGTGGTCTCACAGGGGTGCCGGGGTGGCTCAGTTGGTTAAGTGTCTGCCTTAGGCTCAGATCATGATCCCAGGGTCTTGGGATAGAGCCCCATGTCTTGGGCTCTCTGCTCACCAGGAAGTCTGCTTCTCCCTCTCCTTCTGCTCCTCCCCCAGCTCATGGTCTCTCTCTCTCAAATTAATAAATAAAATCTTTAAAAATAAAATAAATCAAAATGTGGTCTAATGCATTTTTTGATTTATTTTATTTTATTTTATTTTATTTTATTATGTTACGTGAATCACTATACATTACAACATTAGTTTTTGATGTAGTGTTCCATGATTCATTGTTTGCATATAACACCCAGTGCTCCATGCAGTACGTGCTCTCTTTAATACCCATTTAATACCCATAATACCCATTTAATACCAGGTTCACCTATTCCCCTGCCCCCCTCCCCTCTAGAACCCTCAGTTTGTTTCTCAGAGTCCGTAGTCTCTCCGAGTTCTTCACCCCCTCCGGTTCCCCCCTTTCATTTTTCCCTTCCTACCACCACCACCTCCTCCTCCCCCTCCTCCTCCTCCTCCTCCTCCTCC
>NW_027397137.1:2159273-2173888 GCF_003265705.2 Callorhinus ursinus | reverse complement strand
AGTTTGGCTATTGTGGACATTGCTGCTATAAATATTGGGGTGCAGGTACCCCTTTGGATCTCTACATTTGTATCTTTGAGGTTAATACCCAGTAGTGCATTTGTTGGTCGTCTGGTAGCTCTATTGTCAGCTTTTTGAGGAACCTCCGTACCTGTTTTCCAGAGTGGTTGCACCAGCTTGCATTCCCACCAACAGTGTAGGAGGGTTCCCCTTTCTCTGCATCCTCACCAACATCTGTTGTTTCCTCACTTGTTAATTTTAGCCATTCTGACTGGTGTGCGATGGTATCTCATTGAGGTTTTGATTTGGATTTCCGGGATGCTAAGCGATGTTGAGCACTTTTTCATGTGTCTTTTGGCCATTTGGATGTCTTTGGAATAATGTCTATTCATGTCTTCTGCCCATTTCTTGATTGGATTATTTGTTCTTTGGGTGTTGAGTTTGATAAGTTCTTTATAGATTTTGGATACTAGCCCTTTATCTGATAATTCATTTGCAAATATCTTCTCCCATTCTGTCCGTTGCCTTTTGGTTTTGTTGGCTGTTTTTTTGCTGTGAAAAAGCTTTTTATCTTGATGAAATCCCAATAGTTCATTTTTGCCCTTGCTTCCCTTGCCTTTGGCGATGTTTCTAGGAAGAAGTTGCTGTGGCTGAGGTCGAAGAGGCTGCTGCCTCTGTTCTCCTCTAGGATTTTGATGGACTCCTGTCTCATATGTAGGTCTTTCAACCATTTGGAGTCTATTTTTGTGTGTGGTATAAGGAAATGGTTCAGTTTCATTCCTATGCATGTAGCTGTCCAATTTTCCCAACACAATTTTTTGAAGAGACTGTCTTTTATCCTTTCGATATTCTTTCCTGCTTTGTTGAAGATGAGTTGACCCTAGAGTTGAGGGTCCATTTCTGGGCTCTCTATTCTGTTCCATTGATCTATGTATCTGTTTTTGTGCCAGTACCACACTGTCTTGATGATGACAGCTTTGTAATAGAGCTTCAAGTCTGGAATTGTGATGCCACCGGCTTTGCTTTTCTTTTTCAACATTCCTCTGGCTATTCGGGATCTTTTCTGGTTCCATACAAATTTTAGGATTATTTGTTCCATTTCTTTGAAAAAACCTGATGGTATTTTGGTAGGGATTGCATTGAATGTGTAAATTGCTCTAGGTAGCATTGACATCTTCACAATCCTTGTTCTTCCAATCCATGAGCATGGAACGTTTTTCCATTTCTTTGTGTCTTCCTCAATTTCTTTCATGAGTATTTTATAGTTTTTGGAGTACAGATTCTTTGCCTCTTTGGTTAGATTTATTCCTAGGTATCTTATGGTTTTGTTTGCAATTGTAAATGGGATCGACTCCTTCATTTCTCTTTCTTCTGTCTTGTTGTTGGTGTATAGGAATGCCACTGATTTCTGTGCATTGATTTTATATCCTGCCACTTGACTGAATTCCTGTATGAATTCTAGCAGTTTTGGGGTGGAGTCTTTTCGGTTTTCCACATAAAGTATCCTATCATCTACAAAGAATGCCTTTTATTTCTTTTTGTTGTGTGATTGCTGTGGCTAGGACTTCTAGTACTATGTTGAATAGCAGTGGTGATAGTGGACATCCCTGCTGTGTTCCTGACCTTAGGGGGAAAGCTCTCAGTTTTTCCCCATTGAGAATGATATTCGCTGTGGTTTTTCATAGATGGCTTTTATGATATTGAGGTATGTACCCTTTATCCCTATACTCTGAAGAGTTTTGATCAAGAAAGGATGCTGTACTTTGTCAAATGCTTTTTCTGCATCTATTGAGAGGATCATAAGGTTCTTGTGCTTTCTTTTATGAATATATTGTATCACATTGGTTGATTTACGGATGTTAAACTAACCTTGCAGCCCAGGAATAAATCCCACTTGGTCGTGGTGAATAATCCTTTTAATGTACTGTTGGATTCTATTGGCTAGTATTTGGGTGAGAATTTTTGCATCCATGTTCATCAAGGATATTGTTGTGTAATTCTCCTTTTTGATGGGATCTTTGTCTGGTTTGGGGATCAAGGTAATGGTGGCCTCCTAAAATGAGTTTGGATGTTTTCCTTCCATTTCTATTTTTTGGAACAGTTTCAGGAGAATAGGTATTAATTCTTCTTGAAATGTTTGGTAGAATTCCCCTGGGAAGCCATCTGGCCTTGGGCTTTAGTTTGTTGGGAGATTTTTGATGACTGCTTCAATTTCCTTAGTGGTTATGGTCTGTTCAGATTTCTATTTCTTTCTGGTTCAGTTTTGGTAGTTTATACATCTCTAGGAGAGCATCCCTTTCTTCCAGATTATCTAATTTGCTGGCATATAGTTGCTCATAATATGTTCTTATAATTGTTTGTATATCTTTGCTGTTGGTTGTGATCTCTCCTCTTTCATTCATGATTTTGTTGATTTGGGTCATTTCTCTCTCTCTCTTTTTTTTTTTTTTTTGATTAGTCTGGCCAGGGGTTTATCAGTCTTATTATTTCTTTCAAAGAAGCAGCTCCTAGTTTCGTTGATCTGTTCTACTATTCTTTTGGTTTCTAGTTCATTGATTTCTGCTCAGATCTTTATTATTTCTCTTATCCTGCTGGGTTTAGGCTTTATTTGCTGTTCTTTCTCCAGCTCCTTTAGGTGTAGGGTTAGGTTGTGTATTTGAGAACTTGTTTCTTGAGAAAGGCTTTTTTGCTATATACTTTCCTCTTAGGGCTGCCTTTGCTGCATCCCAAAGATTTTGAACAGTTGTGTTTTCATTTTCATTTGTTTCCATGAATGTTTTTAATTCATCTTTAATCTTTAATTACCTGGTTGACCCATTCTTTCTTTAGTAGGATGCTCTTTAGCCTCCCTGTATTTGAGTTCTTTCCAACTTTCCTCTTGTGATTGAGTTCTAGTTTCAAAGCATTGTGGTCTGAAAATATGCAGGGAATGATCCCAATTTTTGGTACAAGTTGAGACCTGATTTGTGACCTAGGATATGATCTATTCTGGAGACTGTTCCATGGGCACTAGAGAAGAATGTGTATTCCGTTGCTTTGGGATGGAATGTTCTGAATATATCTGTGAAGTCATTTGGTCCAGTGTGTCATTTAAAGTCTTTATTTCCTTGTTGATCTTTTGCTTAGATGATCTGTCCATTTCAGTGAGGGGGGTGTCAAAGTCCGCTACTATTATTGTATTGTTGTTGATGTGTTTCTTTGATTTTGTTATTAATTTGCTTATATAATTGGCTGCTCCCATGTTGGGGCATAGATATTTACAATTGTTAGATCTTCTTGTTGGATAGACCCTTTAAGTAGGATATAGTGTCCTTCCTCATCTCTTATTACAGTCTTTGGTTTAAAATCTAATTTGTCTGATATAAGGATTGCCACCCCAGCTTTTTTTTGGTATCCATTAGCATGGTAAATTGTTTTCTACCCCCTCACTTTCAATCTGGGGGTGTCTTTGGGTCTAAAATATGTCTCTTGCAGACAGCATATCGATGGGTCTTATCTTTTTATCCAATCTGATAGCCTGTGTCTTTTGATTGGGGCATTTAGCGCATTTACATGCAGGGTAACTTTTGAGAGATATGAATTCAGTGCCATTGTATTGTCTGTAGGGTTACTGTTATTGTGTATTGTCTGTGTTCCCATCTGGTCTATGTTTCTTTTAGGCTCTCTCTTTGCTTAGAGAACCCCTTTCAATATTTCTTGTAGGGCTGGTTTCGTGTTTGCAAATTCCTTTTTCTTTTGCCCTGGAGGTTTTCGTCTCTCCTTCTATATTCAATGACAGCCTAGCTGGATATAGTATTGTTGGTTGTATATTTTTCTCATTTAGTGCTCTGAAGATATCATGCCAGTCCTTTCTGGCCTGCCAGGTCTCTGTGGATAGGTCTGTTGCCAATCTAATGTTTCTACCATTTTAGGTTTCAGATCTCTTGTCCCGAGCCTCTTTCAGGATTTTCTCTTTGTCTCTGAGACTCATAAGTTTTACTATTAGATGTTGGGGTGTTGACCTATTTTTATTGATTTTGAGGGGGGTTCTCTGTGCCTCCTGGATTTTGATGCCTGTTTCCTTCCCCACATTAGGGAAGTTCTCTGCTATAATTTGCTCCACTATACCTTCTGCCCCTTTCTCTCTTTCTTCTTCTTCTGGGATCCCAATTATTCTAATATTGTTTCACCTTATTGTATCGCTTGTCTCTCGAATTTTGCCCTCATGATCCAGTAGTTGTTTATCTCTCTTTTTCTCAGCTTCTTTATTCTCCATCATTTGGTCTTCTATATCACTAATTCTGTCATCTGCCTGATTTACCCTAGCAGTTAGAGCCTCCATATTTTTTTTTAAGATTTTATTTATTGATTTGACAGAGACACAGAGACATAGCAAACACAAGCAAGGGGAGTGGGAGAGGGAGAAGCAGGCTCCCCGCTGAGCAGGGAGCCCAGTGTGGGCCTCGATCCCTGGATCCTGGGATCATGACCTGAGCGGAAGGCAGACGTCCAATGAGTGAGCCACCCAGGTGCCCCAGAGCCTCCATTTTTGATTGCACCCCATTAATAGCCTTTTTATTTCAACTTGGTTAGATTTTCGTTCTTTTATTTCTCCAGAAAGGGTTTCTCTAATATCTTCCATGCTTTTTTCAAACACAGCTAATATCTTTAAAATCGTTATTCTGAACTCTAGTTCCAACATCTTACTAATGTCCATATTGATTAGGTCCCTGGCAGTTGGTACTGCCTCTTGTTCTTTTTTTTGAGGTGATTTTTTCCGTTTTGTCATTTTGTCCAGAGGAGAATAGATGAATGAGAGAACAAAATGCTAGCAGGGTAACAATGATCCCAGAAAAATATACACTAAACAAATCAGAAGAGACCTGAAACCGGGGGAAAAGAAAGGGAAAGAAAGAAAAATGAAAAAAAAAAAAGAATATGATCAAATATGATCAGGCTGGTGCATCTATTAGTGCCACACACTAGATTTTGGTCGTATTTTGGTCTGTTAGAAGAAAGTACCTCCCAAAATTTTAAAGAAAGAAATACTTATATATATACAAAAATAAGTGTAAATATGATGGATGGAATATGAGTGTAAAGATGAAAATTATAAAAGATGTTGTAAAAGGAATTGATAAGAAGTTGTTTGAAAAAAGAAAGAAGAGGAATTAAAAAAAGAAAAGGATGGAATGTGATCAGGCAGGACACTAGAACAAAGCCATACACTAGAGATTTAGGGTAAATTTTGGTCTGTCAGAAGAAACTGTATCGCAAAATTTTAAAGAGAGAACAACTTATATGTATACCAAAAATGTGGTTAGCTACTATGAAGGGATAGAATATGTCTCTAAAAATGTAAAATAAAAAGGATTTTTAAAAAAGGGATTGATAAGATGTTGGCTGAGAAAAGGAAAAAGAAAAAGAAAAAAAAGAAAAAGAAAAAAAAGAAAATTAAAAAAATTAACTTTGAGGGACTAAAGAATCATGGGGAAAAAAGCCGTGAATTCTATGTGCAGTATTCCGCTGGTGCTGGAGGTCTGGTGGTTCTCATTGATCAGTAAACTTGGCCTTGCCTGGCTGTTCTTGCTGATATTTTGGGGGAGGGGCCTTTTGCCGTGGTTCCCAAATGTCTTTGCCAGAGGCGGAATTGCCCTGCCCTTGCTGGGTCCCGGCTAAGTAATCTGCTTGGGTTTGCTCTCGGGAGCTTTTGTTCCCTGCAAGCTTTTTGTACAGCTTTGGAGGATGAGAGTGAAAATGGCGGCCTCCAATCTCCGTCTAGAAGGAGCTGAAAACTCGCAGCCCCACTCCTCAGTGAGCCCTCAGAGAAAAGTAGTAAATCACTCCCATCTCCCCGGTGTCCAGCCGCACTCCGTGTTCACCCGGCCTGTGACCGAGTGTTTCTGTCTCTGGCTCATGACCCCATGTGGAGTCTCAAAACCGAGCAGATCCCTGCGGTGCGCTACTGCGCTGCTCCTCCCAGGGGAGAAAATGGAGTCTCCCCAGATCTGCCTCATGGCCCGACTGTGCCGTGGATCACGGTTTATGGCAAACCCCGAGCTGAGAGCCCGCGCCTCGGCTCCGTCTCTGCAGCCTGCTTCCCTGCTCTGATACCTGGGAGCTCTGCTGCACTCAGGCAGCCCTGGTCTTTCTGTGACCCCGAAGGTCCTGAGACCACACTGTTCCGGTGAGGGTTCCACCCCCCGCTTAGCCACTGGAGCGACATCCCTTATTGGAGCAGACTTCTAAAAGTTCTGATTTTGTGCTCCACGGCCCTATCACTTGCCGGTAGCAGCCGATGGAGGCCCCCTCCCCCCACTATCTATTTTCCTGAATATCGCCTCGGATTCACTTCTCCGCACGTCCTACCTTCCAGAAAGTGGTTGCTCTTCTGTTCAGAGAGTTGTTGCTATTCTTTTCTTCGATCTCCTGTTGAGTTCGTAGGTGTTCAGAATGGTTTGATCCCTATCCAGCTGAATTCCTGGGACCAGACAAAATCCTACTCCTCCACCATTTTGCGCCTCCCTGTCTCATGCATTTTTAAGTTGAGACTCAAAACTTCAAGAAATTTGGTACCAGTGAGAGGACACAGGAGCCTCTGTCTCTGGCAGTTCCCATCACTCTCTTGGAGCTGTGTGAGCCCATCATGGTGCTTCAGACTCCTTATGCTTCTCTCTTCTCTTCCTGCCAAAGCCAGCTCTCTACTCTTCTCTCCTTTTAGGGCTTCTACTACCTCAGACCTCTATCTGGCTGCCTTTCAGCTTCTGCCCGATCCATGTCTATAGATAGTCTTTGTAGGTCACCCATTCATCCTCCCCAGGGCAGAAGGTCTGCTACTCAACATGCCACACAGCAACACCCCTCCCCACTGACCTGTCTCAGGTCCGAACAGCTGTGGCCAAGGAGGCGAGTCCCATAGTATGAGGCTTGACCTTCCTGAAGGAAATGCTGGGGGCTGGGGAGATCAGGGAGCCTTTCTGAATTTCTCAGATGGGGCCAGGAAGCTATAGGCTCCCGTGCATAGTCTGACCATTATGACTTCGGATTCCATTCAGTTCCTTCCCTTTTCCCCTCCTAGGGGCTATTTCTCTTTCTCTCTGTTATGTGCCATTTTTGGCATCATCTCTATTTCCACCTGCCAACATAGGCTGTGAATCTCACCCTTGAATAAGACTTGAGAGCCAAATACCTTTGTCCCAGCAGAAAACTAGGAGAGAGTTTCATGCTCTAGGAAGAATGGGAGGTTTAGGAGGTGTCTTTGAGTGGGGTAACGCGGAAAGCTGAGCATAGCCCGGTGTTGAGTCTCCCCTTGGAGGCAGATAAACCAGGAATGGATCCATGTCTGCCTTGCACCATGTGCATGAGCTTGGGTAGTTTGTTCAACCTCTCTGAGGTCATTTCTAAAAGATAATATCATATGCAAGGATGTATGTGGTGACTAAAAGAAATAACACTAGTGGCTCCTAATACTATCAAGTCCAACTTCCATTTTGATAACAAATATTTTGGAATAACCCTTTACTCCCTGGCATGAAATTTGTAAGTAATATTACTGACCCACGCACCAGGCCTCACATGCACAGCCATTCTATGAGGGGGCAAACCTCTGGCCTCTTGTGTCTGAGCATCTACATAATGAAGTGTGTATTTCATGAAATAATATTTATGTTATCTTGTCTTTAGGTTATATAGTTCATTATATTGAGTTTTTAATAGTTTTATTCAGGCACGATTTTCCTATCATTTGACTTCCTTTTACATATTCAACTCAATGTTTATATTTCCAGAGTTGTGAAACCATACCCAGAATCTAATTTTGGAACATTTCCATCAATCCCAAAAGAAACCCCATATGCTTTAGTGATCTCTCCCCATCCCACACCCAGCTGTAGGCAACCACTAATCTACTTTTTATCCTGTCGATTTCTTTTCTTTGGACATGTCATGCAAATGGAATTGTATCATAACTGAGGTCTTTAATGTCTTGTTTTTCACTTTCCATAGTGTTTTTGAGGTAATATCAACACTTTGTTCCTTTTTATTGTCAAATAGTATTCCATTGTGTGGATATACTACATTTTGTTTATCCCTTCACAAGTTATAAATGGTGATACTATGAACACTTGTATACAAGGTTTTACAAGTGTTTAAACATTACTTGGGTAGGAAGATAATATCATTTATTGCTTTTCAAGAGTGCCACTGGTGTCTTTAAAAGATTGAAAGGTCTTTTGGAAAGTTCTGAGCTGAAAAACATACAAACTTCCTTTAGTTGACACAGTGATCACGTTCTTGAAAAAAGTCACTGCCAATTAGAACTGGGTACAAAATATTCATGTTTATAAGCCCCAGAGAGTTAGAGTCTAGGCTCTGATAGTGATCATCAGCTTGCTCATCTACATAAATGCATAACAAGACATTGAAAGGCTTGTGAGACTTGGTGCCATTATTTGCCAGGTGGGATTGGCCTGCATGATTAGCACACCTAGAATCCTTGCTTTTCCCTCTCGTTGGCAGCCACACCAGGGCCCCAGGCATAATAGAAACACAAAGTCCTTATAGATCTCCAGAATGCCCCCCAGGATGGTACCGCCCCATTGAGATTATACTGATAGAACTCACAAGTGTGAACATCTGTTGACTGTTTATCATGAACCAGTCATCATGCTCATGCTCTACCTGTTCCTTCCATTTAGTGTTGACAACAGTCCCATGAACTAGGGCAATCTTAGAGAGAGAGAGCAAAGTGGCTCTGAGGAGCCTGGTCTGTAGGAAGCAGGGCTACTGTGATGCAGGGGATGTGCTCGGCACCAACCCCGTGTCCAAGAATGTGTCCACCACAGGACAAAAGAGAGCAGGAATGGTGAGAGAAGAGGGTGATGGGAGGCACGCCAAATAAGGAAGTCACCCTGCCTCCTTCCTGCCCAATTGTCTGTGTGCAAGACAGGAACCCGTTCCCCAAATTTACTCTGAAGATGACTTATTCAGCTTCTGACAAGAGCATTGATGACACAAACTTACTGTAGTTTTCATTTCTCTTCCTCACGGGGAAATTTATGCTTCACAGTCTTTTTTTCTCTCTGCAGCTGGTCTATTTGAAGAGTATCCTGATGCACCTTGTTTCCGGTGTGACTTTGTATTTCCCTCTGACACAAGGTTTCAAGGGGGAAACACTGTCAAAGATGTTTTGGGGTGATTTCTTTTTCCATCTTTGGAAAGCCTAACCAAATACATTTGTTGTGGTAATCATTAAATGTCTGATATTTAAAAACAGATAGCAGGGCAGATTTGGGTAGATGGGAAGGCTGAGAATCAGGGCAGTCCAGCCGTTCATTGTCTCATGTCATGTCTGGGCCTTGAAATCATAGCTTCAGCTCTTCATTCCAGCTCCTGGCTTCTCCACTGGGATGCACTTTCACAGAAGGTTTTTTTGTTTTGCTTTTCCCATTTTTATAGGTCTGCTTTTAAACATGCAACTGAAAACCGTGAGTTACCAAATCAGCTAGAGGTGTTCATCCACTAAGAAATTTTATATTACATCTATGTTATATTTTTCCTTCAAATTTAGGCAATATCATCAATCTGGTAGAAGTTTGCTAATTCCTGGAATGGTCCTCTGTTGCTTTTCTTGCATGTGTTACTAGGTCTCATGGTCTCAGGTCACTTTAAACAGGACGACTAGCCATCCTGGTTAACCAGAGACAAAGGAGGTAACCAGGAGGTATTAATTTCAGTGCAAAAACCTGGACAATTCTGGGCAAACCTGGACAGCTGGTTGCATTAGAAATGGTTTCGGTGAGCAAGAGCACCCGGGAAACTTTGTCATTTTAAGACATCGTGCCCCTTCCTTCCCCATGACAACAGACTCTCTTCTACTTCCATGTAAGCTTTTCCTGGGGAGAAGTCAGCCTGCCCAACATCCACTGGCCACTGCCTCCATATGCCAGATTCTTGACATACTTTATTTTAGCATCTCTCTCCTAACTGTTGATGTTCAGCATGTGGGCTACAGAAGTCCCACCACTGGGACCTCCTTTTTCTAGAGCAGTGTGCAGTAAAAAATGAGGTTCTGTAAGTACTGCAGTGAGAGATCCTTTCCCTTTTTCCCTTTTAAGGCCATCAAGGTGACCTCCAAGCAGCGCTGGGTAGGAAAATACAGGGCTTCGGCTTCCCACGCTCAGAGGCAGAGCTGAGCACCTGGTTTAAGATCTGTATAATTTTGTTTAATTGTATTCAATTGCTTGCTCAGTCTCTGATCACTTTCTAATGAGCTGTTATTTTCAGAGATAGTAGAAAAATCAGTTCAGGAAGAGAGGATGATGTGAAGAAGTGAATGGCAAGGAAGACGTGCTTTCTCTGAGGGACGGCTGTGTCTGGGTATCTGGGGAGGGGCGTGCTGCATGGTGTTGGAGGACATTAGAAAGTGCAAGCTTATGTTATGGGAGTTGAGCCTCTCTTACGAAAAGAGGCTAATATGTGGGGAAAGTCAGCAAAATGGACAGATGGCTAGGATTGTTTAGTCTTTGCAAAAGTCAGCAAAGTCATTTTTCTTTTTAAGACTTTAGTTTTTTAGAGCAGTTTTAGGTTCACAGCAAACTTAAGGGAAAGGTATAGAGATTTCTTATATCCCCCTGCCCCTACCGATATACTGCCTTTCCCACTATCGACCACTATCAACTCCACCAGGAGGTACGTTTGTTACCAGTGATGACCCAGCATGGATATGTCATCATCACTCAAAAGTCCATAGTTTACATCAAATTCATTCTTGGTGTTGTGCCTTCTGTGGGTTTGTACAAAGGGATAATGACTGGTGCCCACCATTATAGTATCACACTGAGTTGTGTCATTGCCTTAAAAAATCCTCTGTACTCCCTCTTCGCATCTTTCCATAGCTACTCCAAATGCTGGCAGCTACTGATCTTTTTACTGTTCCATAGTTTTGTCTTTTCCAGAATGTCATGGAAGTTGGATTTATACAGTATGGAGACTTCTCATTGGCTTCTTTTGCTTAGTGATATGTGTGTAAGCTTCCTTCATGTCTTTTCCTAGCTTGATTGTTATTTCTTGTTAGAGCTGAATCCTATCCCATTGTTTGGTGTACTAGTTTATTTCTCCATTCACGACTGAAGGACATCTCATTTACTTCCAAGTTTTTGGCAATTATGATTGAAGTCACTTTTAAATAATGAAAAAAGTATGTGAATTGAAATATTAAAAGTGAGCTATGCCTGGATGTTATAAAACTTGAAAAATACATAAAGGGCCTCCAAATCCAAGCTCCCTTCATGCTATTGCCGCTGGTTCTGTTTTCCCCTAAGCAATATCAGTAATTCCCTGTACATGCCTTTCCATCTCCAAAAACAGCAGCAACCACTTTGTCTACTTGCTTTTGTCATTATTATGTTTCACGAAAGAATTCATCGTTGTTGGGGGATCTAGGATATGAGCTAATCTTGAAACCAAAAGACAAATGAGAGAAAGGGAGAGAGAAAAGAAAACCATCTCACTGTGACAAAACTTCACAAGCCCCCTATTTTATTAAGATGTAAACCATTTGAAGAAAACCCAGAGGAAAATAGAGGAAATGAGGTGTCATTCCACCAAACAAAAGTGGAAAGGTGACCATATACATTGTCTCAAATGGCAGCCCAGAAAGCAGTGATCGGTCACAGTGGAAAGAGAGTTAGCAGAAACAGACTTAAATGAAAACCAGGCTGTTTATGTTCTTCCTCAGAGACCTGCCTGTGAGGAATGGTGAAACAACATGTATTCAAAATACGCACCTGAACACATTCTTGTCAGTTATATTTTCAAAGGATTTATGTTCCCCTGAAGAGGTTTGTTGCATGTGGGATATGTTGCCATCAGGGGGCACTGGGTGCATGCACATGTAGTCTGAATGACAGGGTTTCCATTGTAGATTGGTTACCACCATTAGCTCAGGTCAGTGGACAGATGTGGGAATGGAGGCGACACCACCCAGGCTCTGGCCCAGCTCCTCATCAATCCAAAGGCTAAGCCCTTAGTGTTCATTGACTCATGACCCCTAGCATGATCCTCATAAATAAAGAGGACTTGGTATAATATTAACAGTGGATTGACTGAAAACATCCATGTCTTCATCAGGTTCAGTGAGGGTAGACGTCAGTGTCAAGGTGGTTGTGGATATTTGTGGGAACATGGGTCAAGAATCTGGAGCTGGCCAGGAATTTCTAGATAATGTCTCCCAAATCCCCACCTAGGGCAGGAGTCTCCCCAAGGGCCATTTGCCTACCTGACTGCTTGTCTTCTAGTCATACTCCGAGATCTTCTAGGCAAATCTTACTTCACAGGGAGCTCATTCCATTGAGTGACAGAAGGTCCTTCCTTGTACTGGGGCAACATGGGAGGATTCCCTGTGAATTCTGCCACTCGACCCTGACATCTTCTCATCTTACTGTTCTAAGAGCAGTGGTGGATGGCAGTTGTTGAGTTTAAAATGCAGAAAAATTTGAAAGCACGAAAGACCTTAATAAGTAGTCAACAAAATACTTAAATATCGTTGTGCTGCTCCATTTCAATAGATATTATAATGACTTTTGTATGACTTTTATGTCCTGAATCATGTTTTATCCTTGCAGATTTTTGTCTGTTATGTAAATGAGACCATCAGACCCCAGAACTACAACATGAACTTCCAATGAGTTGTTTCTACACACATGGGGGAAACTCATTATTTCCTTTCTACTTCCTACTGATGACCACAAAGAAAGAGGTATCAACTTACAATGCCATCTACACTTTATTGCAAAGTGGGGGAAAAAAAGACAATTTCAGTGGTGAATTATTGATACACACACACACACACACACACACATATTCATTCTGTTAGCAATGAACTAATTTGTCAAATGTGTCACAGGAGAAATAAGGAAAAATAATAACTAAAAACAATCTTTTAGTATGATTTCCCAAAACTGGTAGTTCAAGCAATTCCAATTTGTTTTGGCTGTGTCAGGTAGACAATAAGTAATTTTCTCTTCTTGACCGTATACTGATATCCAAGAGACAAGAAAGGGTAACAAATTGCTTGTTGGTGCCTTTATGGCAAAGAAAATGAGACCCATTCTAATATTTGATTTGCCTTAATTGATTGGCAGAAAGAGAAGTAAAGAGGGGGGCTCCCTACAACATACAGTGTATGGCCCCCCTGGGACCCCCCCCCCCCCCCAGAGAAAGGGTCACACTGGGAATCCCCAGAATGGCTGCTGGGGAAGTCTGAAACTGGGTCCCTTTTATATTCAGGGCCCCGAAAGAGCTGAAGAGGACATCAGGAGTCGTCGCGAAGCACTGAGCAGACGGTGCTCTGTAGCTGAAATCCCCGGGCTCACGTCTGCTCAGAGAACAGCCCACATTCACTTGTCATGTGGGCAGCCCTCCCAACATCACTTGCAGGAATCACATTGCCAGGAATTCGTGGTCAGATAGTGCATTATTCTCACTGGAAAGGAGGAGGAGCACTTGGATCGTTGTCTGGAATACAGCTTCCCTTACTGTGAGGTGACCTGAACTGCCTGGGTGGGTGGGGAACTTGGTGCTTCTAAAGCGAAAAGTTGCTGGGAGCCTGGGTCTTGGCAAAGCTCAGGCTGAGTTGTGGACATCCTTGAAACACTGGTTTTTCAAAGTGCATAATAGGAACCTAGAGAACTCTAGCAATGCAGATGCCTAGATTTCTCCCACCACACACCGCACACATGCACACACGTGCACACACACGCATGTGCACACGCACACACAAAATCAGAGAGTCTTAGGAACAGACTAGGAATGTGGATTCAGGCTCCCTGACGAAACCTCCAGACTCTGCCCTTGATCTTGTCTGCTGGTTAGGACTTGATTTCTTTTTTCTTATGTCATTTCATTGACCATTTAAACACTGAACTCACATATATATTTATGTACATTTATATACATACACATATATCTTTTTAAAAGATGCACATATGGGATTTGGGGAGCTTATAAGCAGTGGGATAGTTCTACCTGCTTTTTAAAAATATAATCAGGGGCACCTGGGTGGCTTAGTCGTTAAGCCTCTGCCTTCAACTCAGGTCATGATCTCAGGGTTCTAGGATCGAGCCCCGCATCGGGCTCCCTGCTCCATGGGAAGCCTGCTTCTCCCTCTCCCACTCCTCTCTCTCTGTGTCTCTCTCTGTCAAATAAATAAATAAAATCTTTAAAAAATATATAACCAAAAACATCTGCAATCCATTTATTCACATGGTTGCCATTACTGTCTGAGTAAGTCATTTCTTCCCACTCATAATCCTGTGCTGTCTAGTTCTCCCAATGATGTATTTTTTTTCCTTTTTCTTGTTAATGGTTGTTTTTTTTCTTTTTTTTATTATTATGTTATATTAATCACCATACATTACATCACTTGTTTTTGATGTAGTGTTCCATGATTCATTGTTTGCGTATAACACCCAGTGCTGCACGCAGAACGTGCCCTCCTTAATACCCATCACCAGGCTAACCCATCCCCCCACCCCCCTCCCCTCTAGAACCCTCAGTTTGTTTTTCAGAGTCCATCGTCTCTCATGGTTCGTCTCCCCCTCCGATTTCCCACCCTTCATTCTTCCCCTCCTGCTATC
>NW_027397137.1:2155114-2159173 GCF_003265705.2 Callorhinus ursinus | reverse complement strand
CACATCTTCTTTATCCATTCATCTGTCGATGGACATCTTGGCTCTTTCCACATTTGTGGACATTGCTGCTATAAACATCGGGGTGCACGTACCCCTTTGGATCCCTACATTTGTATCTTTGGGGTAAATACCCAGGAGTGCAATTGCTGGATCGTAGGGTAGCTCTAGTTAATGGCTGGTTTTAAAATATATTTTTCTGTTAATAGATTTTCTTAATTCCTAAAAGAAATGGAACACAATGTAACATTTGTGGTCTCTCTCTCTCTTTTTTTATCCTCCCACAGTAGAGAGATACTCAGCTTGGTCATCTCCATGAGGGTATGGTCTTACTCATTTAGGTATTTATCATAAGCCTCGAATTCTAAGCATGACTTTTGACTCTAGATCTACTGATGTTCTGTTGAACTTGGGAAAGTATGGACCCACTCTTACAAATTCACAAGATTGTGGACCCTGTGAGACATGCAGAATAGGCCAGGACATTTCTCTTGGTTTCTTATTCTCCTTATAACCATTTGTCTACACTTGTACTGTCCTAAACTAGGTGGGTTTATTCTGAAAATATTCCCATCA
This sequence comes from Callorhinus ursinus, assembly GCF_003265705.2. Lineage (NCBI taxonomy): Eukaryota > Metazoa > Chordata > Mammalia > Carnivora > Otariidae > Callorhinus > Callorhinus ursinus. The sequence goes on along the minus strand of NW_027397137.1, from coordinate 2,158,600 downwards.
GGCATTTGTGACTTTGCTTAATTGCATCTCTTTACATTTTAAGGTTTTCCATTTTAAACTTTTTCTTACAAGTTTACCTTAAAAAAGAAAGCCTATTTTCTGGAGTGACATAGGACAGGTTGTCAGGGGACAATGTGGCTGTCCTTTAATCGGGCACTGTTTTATGTACATAATAAAAATGATTTCTGCCTGCTTATCAGCTCTAGGTATGGGCTCATAAATTCACTTCATTCTGGCGTCCCTAGTGAAGGACATTTCTCCATGTGTTGCCAAGAATAATCAAGGTTTAAAATCATTTTCAGAGGTGATAAAATCACCAGGTTGGTTTGTGCAAAGGGATGGAAACTTGATAAAAAGTAGCATGAAGTGCCTCACAATATAGAATGAGAAAGACTGGCTCTATTAGAATGTAGCTATGCAATGTTCCAATATTCATTTTTATCCAGATTAAGTTACAAAGAGAACCATCAGTGTTTCTGTCTTGTGTTAAGGGAGGTCTGCCTGGTGGGACCCGGACCACTTGGTCATCAGCTTGCGGTCTGGCTTCTCTGTGCTTGCAAACACAGTCACCATCTCATGCTGCACCTTGCCCTACTGGGAAGGAATGGGGACTTTCTCAATGTAATTAACTTAGATCATTTTAGTGACAACTGAGAAAGGTACAAGCCGGTGATGACATCATTTCTTTATCGATAGAAATGTATGATGGAAAGTTTCTGGGGCTGAAGAAAGAGATGGACATTCATTTATCTAATGATCCTTGGATACTAGTCATTTAGGGAGACTCATGTCATCTGTACAAAAACAAAAGATTTTTTTTTTAAACATTGTCCTTGGGTATATGCCCCAAAGCACCTATGTTAAATGCAGCTATAAATCAAAATACTATCAGATCACGAAGCAGGTATTCCTAATATTTGCAGTCAAAGAGTATGGATCCATGGTGGATCTTTCTGATGTGTTCCAGTGAGCTGTCCATGTGTGTATAGTCTCATGTCCTGAATGTTATATTGTCATTAACATGAAACATATCTCTTTCCTTAAAGATCGTGATTCTATATAGTGATCTTGATTTGGAGGTAGAAAAACTAAATGTTTTTGGAGCAAATATTATATATCGCTTTTTGTTCTACCTTCTTTTTTTTCCCTTAATGACAGAAATGTTTCTTCAGTATCTAACAGTATTATCCAATTGGTACCTTTTTCATCCAACTGATAAATTTTCTACTATCAGAACAAAAGTTAGTTTAAGATTTGTCACAGTGTCCTGCATTCACATTTAGAATAATCATTTTATATAAGAAAGTTAAATTAATATTTTATCTTCTGTAACTTGGTAAAATATTTCGGGGTAAAAGTAAAAGTAAAAGTATTAGTGCAACTGAATCTTGATTTTAAGCAGATTTCAGGAGCCAATTAGATATGGCCTTCAGTAACTCAGTCCTGTATAGGTGATGTGTGATAGGTCTCTGGTAGTGGAAAGGGTTACTTTTGATCTTTGTATTTTATCATCAAAACATTTCTCTATTCATCTGCAAAATATCTGCTTGAGCAAAGGTCTGTGTATTTTAAGCACTCAAGATCATGTGCACTTTTATCTTTGTGGGGTTCCCTGAGCAGATGGAGTGTTACCTGCATTCCAGCTTTGGCTTTCTCATGTAGAGGCCCTACTGAGCTAGTGACTCAACCTCATAGCCTGTCTGAAAAATGGAGACAGCAAGGCCTGAATATTTAATTTTAAAATCTACATGTCAATAATTTATAGTGTTTTAGAATGTAAGGTATTTATCATTTCATTCACTCATTAATGGATTCATTAATGGATTTGTTGATTCATTCATATGTCAACCATTTATTGAATGCCTCCTGTGTGCTAGGATCTGGGCTTGCTTCTAGGTACTAAAAAACAAATGAGATGTCTGTGAAGAGTTTCGAGTGTCATGGAGGGAACTGGGAAGTAAATCATAATCCCAACACAATGTGTTGAGTGATAAATTTTAATACAATATGTCAGAAGTTACAGAAAAGCTGTGATATCATGGGGATAGGGAAATCATGCTTGGTATCCTACAGAAGTTTACTAAAATGCATTTCATACCTCACATATAGTTGGGTCTGCCATCTTCTAAGAACGCCTAAAAATAGGAATAACTTGTGTAATTTTTAAAAACATGATTCAATGGAATACAGCCTATGAGGAGTGTACATATGTGAGGAGAATAACCATCTCTGTATAATTTTCTGAATGGGGATTGCCACTCACATTCTTAAGAGCATATTCAGCACACAATGGAATCCCAGTTACCACTGGTCAAATGACTCAAAATTGGTCCTATTTCTCCAGAGTTGCCCACATGGTGAGCTACTCAAGGGGCCTGAGTGGCTGGGATCACACAGCAACATCCCCCAGGGAACTGACCAGGAACAAAATTTCCTGCAGCCAGTGACAGACATTTCCAAGGTGCATTAAACCACCTTGATTTTACTTGTATAAGAGTGATACCTACCCCGGGTCTTCCCCCTAAATAAGACTTCACCAGAAAAGGGTCTAGTTTTGTTTGGCTTGCACTTCTGGTCTAGAACTTCTTAAGTTAGTTCAATATAACAATTTGAAGTATCATAAAAATCCAAACCAACAATCAAATTAAGAAATACAACCACAAACTTAACTTCTATAGATGTGAAGATGCAAGCACCCTACTGTGGGGTTTGGGACTTTTTAGTTTCCTCTCAGCCTTGGCTCTCTCACCCAGACAAGTCAGGTCACCCCTTCTGATTCAGTTTTATCATATGTTAATTGAGGAAATTGAACTAAGTCATCTTGTGGGAAACTTCCATTTCCAAGTCATGTTTTAGTAATTCTATGTCTCTGCCTTATAATGGTAAAAAGAAATAACTCATAAGAAAAAAATATTACAGGTGGAGCTGGATTTGAAAATTGCAAAAAAAAAAATAAATGGGCAGAAGACACGAACAGACACTTCTCAAAAGAAGACATACAAATGGCTAACAGACACATGAAAAAATGTTCATCATCATTAGCCATCAGGGAAATTCAAATCAAAATCACATTGAGATACCACCTTACACCAGTTAGAATGGCAAAAATTGAGAAAGCAAGAAACAACACATGTCGGAGAGGCTGTGGAGAAAGGGGAACCCTCCTACACTGTTGGTGGGAATGCAAGTTGGTGCAGCCACTCTGGAAAACAATGTGGAGGTTCTTCAAAAAATTAAAAATACAGCTACCCTATGACCCAGCAATTGCACTACTGGGTATTTAACCCAAAGACACAGATGTAGTGAAAAGAAGGGCCATATGCACCCCAATGTTCATAGCAGCAATGTCTGCAATAGCCAAACTGTGGAAAGAGCTGAGATGCCCTTCAACAGACGAATGGATAAAGAAGATGCGGTCCAATAGATACAATGGAATATGACTCAGCCATCAGAAAGGATGGATACCCAACTTTTACATCAACATGG
>NW_027397137.1:2029473-2155014 GCF_003265705.2 Callorhinus ursinus | reverse complement strand
CAAACTGAGGGTTCCTGGAATGGTGGGGGGTGTGGGGATGGGTTAGCCTGGTGAAGGGTATTAATGAGGGCACGTATTGAATGGAGCACTGGGTGTTATACGCAGTGAATCATGGATCACTACATCAAAACCTAATGATGTAATGTATGGTGACTAACATAACATAATAAAAAATTAAAAAAAAGGAATTGTTGGCATGTGTGTGCAGTCTGCGTTTAGATGCACAAAGGTGTGTTGTCTTGAGAATTAAGAGTGAGAAGCGTTTCGATATGTTACCACAAGTCTTGCTTGAAAGAGAAGGGACTGGTCAGAGAAGAGGTGATTATGGGTTTGGTTTAATAATCTCAAAAATATGGGGTGCCTGGGTGGCTCAGTTGTTAAGCGGCTGCCTTCGGCTCGGGTCATGATCCCAGGGTCCTGGGATCGAGCCCCGCATCGGGCTCCCTGCTCAGCGGGAAGCCTGCTTCTCCCTCTCCCACTCCCCCTGCTTGTGTTCCTGCTCTCGCTGTCTCTGTCTCTGTCAAATAAATAAATAAAATCTTTAAAAAAATAAAAAAAAATCTCAAAAATATATCTTATCGTTTATAAAATGTTAAGAAAATAAATATCTGCACGTCCCTGTGTTAAGCGTTATAACGCGGGAGCCCCCTGCTCATTCAGCACCGCCGGAGGCCCTTTTACACAGAATGATCTCGCAGGAGCCCTGGTGGACCGGCTCATCCTTCCACGTGAAATGCTGCTTCAGATGAGATGCTGTTATTTGTGCGGGTCTCTGGAATTCACTGGAAATTCTCAGAAGGGTGGAGTTGATTGCAGATAGTGCACATGCCCTTTCTGAGGCATAAGAAGATAAGCCCCTCAGTACTTCTAATAAAAACGCTACCCAAATATAGCCAACAAAACCCTTGACGGGGTGGTGTTGTTGTTGTTCATCTATGTGCATTTTCTTTTTTTTTTTTAGGTTTTTTTTTTTTTTTTTAATATTCAGTTGGCCAGCATATAGTACGTCATTAGTTTTTGATGTAGAATTCGATGATTCAGGGTTTTAAAATCAGGAAAGAAATGTTGGGATGTGTGCTCTTTCCTCTTGAATTTTTAAGGTCCACCAATAGATACTGTTCCTAAGAAGGTTTGTCCTTTAATCCTAACTGATGGTTACACGATTTCTGTCTTACAATGAAGCGCAGATGGTTTTGAGCAGTAATCCGATAAAGAACGATACAGTTTAGGGATGGTTCAATTTCCGGGTTGGATTTGCATCCTAATCCTAGACTAAAAAAATTAGAAAACTGTTTCCAGATGATCTGTAATGTTCTTTCGCAACATTCGCTTCAGAAGTCCTTAAGCACGGGAAGTCATGCCTGTTACAATGTTGGGCGAAGAGAAAGAACACTAATAGGATCACAGTCTCGAAACTGTGTGGCTTAAATCATCACGAAATTAGTTCACGGAGGAGGATAAAAATGTGAAGATGCATCCAGGGTACGCAAGTGCCCTTTCCTCCAGATAAGAAAGCTGGATAGAATTTTCCCCGCAAATCTGGTCAGCCCGAATGGATTTAAATGTGGCTTGAGTTCTGGCTCTGATGGCAAGCTGACGGAGCAGCTGAACCTTGGGCAGCAGGGTGCAGGCAGGACTGCTGAGACTGACTACCAGGTTGTGGAGGAAGATAGAAATACTTCCAACACAGAGGGTGGCAGGACAAGGTGGCGGCTTCTTGGTGTAGCCCGCACTGGGAGCAATGGGGACATACATGTAGGTTCCTCGGTGACCTGTCGCTTCACAGAGATGAGAGTTTCCGGTTGAATCGGAGTCGAGAAATGCAGGGCGCGGAAGCCCACCCAACCTGATTCTGATCACAGATCTGAGGATGGGATGGATCTCGGGGAGGTGGGGGTGGGCGCTGTGATTTTTCTGTCTCGCTCATTTTGGAACTTCCACTTTCTGTTTTGGCTGTTTTTCTTTACACTTTTGGAGCCCTGATGCCAAGGACAGGGTGGTGACAGCACGCCCCTAGAGCTGTGTCTGCTGGTCCTCATCTGTTCAGCTTTGCTCCTCAAACCCCACAAGAAGAATCATCCTTTAGAACCCGACTGAGATCAGCCGACGTAGTGCAGTTTTCACATGCAGAGAGGAAACAGATGTGGCCTGCTCAGCTCTTGCACACACAGATCATGCTTGTACATCATGGACTCTGCTGGGGTTATTGGGGATCTATGCTATAGGGAGATGGAGCCTTCCTGACCCCACAATTTAATTTTGTATTCAAAATATTCTAAGAGGTTAAAGTTTTTTTTTTTTTAAGATTTTATTTACTTATTTGAGAGAGAGAGAGAGAGAGAGAGCATGAGTGAGTTGGAGAGGCAGAGAGAGAGAGGGAGAAGCAGACTCCCTGCTGAGCAGGGAGCCTGACGTGGGGCTCGATCCCAGGACCCTAAGATCGTGAGCTGAGTTGAAGGCAGACGCTTAACCAACTGAGCCACCCAGGCGCCCTTAAGAGGTTAAAGTTTTGATCTGAGTGCATTTATTCTAAGAATTTAGCTTTAACATTTATCAGAACTTAGTTCGGGCCTACCTTGTATGCCTGACAAAATTCCCTGGGAAGTCTCAAAATTCTTTGAATTAAAAGAGCAGGAGGGATTCCCTACATGCTGATTGTGGTAGGCAGAATTTTTTTTCTACCCAAAGTGGTTTATTTATTTATTTTTTGTTGTTGTTTGTTTTTGTTTTATTTTTCAGTTAGCCAGCATATAGTACATCGTAAGTTTTTGTTGTAGTGGTCAACGGTTCATTAGTTGCATATAGGCAGGATTCTTGACGACCTCCAAAGACCCTTGCCCTTGTATAATTTCCTCCCATTGAGAGTTGAGAAATCTGCGAGGGATGATGTTATATTCTATGGCAAAAGGGATTTTATTGATGTGATTAAGGTCCCAAATAAGCTGACCTCAAGACAGGGAGATTACCAGGGTGGGCCTGACCTAAACACATGATCCCTTTAAAGCTGAGTCAGAGGTTGGAGCATGAGAAGCAATTGAGGGGAGGAGGACATGTGACAAGGGATGGGAGCAACCTAGAAGAGCTAGAATGGCCTCCAAGGGGCAGCCAGCAAGAAAATAGGGGCCTGTCCCAAAACCAGTAGGGACTGAATTCTGAAAACAAGAATGAACTTGGGAGTAGATTTTTTTCCCCAGAGCCTCCTGATGAGAACCCTACCTGGTTGACACCTTGATTCCAGGCTTGTGACATCCTGAGCAGACAGTGCAGCCTTGCCCCAGAGAGCATCTCATGTACAGAACTGTGAACTAATAAATCATCATTTTTTTAAGCTGCTGAGCACGAGGAGGTTTGTCCGCCATGATAGAAAACTAATAATACAGGCACAACTATAGTCAGTAGGACCATTTCATTTCTTTGATTAAGGATTTCAGCTCTGACCCACCCTCTCTACTCTGTGTGCTAATCCCAAGGCTGGGATTTTGCAAATCCACCTTCTCCTTCACCGGCTCTGCCTCCCGGGTCTGCCACTGGGGACCTCTGCGTGTCTGGAGGCTGACAGACAGGGGAGGGCGAGTTCCCAGCTATTGACTCCTATTGGTCTCAGTAGCATCCGAACTTGACCCAGCAGTGGCAGTGGGCTCCTGGAGCCACGTTCACTTTCCGTTTGCAGCGTTATCATTTCTGCACCTGCAAAATCAGCCTTACGGCACCCCCTCCGAGATGCAAATGCCAGCCAGTAGCATCCTCTACTTCTAGGTCCGAATGTACAAGGTCCCTCTTCTGAGCTCCTGAGGTTCAAGCATCTGCCAGCCACCAAGATGTCACCTCATACATCCCTTGGAGGCTGGAGTCCATCTCTGTGGGCCATTTCCCCAAGCCACCAGGTTCCGGCAACTCCACCTGTTCGCTTCTGTTCTCTCAGCCCTGAAGCTACCAACTCTCTGAAGCTGCAGGGCCTCCTCTGTGCCCTTCTGCTCTTGAGTACCTGGTTAAAAATTCATTTTGTTCAATTCTTCCTATAGGTAACAGAAGGGGTTCTTGTTGTCCTGACTTGGCCCCGACTGATACACTCTTTTCTTGAGCCTATGTAGGGTGGACAGGAAGCAGCGGCACAGAACCTCAGGGTGACCACACAGCTCCCTTTGGAAAAGAGGGGCTTTGACACTTCTGGATCTCACTCTCTCAGCTGCCACCCCGGCTGATGACAAGTGCAGCAGTCCCAGAGAAGGGGGAGTGGGCAGGCGTTTGGGGGTGAGCAGTCTACAAGCAAACCCGTATAGGGTAGTAAGAGAACAACCTATGTATTGTGAGCCCAAGGAGCACATCCTTCTGCGAGTCAGCTGACTTCCATTTCCCCTTGAGTGGCTACCCCTCTGTCAAAGGATGAGTATCTTTGTTTGCTTTTTTTTTTTTTATTAAAGATTTTATTTATTTGAGAGAGAGAGAGAGAGCACATGAGCAGGAGGGAGAGGGGAAGAGGGAGAAGCTGGCTTCCTGCTGAGCAGGGATTCCCAATGCGGGACTCAATCCCAGGAAGCTGAGATCATGACCTGAGCCAAAGGCAGACGCTTTGCTGATTAGCCACCCAGGCGCCCAGTGGATGAATATCTTTGGAAACATCCTCTCTTTCAGAAGTGTAGACTCTGATGAACACTCTGTGGTAGTCCTGATTTAGGGGCACCTTCAGCTCTTTCCCCTCTCATCTGTGAAATCCTGAGTAAGAAATCTGAGGTCTGGGTGATTGTGGGGGTTGGCAGAGCATCAGGCTGCTGCAGAGCCCTGACCACCCAGCACACTCCGTCTGCCGTCAGTCACCTTGCATGACCCTTTCTCATGAACCTCAGGCACCAGACCTGCTGACCTAGAAGGACGCTCCCAGCGCGCTTTTGAGGTCTGGCTGCAGTGGCCATGCATCTTGGCAACTAGTACTCTGCAAAAGTGCTCCCCAAAGAGAGTGGTATATTTGTTGGGAAGGTCTCCAATGAGAAGAAGAGAGCATCCTAACAGGGAGTAGAAAGGGTCCATTGTTACTTAGCAGGAATCTTTATGAAAAAGCAATTTTTACATGCAAAGGCATTTACAAGGCTGTGGAAAATTTTATTGAACTTTCAGTAAAATATTTTTAACCCAGTGGACGAGAGGTAGAAGTCATGGGCAGGGCAGCTCTGAGAAAGGGTATGGAGTTGAGTGTCAAGCCTGGGCCTCCATGTTGGCCTGAAGTGGTGGTCCAAATGCCCAATTAGCAGCTGGTTGATAGTGGACATTTCCTGTGAACAGGGCCGGGGCTCCGGTGGGGTTGTGTTCACAAGTCAGCGAGATGAAGAACAAAGGACCAAGCACAGTGCTCCATACTTCATAGATATCCCATAAAGCCAGGCTCTTTACTTCACTTCTCATCGTTTCATCCACTTCAATATTTGGTTCATTAACTTGCGTGCGTGTCAGACGTGGCGGGTGCCATCCAGTCTTGACTCAGCGGACACCTTTGTCAGCCTGGGTGTCAGTCCCTGTCCGTAGTGCCTTGTGCAGCGCTCCTCCTCCAAGTGCTTTGTCTCCTTTCCCCCACTTCAGCCCACACTTGTCTCCAGAGGTGTGGCTGCGGGTGCAAAACCTCAGTCTGATAGATATAATGGTCCCTTTGTTAAATAAGGAGGAACGTCCGGGTGACTTATCCCCACATTTCACACCTTATCTATGGATGGGGCAGGGTTGGAAGCTGGGTCTTTCCCTCCCAGGGGTGAGCCCTCTCACACTGCCACCCACCTCGGTCCTCTCAGAATAAGCACGCGACTGGATTGACTCGGCACCACAAGTAAACACTGTGGAGAGCTTTATTTGATTTAGAGAGACAGTCCTATCAGGACCACCCTTATCCTTCTTAGTGGCTGACAATGCATCAGCCCAGCCTCACAACCGTGGGTGCATTTTGTCATCTCCAAGTAGGGGACCGAAGAACCTGCTGGATTTTCTAGAATGCACGCTTAATACCTTGACCTATTTGGAGCTCAGTCAATCCCTTAGGAATGTTCTGCCAAGCATGGTTTTGTTAAAAATTGAGTTTATGCCTTGATTCTTCTTTAATTTGTTGGTGTGTATTTTCTCAAAACAAGAAGATAAAAGCGGTTCTTTCTGTTTTGCCTTATTTCAACTCTTAGATGGCTTTTGGAAAATGCATTTGATTTTTAACTCTCTGGAAAACTTTCAGATAAAATTTCAACATGTACTGCTCTTGACATGTTAATTTATCTTGTAAAAGACAATTACATATCCCAAACTTGTGCCTATTAAATGGTACTTTGGAAGAAAGGACTAATTTAATGATCATTGTATAGGAAGTGAAGGATCCCTGACCTTATCCTTTCAAATCCTCTTCATTTGACTCAGTAAATTGAGAAAGGATTTTAAGAGGGGAAGGACCTCTTTTTGGCATCAGAATTAAATGACTGCCCTAGTAAAACTGGAATTGGTTGCAGGAGATAGCTCCTGCTATGGAGCTCTCTCCCTGGTAATTCAGAAGAGGAAATAAAAATTTAATATATATATATATTAATATATAATATAAATAATATATGTACGTAAGTTACATTCTACTAGTTTATATATATGTATATATATACACATACATATATATATATATATACACACATACACACACATTCTACTAGTTGTTTTTTTTTTTTCAATTGGAAATTAATTACCCCAGGATTCTAAATTGCTCATGGCTCATTACCAGTCACCTACAATCTTGCAGCAGAGCAGGAAATCAGACGCAGGTACTTTAAGCCAAGCTGGTTTGGCATTTACTTACTTAGTTAAAGATCATCACCAAGCAGAACCCCCTTGGGAAGAGTCGCTGGCTCATTGGGCCCCATGGGGAGGGCGGTAATTAAACTCTGAAGGCGGCACTGATGTTCAGCTAAAAGCTTGTCTTTAAATAGTAATACACTTGCGTTGTAAAGTGGTAGGCCCTCGGGTGGCTGTTGACACAGTGTGAGGAGTTGGCACTTTTTTATATAAAAGCCAAATTGAAGAAACTGTTATGAGCTCATCTGCATAAAGCAATATGATTCTGCCTGAGGGTGCAGGCAACGGGGAGTGATTAGCCAACCGGCTCTCTGCCTGTTCCTCCATGGCTCTGCTAGCGTGTCACTTGTCACGAAAAAATTGGAGACACCATATGCCAGGCTGCCTCTGCCGGGTGCCCCTTCTGACGACACACCGAGGAATTCCTCCTCAGCTCCGGGCGCTGCAGGAGCCCCTTGCAAAGTCTGCAGAGGGAATGCATGCTCTTGCCACCTCCTCCTTTCCTCCCTGCCTTTCTTGAGGACGTCCCATTGTTCCGGGGACTGTGGCAGGGACCTCGGGCGTTTGCTTAACTGATCTGATGCCCATTTGCTCCCGAAACTTGCCAGGCTCCCTGTGCCCCTGAGGGTGGCAGCGTTGGGAACGGGGTCCCCTGTGACCCTTGGAAGCGGGATTCCCGTGGTTTCTTTGTAGCTGTGCAGGACGTTTCAGGAGAGCGTCCTTTCTCCTTCCCAGACTGTTTTTCTTTAAAACATATTTTGTGCTCTGGCTCTCAATTTTCTGTGCTCTATTAATTATGCAAACCTCTTTTGCTTCAATGTGTAAACAGTGCATTAAAATTTTAACCTCAAGGAGAATGGTTTTTATGCGGGCTGACAGCTGAATCCCAGGGCTTTGAAAAGGAGATGAGTGCATTTGGCTTTTGAGGAATTCCCTTTCAGGTCCCTCCAAGGTGATAGGTTTGGGTGTAGGGTGGCTTCTGGGCTCGATTCGAGTTTGGAGTTTGAGCTGCCTTTTCATGTTTCCTTCTGTCACCAGGATCAAGACCTTCCTAGCAGCAGGTGCTTGAGAAGGGAAAGGGAGCTGCGGGGAGGGTGTGTGCAGCACTGGGGCGTTCCAGAGACGTCAGGAGCCGCCTTCTTGCCCAGCTGACCCTTCACTCCAGGGACAGTGATGTCGTGTCGTCCTGGGGGTGGGTGGGGGTCCTCCCAGAGCGGATGGTAAGACTCTTCCCTGACCAAGACCTGGCTGCATTTGGGCAACATTTGGGTGGTTTTGCTTGGTCTTTTGGAGGATTGTGGAAGGGGTTGTGTTAGGCCTCAAGAAGAAATGTTCTCCAGTGACCCTTCTCCCCCATAACCAGGTGTCAGCCTTCTTTTTTTTTCTTTGAATTTTTTATTGTTATGTTAATCACCATACATTACCTCATTAGTTTTTGACGTAGTGTTCCATGGTTCATTGTTTGTGCATAAGGCGTCAGCCTTCTTAAAATATCCTCCAGACCCCACCCCAGCCCCAGCCACCAGAACAAAGCCACCCACTCACTAGTGTTGTTCCAAAAAGGTACTTTGGGGGAGTATAAGATGTGACTTTCCTTAGAGAGATTCACACTTGTCTTTTCTCTAGATGGGTTTTGGGGTGAGGCTGACAGTGACGTGATCCCAGTAAATATTATATGAGTCACAAATCCAACACCAGGAAATATTGTCTGTAGACTTTAAAAAAATTAAATTTATCTTGTGAGTGAATAGGCTGCATCTCAAAGGAATAAAATTAATGTACACGCCAAAGGCCAATTTGGGGCCCGTGAACAGACTGGGGAAGGGGACCCCATTTATTTACTGTCCTTCCTGTGCTACGAGCTGTGCTCATGAGGACCAGGCCCTGTGGTGTAGGTGTTATCATCCCATTACCTGCATGTGCAAACTGAGGCCCAAAGAAGTTTCAGCGACCTGCCCAAGGTCAAGAGGCTGGGAGGTGGCTGTCATTCAAATCCAGATCTGTCCCACCCAAAGCCTGTAGTCCCTTGGCCATATTCCATTTTGCTTCCGGCCAGAGGTTGCCCAGCGTGCTGGTGGTGATGTTGCTAACTTGTTCAGGGCCCTGCACCGGATATCCCTCTTGACCCAGTGACATGCGGCCTCCTGGAAGCAACTCCCTGCTCCCCTCCATGGTTTCCTATCCCAAACCTCTGCCCAGCAGACACCTGAAATCCATATTCCCCAGGATATGGACTCTTCCTGCCCACCAGCCCTCTTCAAATACCTGTGTCCTAGAAGAAGGAGGATCTCCAGTCTGAGTTTTACGCAGGGAGTGTTGGAAGGGAAGATGGAAATGAACTCTCACTCCCGTGCAGGCCCCTGGCACTGCATCCCCTCATTTAAGTTCGAAGACCCTCTTATTGGGGCATATCATGATCTTCAGTAACAGAGGAAGGGAGAAGGCTTAGCAAGGCTAGGAAAGCCTTCCAAGGTCATGTGCCTGCAGGGGAGGCCCAGACTGGACCCAACTCTCTGCCCCTAAAGCCCTTGGCTGGCCACCCAGGCCACAGGCTCACCCAGCCACACGAGGGGGCTGGGGAGTCTAAGACCACTGCAGTGGACAAATGGGGGCAACATTCAGAAACGCCACCATGGCTAGAGACCCATGTCCTGCCTCCAAATTGCTTCTAGTGTCATTGGGGAAGTTAGGGAAGCAGTCGGCTCTCTGACGCATGTGTTCCTCTCCCCTGCATGCAGTAGGTGTGGATAGCCGATGCCCGAGGCTTCTCCCGCAACTCTGCAGCCCTGCCCGCCTTGCTGGGCGGGCCATGCACCTGTGTGTTGTGTCCCACGTGGTCACACCCCCCAGCATGGCCCTCGCGGCTGAGGGGACCAAGGCTCCCTGGACTGGGGGGCAGGTGCACAGACCAGGGTTCTGGCTACTGCTCCGTAGCCTCTGTTTTTCTCATGGTGTTCTCTGTCTTTATTATAAAGACTGGGGAGAACAGGTGGGACTTGCAAGCCAGGCCTTTTCGGTTTGCTAGAAGGAAGTTCCAGAAATCACAGGGCCTGATATCTCCAGCAGAGGATCTCAGGGAAGAAATAGTTTCCCCGATCTATGGAGATGAGCAATCATTGGGTGGGTTCTTCAGTTTGGAATCCTGGCCCCCAGTCTGCTTTGCTTTGCATGCTTTTAGTTACGTGATCTTGAGCACATGTCTCACTTCCCTTATTGGGAAGAGAAAAAATGACACCTGCCTCCCAAGTTCAATTTGACTATCAAAGGCAAATCGAGAGATAATTTTCATTTAGAAAGGTTCAACTGGTCAGCCCACTGCCACAACAGTGATGGCTTTCCCACGGCTGCCTTAACACATTAGCATGAGCTGGGGGCTGAAAACAACAGAAATGCACTCTCTCATAGCTCTGTGAAGTCCAGAAATCCAGCAGCAAGGTGCCTGGCTCCCTCTAGAAGCTCCAGGGGATCATCCTTCCTGCCCTGTCCAGGTTGTGGGGTCTGCACGATCATTGGCATTCCTTGGCTTGTGGACGTGTTACGCCGTGTCTGCTCTGTCATCACGTGGCCCTCTTTTCTGTGACTCTGTCTCTTCTTATAAAGACCTTTATTAATCAATTTAAAGAAAAATGAATAGCCTCCATCTAAAGGAATAAAAGCCCACAAACCAAAAGCTATTTGAAGCTTTCGGTTCTTCAGTGCATACCAAGTATATAAAATGTACAAGAACAAAGCTGCTCTGGAGGAATCTCAGTGAATTTTCCCTGCCATTGTCCCACGTCCAGAGACCCTCCTCATTTTCCCGAGACCCCTTGGAGCACAATTTGAAAACCGTTGGTACAACTTCCGCCTTGGGAGAGAGAAGGCATCAGGCCGGCAGATGTGTTCCTTGTGACATCCTTACCCCTAAACATTTTCTCTTTTTACAATAATAATAATAATTAATAATCACAATAATAATAAATTTCTTCCAAGTCACGGCAAATAGGCCATTTCTACCCATGTCTACAAATATCACTTTAACTTTTATCTTTCGAGATTAAATATTTATTTTTGAACTGTTCTCTAGAGGTTGAATCATCAAATACCTCTTCCAAAATCAGTTAGTCAATCCGTGAGTACTGGAGAGGTGGTCTCAATGAGAAAGAAGGGAAGCAAAAATGCCACGTGTTTCCCCTCATTAAATCTTTGAGCCATGGTGCCTTTTTCCTCCGCCTTCTTTTGTGTGCTTTGCCCTGCTCTTTCTTTGTTTCTAGCTACTGAGCTATGCGGGTGGTATTCTCCCTGAGCATCAGGGACACCAGGTTATTCCAAATGGACTTCTCTTGTTTTAAGAGGCATGCTTTAAGACCACAACCAAATACGGCTGCCATTCATTATGAGATGTCCAGGTCCAAAGCAAATATGACTTACCCCAAATGCCTATTCTATATTCTACTCCTTTCAGGGCAGCAAATGTTGCTGAATTTGAATGCATTTCTTCAAAGTCTTTCTGGACGTTAATATGCTGGACAGATGATTCTTTCTTAAGGAGAGTCCTACTGTTTTACTTGTTCAAGTTCATTTTGATAGATTTACATTTTTTATTTTTTTTTAAGATTTTATTTATTTGAGACAGAGAGAGAGAGCACAAGTGGTGGGGGTGGTGGGCAGAGGCAGAGGGAGAGAGAGAATCTTAAGCAGGTTCCATGCCCAGTGCAGAGCCCGACGCCCAACGTGGGGCTTGACCCCAGGACCCTAGGATCCTGACCTGAGCCGGAGGCAGCCGCTTAACTGACTGAGCCACCCAGGAGCCCCCACTTTGATAGATTTGATAATGTTACAACTTTTAAAAGTTGGCCTTAGGTCTTGTAACACATCTGTTTCCGTGCGGACATATATGTACACATATCTGTATCTGAAAACCCACAGGATTGCAGATATTAGCCCAAAGTATCTTCCTCCTTAACGATGTCTTTATTTTCCTTATTATTTCTGGCTCCCTGTATTCTTTTCTCAATACTTTTCAAAATTCATATATGCAGAGTGCCTTAGACTTAAGACCCTATCAGAAAGGAAAATCCATCCCTATAAGTTATATAAACCTACTGCCTAATAATGATAAGCACACATTTCAAAATTTTTTAGCGAGTAGGTTTAGAAGCTCAGCTCTGGAATATATTGCTACTCATTTAATTAGCAAGAAAACAACTTTTAGTTTATGAAGAAAGTAGACTCTTCAACAGCGGTTTGTGAAGAGCTTGTTAGGATTCCTCTCTGAAAATATTTGCCTTTAAGCTTTTTAGTTTGTTCTTCTGTATTTAGAACGTTTATTATCTGATGCTTCTTTTATTTGCCTTATTCCATTTGTAAATTCCCCTTCCACCTGAGATGTTGAAAGCATGGAGTAGATACTGAAATGGACTTCACTGCAGAAACTTCTGTGTTCGTTAGACTGTAGTCACATGAATTGCTTTTTCTCTTAGTGAAGGTTTATACCTGTTCTTCCTGTAATATGTAGAAGACACAGATAAACAAAAATAAAACAAAATGGTAGCCTGTAAAAATAATGGCATTCGTTAATATTTTGATGTGTAGAAAGGCCTCTCCCATGCCAAGATGATATTGACACACAACTGCATTTTCTTCCAGAACATTCATTGTTTCATTTTTAACATATATTTATGATTTCTTTTAATAAAGTATCTTCTCTCAGTGGCTTAGTGGTTCGCTCAGTAGTATTTGATGGCGGAGTTAATGTGGCTGAAATCAGACTGGAGTGCACCCCAGGAAGCAGAAAAGAAGAAGGACCCTCTTAGGACGTTTTGGGATAAAGAGAAGGAGATATAATGGGGAGGGGTAGATCGAAGAGTAGACAGTTTCTTTTTGTAAATACTTGTTTATTGTCAGTCTTTTTCTGATGAATATTTTTCAGCTGTTGTGTCCTAGAAAATTGTACTTGTTGGCTCCTTTACCAAGCTTCATACAATTTGGAAGAATGAAGGCCATATTGAATGAGAGTGGAACACAAGAAGAAAATAAAACATGATTCTAGTACTCCAGAAGCTCAGTCTCGTGTGGGGGTGATGGAGGGGATACACTTGGTAATTAAGATCGACAGGAAGCAGATTGTACCATGTGTTAGAGTGGAATCTCTGAGTCCCAGAGGAACAGGGAGAGAGAGTCTGGTTCTATCAGGAAAATCAATGGAGGCTTCTTAGAGGAATTGCTGTTTGATCTCTACTCTACCTTCTCGAGAATCTAAATGTGCCTTAATTAATGTTTAGGGAATGAATTAATGAATAGAGAGTGTTTTGTTTTTCTATGTTTTGGTTGTGCACAGAAAGGGGAGGTGAGCAGGCTTCAGAAGTAGAAGGAACAGCCCATAAGCCTGACAGCTGATAATTAGTCAATATTTGTTAAGAATTCATGAATTCTAATAAGGATATTGAGGATGGATCACACATGAAAATAAAGCATCCCTAACTGAATAACGCAACTCAGTGTAAAAACGCTTGCAAAGGAAATGTCCACAATAGCCAAACTGTGGAAAGAGCCAAGATGTCCATCGACAGATGAATGGATAAAGAAGATGTGGTATATATACACAGTGCAATATTATGCAGCCATCAAAAGGAATGAGATCTTGCCATTTGCAACGACGTGGATGGAACTGGTGGGTGTTATGCTGAGCGAAATAAGTCAATCAGAGAAAGACATGTATCCTATGACCTCACTGATATGAGGAATTCTTAATCTCAGGAAACAAACTGAGGGTTGCTGGAGTGGTGGGGGGTGGGAGGGATGGGGTGGCTGGGTGATAGACAGTGGGGAGGGTATGTGCTACAGTGAGTGCTGTGAAGTGTGCAAGACTGTTGAATCACAGATCTGTACTTCTGCAACAAATAATGCAACGTATGTTAAGAAAAAAGAAAAAGAAGAAGATAGCAGGAGGGGAAGATTGAAGGGGAGTAAGTCAGAGGGGGAGACGAGTCATGAGAGACGATGGACTCTGAAAAACAAACTGAGGGTTCTAGAGGGGAGGAGGGTGGGGGGATGGGTTAGCCTGGTGATGGGTATTCAAGAGGGTACATTCTGCATGGAGCACTGGGTGTTATGCACAAACAATGAATCATGGAACACTACATCACAAACTAATGACGTAATATATGGTGATTAACATAACAATAAAAAATAAAAAAAAAACGCTTGCAAAAAGTTATCCATTCTAAAATTATGGGTACAGTGAGCCTAAAGAAAGTGTCTTCTTTATCGTATTTTTCCCATAACACTAAGAAAAAAATAAATCTTAATAAAGCCATTAGGTAAAATGAGACACACCAGGAATGCTCTGGATTATGTCCACATACAGAGAATATGCCTTATTTCCATTTTTCAAAAAAAAACTCACAAATTGATTTTTATAAATTTACCTATGACAATATCCTTTCTCATCCCGCGAAAAGCATATGCATAGGAAAGAAAACAAGAGTTCTTGCTCTAGCTTGGCCACTAATTATAGATGATTTTAGGTATATTCCATCTTGCTGTGGTTCTGTTTGTTTCATTTACAAATGGTCATAGGATTGCAGACTTGTTATTAAGCAATAAAATCTTTTTCTCAAATAAAATCTCATTTGAAATCTCGGTGTTTCTAACAGATAATCTGTGGCTGATGCTCTGGTTGAGCCCGTGTGAGCATCTGGAGATCCAGAGTCCAGTCTGCTCAGCCCCCGCCCCCCACCTCACCACCCACCCCGCCTCCACCTGTTCTTTCCCTGAGGATCCTTGGGGGCTCCTGGTGTGTGGGGCTCCCCAAACCGCCACTGGACTATGATCATGAAGTTCTTTCCTAGCCCTAAATCCTGATCTATAAGAAGTCCGTGTCTGGATTTCTTTTCATCTCATAGAAGCAAGTGTTTCTCTTCAGTATATGAGTTAATTTACCTTAATGCCATCTTTGTCCTCCACCCCCTTTACCTGTGTAAGAAAGATGGCACCCAGAGAAACCTTTATTGTGTAGAACCACTTGAATACTTCACTGAAATGCACGGTGCTATCCTGTCTCTTCTGCTGTATGTCCTGCTTCCCAGTCTTACCGAGCAAGTCTGGCTGAGGGGCCATAGATCTGATTTGAAAACAACATCCCTGATGATTTTAATATCAGGTGGTCTAGAGACTACTTGGAGAAGAAAAACCCAGAAAAATAAAATAAGATCATTGCTGTAGGATTCATAGGATGGTAAACAGAGAGTAAGCACAGTATCAGTATCAACGCAAATTTTCATTTCATACTTAGGTATTGGTGCAAATTCTACTTGGCACCACAATGGAGAAATCAGAATCTTTTCTTAGGGTAGAATTTTTCCCAAGAATGATGGGTGCAGGGGTCTGGCTGCGTCTATACCCTTCTCTTCCACCATTCCTTGTGATTTGCTTTGGGCCCAGTAAGGATCCCATCATCTCTCTGCGCTAGAAATGGAGGGACACTAAATACCTGGCTCCTTATCAAAACTGTGGCTTCTCTGTGAAGAAGGAAGAGAGTTCTCAGGGGTGAATGACCCGAGGGTGGAGGGGTTACCCCCCATTATTTAATGGGCAGGCAGACCTTTCGTTAGCCAGTGGAGGAGCCCCTGCTCTGCCCCAGTGTTAGCTAAGTCCTGCATCTGTCCCTGGAGCCATGCCCTTGCTCACCAGCTCACTTACTCACCTAGCACTCTCTCTGAGGCCTGAAGATGCAAGGCCCTGGGCCCCACTCCAAGGACCTCTAAAGAGGAAGAAAGAGGCGTACTTTATATCATGCAAAAGTGCTTGGGTAGTGCTTCCGTTCACTAGGGCAGCTGGGACAAAGTCCCCCAGACTGATGGCTTACACCACAGAAATGTTTCCTGTCACAGTTCTGGAGGCCAGAAGTCCAAGATCAAGGTGTGGGCAGGGCTGGTTTCTCCCGAGGGTGGGGAGGGAACATCTGCTCCATCCTCTCCCCTGGCTTCCCTTTGGCATCTTCGGGGTTCCTTGGCTTGTAGCTGCACCACCCCATCTCACCAGCATCCTCACTGGGAGCAGGGCCCACCCTAATCCAGATGACCTCATCTCTGGTGGTATCTTGGGCAATCCTATTTCCCAACCACGGTCTAAAGTCCTGGGGATTGGAAATATCATATTGCTGAACATGGTTTGGTCAATAGGTGTTAAAAAAAAGTGGGGGGAGGTGGGTGGCGAGAGAGAGAGAGAGAGAGAGGAGAGAAGAGGGAGGGAGATTGACTTATGAATGGGAGTTATTGCCTTCTGTCCTTGCAAATGTTTCCAGCAATTGGCAGCATTTTTGAAGAACTGTGAGAAAACTAAAATTGTTCTTTCCCTTGTGGCAGATCTAATGTCACAAGAAGAAATTAATTAAGGGAAGAACATGCTGCCCTATGAAAGACTAAACCGTGACCCCCAAATTCACATGTTGAGAATAATTCCTCCTCCCTCCCCTCCTCTCCCAGGCACTTCCTCCAGGGAGGGAGTGATTCTGTGAAAATAAAAGCCAGGTCATACTCTCTGCTCATACCCTCTGATGGCTTTCCCTTTCATCAGAGGAGAAGCCAAAGTTCTACCAAGTTCTGCTTCAGCTGTGCCCCTCACCTCTGACTCCCTGTAACCTTAACACTGCCTGACCCAGGGTGCACCTTCTTCCTTCTCTCCCTGCCTCTCCCCATGCTGAAGGCAGACTGTTCTGTTCACTACTTGGTTGGCTGCTCTGGCCCCAGCATGTGGGGCAGAACCTTCCCCGGAGTGAGAGTTTTCTCAAAAGTAGCTGCTGTTTCGGTGAGTGCACCGAGGACTTAGGAACTGGAGGGACTCAGACTGACAATGTATGGACCATGACAAGCTCCGCGAGGCGGGGTTGCACAGAAAGGATTTTACTAGGTCAATTTGCAGAGCACACATCTCACCTGTGTGATGGGGGTGTGCTGATTTCTCCAGGCTTCCACGTCTTCATCGGAAAAATGGAGACGACAGTGGTACCAGCCCCTTGGGTGGTTGGGATGGTTGAGTTGCCAATATTGTGAAGTTCTAAGTCAGTCCTTGTGTTAGGTGAAAACAGCCAACTTAATAAATTTTCACATCTTTATTCCTTTTCTGTTTCTTTTGAAGTTTTCTATCATGAACATGAATTGCCATTATGATCAGAATTCTGAAAAGCTGCATTAAAAAAAAAAAAACAAAAACAAAGGGAATGCAATGATCATATGATGTCTGGTTTAAACGTTGGTGCCTAAGAGCTTTGCCCTGGGCTCAGGTTTGCACCAGGGGACTTTGTCACCAAGGACAGAAGCTGTGCACAGGACAGAGGTCCTGAGTCCCTACCGCTGTCCTCCACCCCGGATAACAATACCTTTTACAGCAACAGATTACAGTGCCTGCTCACAAGTCCCTCTTATTATATTTTCCAGTGCGTAAGATTTAAAAAGCATACCTTATTCTTTTGATTCTCAAAACAATCTTGTAGGGAAATTAAACCTTTTTTTTTTTAATAGCATGGAATCTGAGGCTCAGATTTTTGCCCCGAATCATATCACTAGAAGGTGGCTAGAATAAATAGCAAGTGGTCCAACTTTGATTATTTTCTCCTGCTCGAAGCTGCCTCCTTTCTGGCCATAATTCCTCCTTCTGAAAATTTCTTTAAAACCATGTCCAAGTAATTAAAAAAAAAAAAAGTCTCCCCAGACGGAATGGTATGAGGGAGGTAGGATGTTTGGAAGACGACTTTGATGTCTTTTTATAAAATCTAATGATCTTTCTGAACTTTGACATCAGGAAGAGTTTGAGGAGTGAGTATAAGGTCCATTAGAATTTCAGTTAAAGGACGCCTGGATGGCTCAGTTGGTTAAGCATCTGCCTCCGGCTCGAGTCATGCATGATCCCCGGGGTCCTGGGATGGAGCCCCCTGTCCGGCTCCCTGCTCAGTGGGGAGTCTGCTTCTCCCTCTGCCCTCCCCTGGCTTGTGCTCTCTCTCTCTGATGAATAAATAAAATCTTAAAAAAAAATAAATAAAAGTTCAGTTACATGCTCAAAAAACTCCAATTTTAATTCTCTTTCCATCGCCACAGCAAAAAAACAGGCCATGTTCAGGCCCGCCAAAGTGGGATTCTGTTCCAGACAAGCCTGTGAGGCGTATGTGGGACCAATGAGAATTCGTGCTCTGCCTTCATTGAGGTGTCCTGTCCAACACCCGTGTGATCTGCTACCCGTCTCCCACCCCCTGGCTCTAAGCGTGTGACATATTTATCTGCCAGTCATTCCCACTAGACTTTGAACTTCTCAGGAGCAGAAACTGGCTCTTATACATCCCTATTCAGTGCCCAGGATATAGTACAGGTTCAATTAATGTTAAGAATTGAGATGAACACAGTTTTGAAAAATATATTCTCATATCTAAAGTTAATTGAATTTCCACAGTATTTATGGTGATAAAAATTTATTTTTTTACCTGATCCAATATCAGAAATCTCCTGTCCTGATTAGCAAATGCAGAGGAAGCTAACACTGGCAGAGATGGAATTACCATCGGCCGGTGTTTGCTGGGAACAAATCATGAGCTGTTACAGCTGATCCTCACCCTAACTCTGGTCCTGGTTTTGCCTGACGATGGGTGAGGACAGGCATCTAGGGAACGTATTTGCCCATGTTCCTATGCGCTGTAATAAGCAGAGCAAACATTTCTTTTTAGTGCTTGCTCTGCAGGAAGCACTCTTTTAAACCTTCTGACATGTATTATCTCCCTCATTCTCCCCCAGACCTTTAGGATACGGAGTATTGTTGCATTCAGTTTACAAATAAGGCCAGTTAGGCACAGAGGATGTAAGAACAGATGCAGATTAGACTAGAATAAATGGTGGACAAGGATCAAAACCCAGTGTCCTGGTATATAAAATGGTATATAAAAATCACTATTATTGGGCGCCTGGGTGGCTCAGTTGGTAAAGCGACTGCCTTCGGCTCAGGTCATGATCCTGGAGTCCCGGGATCGAGTCCTGCATCGGGCTCCCTGCTCGGTGAGGAGCCTGCTTCTCCCTCTGACCCTCTCCCCTCTCATGTGCTCTCTCTCTCTCACTCTCGCTCCCTCAAATAAATAAAAAAGAAAATTATATGGGCTAATTACCCTATAGGAAACTATTGAATAAAATGATGAATAAATTAAAAAAAAACGTACCACTCCTAAATAATTGTCCTGGATAATATTGTTTATTAAATATTCTTCAAATGAAAATAATGTTGGTCAAGAAATATGTTCGTGAAAGCAAGCTCTTGGTGATGAATGCCATTGGCCTGTGGAGTTCAGGTTGGCATCTCGGAGCAGGGCCTATACACTCGATCCCCATCAATGCTCTCAAGGTGCCAGAGGCCCCTTCAGCTACATTTGAGATGCATGTATTTTCTCGTTGGTCTTCCTCTTTTTCTTTTTTCTTATAAACGAGAGACAATAAAACCTTGACTTTCTTCTGCACTGTCACAAATGACATTTACTTTTTTCCCTGTGGAAACTACTCAAAATAATTAATATCCAAGAATATAATCTTTATCCAACTACTTTGCTCCTAGAGAAATCTGAAGGTTAGAAATGTCAGAAAGAATCTGAATTGATTTTGCCACCTGGGGTGAAATTTTCTATTCTTGCTACAAAAGTCAATTTTCATAAAAAAAGATTTCATATACCATAACTTGGGAATATCTTAATTTCAATGGATAAAAAGCATATAGTTGCCTATTTACATTTTTATTTTAACGTAGAGCAGTGGTATTAAGAGTTTATCATCTATTTTATAAACTTCTGAGCTTCCATAGGAATAAAGTCAAAGCAAAGTCATTCATGTAAATTCCAAAATAATAACTCATAATGCTTTGACTCATAGACGGGTGTATGAGTAGATGGATGGGTGGACAGTGGGTGGATGGATGGATGGGTACGTGGATGGATGGGCGCATGGCTAGGTGGGTGAATGGATGGGTGCATGGGTAGTGGATGGATGGGTGGGTGGGGAAATGAATTGATAGGTGGATTCATTTCTTTGAACAATGCTTATACATTGGTTAAATGTTGTGCTTCCAATCTTCAGTTAGGAAACTGGAGAAAGAGAACAACTTTTAAGTAGGTTTGGGATGTTTAAAATATGTGTATATGTTTATAGCACAATGCAAAGAAATGATTTTCACATGCATTTACACATGCATAGATAAAATCACACTCACAGGCAAGAGATGAGGGTAGTTTTGATCCTTCATAAGCTTTGATAATGAAGTACCATTGTATTTACAATATCCTGAAACAATTTAGGGATCCTCAAAATCATTTTTTTTTTACTCAGTTTCCCTGCCTTTGCTGACCAGCTACAAGTGAGATACTTTTCTATCCTATTGGTGAAGCCAGTCAAGTCAAATGATATTCTTTCTGTTAACACATACATACATCCAGGCTGAGGTCCAACCATCACATTATTAACTGAGACTCTCTCAGTGGTCCCCAGGGCACTGTGAGATCACACCTTGCCCTTAGACTTTGCCCTCTGTCCCTCTTTTGCTCACTCCACAAAATCTTCTAGATGTTTCCAAGTACTCCCTGCACACTTCTACCTCAGTGTCATTCCGTTTGTAGGCGTTGCTGCTGAGGATGCTCTCTCTCCAGGTGGCCTCTGTCTCTCTCTGTCTCCCTTTGGGTCTGTGCTCCCGGGTCACCTTATCAGAAGGGCCCTGACCATCTCATACCACAGCACGCCCCATCAGCCTCGATCTCCCTTCCCTGATTCTTCTTTGGTCCGGAGCCTCCTCGGCCCTGCACATAACCTGTCTGGCCCCTTTATTTAAAATCATAACTAAATGGAACATTTCTTCTCACTTCTCTTTCTCCTTCTCTGTAGGATGCATGCCACCTCACACACTCCTTTATCTCGTTTGGTGCCCGTGTCCCTCTTGTCCAGGGCATGCATGTCACCTGCTCATTCAGTGATCTATCCCTAGTCCCTAGAATAGAGCCAGTGGGATTTCTGCCTCATAACAGTTGAGGGGATTTGGGAATGGGGTGGGGGTGGGGGATAAGTTTAACCATTGGTTTTACTAGAAACCGAAACTGTCTTATCTGAGATTTATTCGTGTTTCAGCTTCATGGTTCACTCTCTGTGTTGCCCACCGCTGTGAATTCTGATGGAATTTCTTTATGTAAAGTATTTACAACAACCTCTTTTATCTAACAACATTAATTTGGAGCTGCTCGATTTTTATGACCTTTGTTCTTAAGCAGTAATAACAGTATAAAAGAATTTACTAAGACATAAGGTAAACACCCTCAAGTATTTGAAAACGTTCACCTTGAATGTATTACAGCTGTTCCAGTCGCCGGGCTTTGGAGCCTGGGGTGGTCAGACCCCAGCTCTGCCTCCTGGTGGTCCAATGTCCTACACTCCACATTTGTCCTCCCCCAGCCCAGTGGCTCATCTTTGAGTGATACCTACGTCAGCGGTGCGGAGGGCTGAGGCGGGTGCCGAATTGCACTTCCTTGTTGGTCCATCAGTTTCATTGAATTTCTGTCTGGAATGAAGGCAGGGAGGGGACAGGACCAGCATTGTCTGTCATGTGGCTCAGGTTCTGATGGCCAGTGCCCTGCTCCCTCCTACGTGTGGGGCCACCTCTGGTGGAGAGGGCGCAGGGATCAGGATGGACAACTCTGCCTGCTTCCCTCCCCTCCCTAGAATTTTGGGTTGGAATTCCCTGGTGGAATCCACTTTGTCCTTTGTTTGCCCCATGTTTACTGAGCAGCCCCCTCTGTGAGCCAGGAACTGCCAGGCATGGGGCCCAGGGGTAGGAGACACCGACATGAGCCCCCTCCCCAGTCTGCAGTGCATGGGGCGACACCCACAAGTCTCCAGTGGGACAGTGAGGTGTGCTGGTCCCTGGAGAAGAAACGGTCAGCACTCATGGCCATGTCAGCTGTAGGAAAAGGCAAGCACACTGACACACAGGGGAAGATTTGGAGTGAGACAGATGTGGTGGCAGGGGCAGTGCATCAGGCAGAGGGGACCTGGAGGAGAGAGAGAAAGCGCAGTGTGCTTGTGGTGGGGAGGGGCCTAAGCGGGGGACAGATCAGGTGCAGAAGGCGAAGCTGCAGATGCCAGCAGATATTTACCCTGTGATGTCCTGTGAGGCATGTTAATGGTCCTGCAAGTGTTGAGGAGACACAATCACATTTTCAATATAAATGTTCACTCTGCCTACAGTGTAGCAGTTGGTTGGGGGAAAGGGGCTGACCTGCTCCAGAAGTGGGGTGATGCTTGGGTCTTAATCCATTTGAGAGCTAGGGGGAGCTTGACCCGGAGGACAGGTCTCTGGCATAGCTGAGAGATGATGTGGCAGAGAGCGGAACAGACTTGGTAAGCCCCGCTGACAGAGAGGGAGAAGATAGAGGGCGGGTGAGGTGACCTCCTTCCTGGGTAGGGGGCGGGTGGTGGAACCTTCCACCCACATGGAGGGAACCAGGGGAAGTGTGAGTTTTGGGTGGAGAAGGAGGAGTGTGGTTATTGGAGAGGTTGATTTTGAAGTGTCTCCAGGATTTCTTGATGGAGGGGAGACTGTATATGAGAAAACATTTTTCTCTAGGAAAATAAGTTATTTGCTGTTGTAGGAGGGAGGAGCGACATGGCGGAGGAGTAGGAGACCTAAATTTCGTCTGGTCCCAGGAATTCAGCTAGATAGGGATCAAACCATTCAGAACACCTACAAAGTTATTTGCTGTTGTAAGTCAGGCACTTGAGTCCTTTTATAGGGTGGATGTGGGATAATTCAGAATTTTCCTAACTTGACATAAAGTGGGGGCAGAGGGTTTACTTTCAGTGCAAAAGAAATTAGAAGGATCACCTGAAATCCGAGTTCCCAATGGATAAATCATAGATAACTGGTCAACTGAAGGGATAGGAATTCTTTCTCTTCTTGACCATATGAACCATATGCAAGCATTTTCTAGCCCACACTCTCATTTCCCAACAAGGGTCCGATGGAAAAGAGAGTGGTCAAGTCTGTAGGTGACTCTAAAGAGCATAAGAGGAGGATCAAGCCTGGCATAAGCTTATTCGAAAAAGATAAACATATCAGGAGCACCGATGGTGCTTTCTTTGAATTCCGTGTTCTAGTGCATCTTGTTTGGTCCAGCCCCTTTCGAGGGCGTATGGAGCTGAGAGGTAGACCTGGGGAAATTGTGAAGGATTTAGTGTGCGTTATTTCATCCTTGTGGCGAGGCACCCCGTGAAACAGACAGCACCCTCAGAGTGAGGACAAAGTGTATCTCTGGTATAGAAATTGTCTCTTCAAAGTATCGCTGGGGGCAGTAGGAAGTAAAAAATGGCAAGCCTGTTTCCATAAACTTTATTGCCTTCTGTAACTGTGCTTTCTAGGTAAATAAAGGCTCTTAGTTTTGCTTTGTTTTGTTTTGTTTTTTTTTCCTGCATATAGAGGGGGTTCCAGGGGGAGAGATGGCCAAGGGTTGTTCTAATCCTCTGATCTTGTATAGTGAAAAAGCTATTTCCTCTATGAAGCAAGGTAGATTTTTAAGGCAGTTATGAACGTTCTTCCAAACCCACAGATAGGTCTGCAACATTCTTAAAGCTCTTTTATACCTAAATGGCTAAGAAGCTTAGGAATTTACCTCGAATGTTTCTCATCTCACCAGATTAAGGTCTCGGGTGGGAGCTGATGTGGGAGAGATGATTGTAAAATATCCCCTGACGGACAGAAATGACCACCAGTCTCTGAGGATCAGGATGCAGACCTTTGATCAGCTAAATACTTAGTATTAAGGAGATCCATGTGGCTTTGAAAGGCTTTGAAAGGAACCAAGACTTTTAAGATAAGTTTACTCCTAATCAACACAAGCAAATATTAGAGCTTGGAGTGAAAGCTCTGCAAACATAATTCCTATTCAAGAGAAAAAAAAAAACAAAACTATTTTAACAGCCACCAAGGAACCCCACCATGTTCTGTAATAGGAACACACAAAACTCATGACAGATGCATGTCAGTGCCTCTTAGTGCTGAAGGGTGTTGGTGAATGCTTTCCGGTGACTCACTCAAGACCCTTCCTGAAGGCGAGTGCCACAGCATGCTTTGAGAAAGAGGAGGGGTCAAAAATGGAAAGCCTTGACATTGCTAAGGACAAACTATATCTTTAATCATACCCATGAAGATTCTGACGACTTCTCATCCTTTATCTTCCGGGATGCCGAAGACAGAGACATCGCTTTACAAGGTGATTTATTGAGACCCACTCGACAAAGGCAAAAAACACAATAAGCGTCCCTCAGCATGGGCGGAGAGACATAAGAGGATATTTCTCAAGCCTGTGGGCTTAAGGAACTGAGCATTTTAATTAGAAAGTTGAGGCACAGGCACACACAATTTATCAGTAATGTGAGACAGTGATACCGACAATGTCCGAACATGAAGATTGTAAAATAATTCTTTCTTTTAGTTCAAGGAAGAACACTCTGTATATATTGGGAGGGGATATTTTAAATCAGGGCTGTCCTAGAAAATCCAGAGCAAATGTTTTTGCATATTCTATTTGTTAAAAAAAACATTTATTTTTTTACACTTCCTAAATATGCATAATAAAATATCAGAGGCCAGGAATTAACATAGCAAAATGAATCTGTGATGTTTTTAGAGAGGCTGCTTTAGTCCTTAAATTAATGTGGTGAATCATGCCTTGTGATCTATGTCTTATTTGAGCCACATGCAGGAATGAGAATTCCACACGGAATGGAATTCTGGAATTCACCACTCACTCTGGCCCAGGACTTGTGGCTATGGCCATGTCTACATCGTAGAGATCTTTGTGAAATGAAATCAGTGGGAATTTATCAAGTCATCCTGAAGTGCTGAAGGATTGCTTTGTGGCTTAGAGTTTTAAAATGGGAACCTGATAGTTTGGGACCCAAAGATGGCAGCCAGCATGGGTGCCTTCACACTGTGGAAATCTCAGGGACATCTGGATGAGAGGCTTGCTCTCGTGTTCTCATAGCTCTGAGGAAAGCATTCTTCAGAGAGGAAGGAGAACCCCATGCAGGGCTCCTGTCTCAGACTTCCATGCAAGATTCCTTCCTGAGAGGCAAGAGCGGCTTCAAGTTTCCTTTGAACCAGTGGCTATGACAGCCAAAATTGGCACTGCCGGATGGGAAAGCTGGATTTGTTCCAGGGCATTTCAGTTATCCATGGCTGTGTAATAAGCCACCTCAAAACTCCGTATCTTCAGATAAGAGCTACTTATTTAGCTCATGCTTCTGTAGGTTGGCAGCTGGGCCAGGCTCAACGGGGCTTGGGCATGAGTCTGTGACCAGCTGCTTGTCAGGAAGGTGGCTCTGCTTTTGGGGTTGGCCAGCTTGTGTAGCTGGGTGATGGTAGAAAGTGTGCCAGTTGCCTCTTGCCATCAGCAGCCTAGCCTGGACTTGCCCAGGTGGCATCTCAGCATGTTCAGGGAGAGAGAAAGTGCTTAAGGTCTCTTAAAACCCTAGCTGGGTGCTGGCACATGATGACTTCTTCCTCATTATATAGGTCAATGCCAGATACAATGCCACCGTGTGTGGTTCTCTCCAAGCTGTCTCAGTGTCTGGTCAGTGAAGTTCCCGGCTCTCTAGCAGGGCTTACTTAGACTGCTTTCATTGTCTTCAGTACTCCAAACCCCACCCGCCTGCCAGGCTGACCCTCACCTCGACCCTCTCCTGGAAGATGCCTTGTCTCTACATAGTTAGAAAGG
Source organism: Callorhinus ursinus (assembly GCF_003265705.2). Lineage (NCBI taxonomy): Eukaryota > Metazoa > Chordata > Mammalia > Carnivora > Otariidae > Callorhinus > Callorhinus ursinus. Next base: position 2,129,450 of record NW_027397137.1, on the reverse strand, counting down.
AGAGGGCAATGGAACAATTCTGCTTCATATTCTCATCACAAGACCAGGATCCATAAAGCCAGGACCCCCTGAAAACCTCCCTGTCCCTAGCCTGAACAAGCCAAAAAAGGGGTGGAGATACTTTGAGCTTCCCTAGAAGGCTTGGTCTTGTGCTATGTCACACACAGTATGAACAATATCCTTCCCTCTCCTCTGCACTCAGGACTCTCCTGAAAAAACCTGGTCCCTGCCAAGTGCTCAGGGGCATCTAGGTGAGAGCCCCTTAGCCCTAGGGACATCACAGCTCTGCATCTGGGGCCATTTCCCATTGGAGCAGCTGATGGGGCCTCCCTGAAGCCCCGAGACAAGAAAATGAGTGCAAGCAGTTTATTTCAGAGGCAGTCCCAGAAAATACCCTAAGGAATTAGGGGAGAGAGACAGGTAAGAAGACAATAAAGTGATTGCTGTCCAGTGGGTTACTGGACATTTGAAATGGGGGCTCAGCTCCTCGTGGGACCCTGAGAGACCAGGCAGAGCATCCTTAAGGAAGGATCCTACCTGAGGGATGAGGACCCTGCCATATCTATGGCTGAGGGTGTTCCTGGGGACTTCGACCCCCAGTACTCCCAGTGTGTTTGCTGGCTAGAGGTAAGTGCAGGGTGCAGCTGTGTGTAGTGGGACCCTTCTGGGCCGGAACCGGAACATGGATGCCTCAAAGCATTAAGCGAACTTCATGAGGCCACACAGCCAGGCACTCAATCTGACTTTAAAGTCCTTGTTCTTGGGGCGCCTGGGTGGCTCAGTCATTAAGCGTCTGCCTTCATGATCCCAGGGTCCTGGGGTCGAGCCCTGCATCGGGCTCTCTGCTCAGCTGGAAGCCTGCTTCTCCCTCTCCCATTCCTCCTGCTTGCGTTCCATCTCTTGCTGTCTCTCTCTCTGTCAAATAAATGAATAAAATCTAAAAAAAAAAAAAAAAAAGTCTTTTTTACTGGACTTAGGCACCATTCCAACCACAGAATGCAATGCCCCCAAAGGGGAAGGAGAGACCAGAGCAACAAAGTGTGCTGGGCAAAGAGGCCGTGAGCTTGGCGGGGCTGAGGGCCCTAAGGTTGGAGGATCTGGACATTGTGGAAATGGAGAGCAAGTCAGCAAACCAGAAAAGGATGGGGGAGAAGAATTGGTGATGCACCTGTCATTGTGGGGATCCAGGGTAGTGCCTGGGTGTGCAGAAGGCTTGATGTTGAAAACCAGACTCACTCTGAAAAGTGACTGCTTTAATATCTTAGCAAACCACTGAATACATTCAGAGAAGGGTTTATCAGCAATGTGTAATTGTTCTTCTCACCCAAATTGTGTTTGTTTCATGGCAGTCTGGGGCCTGGAGCACAAAGCCCCACGTTCTGTGATGATCTCTGCTGATGTATTCTAACTACACCCCTGCCCACAGCCAGACAGAAAACAGGGAGTCTGCTCCTCCAAAAACTGGCATCACTCTTAAGTTTAGTTCTGCATTCCCAAGTATATTTATTTAATGCTCTATAGTATGTATATACTTGCATGAGATAAATACACTACAAATAAAGATCCACTTTGGGAACAGTATCTATAAACACAAGTGGTATGAAATAAGTATACGTATTTGTGAAATTATGATAAACTTTTCTGAGATCTTTCTAGCATATTGCTGGTATCAGCATCATGTGAATGAACATGATGGACTTGAAGTTTACAGGTATCTATGATTTTTTTTCCCAAGCTAACCAAGTAGGTCACCTTTCACCAGAAAACTTAAGCAAAAAAATGATTTAGTTTTGCTAGTCCAAAGAATGTGTGTGGCTGACATACTGTATACCAAGAGATTGCACTGATCGTTAATACATGGCAACACACACACACAAAAAATGCTGGAAAAGCTTAACTCTATGTAAAATGTTTATATGTATATATGTAAACAATTTACATAGAGTTAAGACTTTATATATTAAGGGAAGTTAAGATTTATATGTATATGTAATACATATATCTGTAATACAATTTTTACAATTGTAGAAAATTTTTAAAATCCAGTATTTTAAACTCCTTTTATCTTTTTTTAATTATGTTCAATTAGCCAACATATAGTACATCAATCAGCAAAAAAAAAAGGAGGGGAAGACTTCACTCTACAAATACTTATGTTACTTCTGTGCATTTAGTATCTCTGCACTAGCAAAACTGGTGGAAATGTTTAGAAATAAAGACATAGGAAAGGAAAGGAGAAGGGGAATTCTCATGCATGGTGTTCTTCCATAACCACACTAATAATACAAGTTTTTGAATATCTCTTTTTAGTTTCCAAATTTTAGATTTTTTTTGATAAATCATGTTGGAAAATACCAAAATTTTAAAAAGCTCATCTTGGAAAATCTGTTCATGAAAATTCTAACTTTAAGTTGCTCATGGTCTAAATTTGCTGAGGGACCAAAACTGCTGCTACTAATTTTTTTTAAAAAAGTCTATGTGGCATTTTTGTTATAAACCAAATTCTTTTCATCAGATTGAGCTCCCACATGTATTCAAGTTCTTGAGATACTCTTGAGATCATTGACTCTGTTCCCCATGCTGTACTCTTCATCACCATGACTTATTTAATCCCATCTCCTCTGCCCCCCAACCCCCCCACGCCAGCAACCACCAGTTTGTTCTTTGTATTTGTGAGTCTGTTTCTGTTTCTTTGTTGGTTGGTTGGCTGACTTGGTTTTTAGATTTCACACATTAGTGAAATGATGTGATATTTGTTGTTCTCTGTCTAACTTATAATACCCTCTAGGTCCATCCATGTTGTCACAAGTGGCAAGATTTCATTCTTTTTTTGTAGCTGAGTATATTCCATTGTACATATATATCCCACATCTTCTTTATCCATCCATCTATCGATGGACACTTGGGCTCCTTCTGTATCTTGGCTACCATAAATAATGCTGCAATAAGCATAGGGGTGCATGTAGCTTTTCTAATTAATACACAGCTCCCTGTAGATACAGAGATTTAATACTTTCCTAAAATGAAATTTTTTTTTGCTCATAACCGACTATAGACATCGGCTGGTCAATTCTGTTTCCTTTGCAAGGGAAGATGTTTGTTGTACACCAGCAAGGGCCATACACTCCAGTTCAGAAAGACTCACCACGTAGAACTGTCCAGTTTCAAAACCGAGGAATTGAAGCCCAAAGAGATAACATGACTTGGATTTAGTTATCAATATTTATGGTTTCAAAAGGGGAAAAATCAAATTAATGAAGGCATTGAAAACTACATTGCATTCTTATTAAATACATTTTGTAGGATTTGTGCTTGATGATCGTGAACATCAAATCTGACTTCCCTGTTGAGCAAAATGAACTATAATCAAGTGGAACAAATTGCATTGCTATTATCCCTTCTTGTTGATTTGAGCTAGCGCATGATAACTGAGCTGAAATGGGCTTTGTTTGCTTAGCTCTCCTCCTCAGGAGAACTGCATGTATTTTGCACTTTGAGTTTGGACCAGTTTTCTATCTACTAACTGCCTAGTACGTACTGCCCTTGATTTAATCAAGAGTTGTGTCTCCCTCTTCAGTTTAATTATAACACATGCCAATGGAAAGCACATACTTTATGCCCAGTTTTGTTCTAGAGTGCTTGTCAACCTCAGCACTGCTGACATTCTGGGCCAGATAATTCTTTGCTCTGGGGGAAGGGGGCTATCCTGTGCATTTTAAGATCGCAGCATCCCTGGCTTCTACCCACTAGATGTCAGTATCATCCACCCTCCCACTCCCAGTTGTTACCAAAAATACCTCCAAATACTAACCCAGTGTCCTCTGGAGTGCACAATCGCCACCCAGTTGAGAACCAGTGTTCTAGGGAAAGTAGGGACTGTAGGATTAATGTAAGACCACAGAGAGACAAGGTGTTTCTAGAGTTTCTTGCAATCTTATTTCATTAGAGTCTGTTAGGAGCTTAGCAAACAAGGACCCTTTCAGTTCAGCTCTCACGTACTAACTCAGATTTAATCGTTTGGGATTTACATACGCACCATGCATTTCTTCATCCAGTCTCCATTCAGCATTGGTGTTTTTGTTAGTGTGTTTGTTTTGCCGCCTCAAGAACTTATAAAAGTATAAACACACTTAGGACATTTAAATTCTTGATGGCAGTCTTTGATTTTGAAACACTTTCATGGGAAACGCATTTGCTTGAATATGGTAGCATTGCGTTTAACCTTGCCCCCCATTTGACTTGCTATGATTATAGAGAATCACTTCATCCAAAAAGAGGGTATTTAGAGTAAGGCAGCGCTACTGACATGCAAACCTGACACATGTGCTGATGTGTGGGCATTTCGGGGTACCCCTGCAATTCAACTTGAAGTTTATAGGGCTCACAGAATTTCTTCTAATTGAAATGTATCCCTGTATTGAGAACTAATCTACTTCATGCCTAATGTAGGGCCGATGATTAGTGTCACTCAGACAACACATTGGCTTGGAGTCATTAAATGTCTTCTCATAGATGAGATGTCTGAAATAATGTGTGTTCACTGATATTAGGGGTCAGGGGCTACAGATGTTGGGGTCCAAAGGATGCAAGAAGGTAAGGCACATGTTTTGTGATCTAAATTACCCAGGTGATGTAAGCTTCAAAGGGGCTTGTTTGTTGTTGTTGTTTGGGTTTTGTTGTTGTTGTTGTTCAAACATTAGGCAAAAATGTATCCTATGAGGGTTCTCCAGAGAAATAGAACCAATGGGATGTGTGTGTGTGTGTGTGTGTGTGTGTGTGTGTGTGTGTGCATGCACACAGCTGCACCAGCAGATCCTGGGTATACCGTCCCTCTGCACTAAGTAGCAGTATTTCTGTGAAGCAGAGTTTATCAGCCTAGAGGCTGGGATACCAGCAGGGCCAAACAGGTGATTGAGGACCAGTGGGCAGGATCCAGGAAAGCGGGAGTAGGCTGTCACTCCTGGTTCCCAGCAGCGGGGGAATGGAGGACCATGTGACATGGACGACATACCTCCAGCCTTTCTACTGTTGTCTCAAGAGCGAAGGCTTGGACCAGCACTGAGCCATGGGCCCCTGCATCACCAAAATGCTACAACCCCCAGGCAGAGGGAGAACAGGGGGAGTTACCTTCTCCTGGTTTGCTCTTCTGACATCCATGGCCCTATTTTCATGTGCTTACGTCATGACATTTCTGTTTAGGTCCGGGCAGAACGGGCTAATGTCTGTTAACACTGAAAGCAGAACATTAAAGAGCATTGTGGAAATGCTCAAAAGGGATGGTTTAGTGGTTATCTGGGTCACCTTCCTCGTGTGACAATGGAGGAAATGGGCCCCTGAAGATGTTACATAACAGGTCAGTGAAGGTTGGTTTCAGGTTCTGGGGCGGGCGGGGGGGCGGAGCTTGAATTCACTACTGTCTAACAGAAAAGAGAGAGAGGGAGGGGAGAGAGAGATAAGGAGACAGAGATAAGGAGAGAGAGAGGGAGAGGGAAAGAGAGAAAAGGAGGAAACAAGAGACCGAGAGATTTGGATTCTAAAGGCAATAATGTGTGTGAATCTTAGCAGAAAAAGCCAATCGGATTTCTCAGACGCTGTCGGGTGCTGCGAGTCCCTCTCCTTCTCTGGCTTTCTCCCTGGAGCTGCCGTTTCTTTCCTTTTTGACCCCGGCCTGGTCGCAGAGAGAGATGGATTTTGACAGAACCAGGAAGAGTTGTTCTATTTCCATGGCAACGTCAATTCACATTCTGCAGGTATATCGCGGCCACTTAGACCACGGACTAAATGAAGGCTCCTGAAGGTCCTGGCCAAAAATAACTTGGCATGCCACCGTTCCTCCCAGCCCCGCGGAGATGAGCATTAACTGACGGGATGTCAGCTGTCAGCTCCGCTCCCGTCTCGCTGCTAAAGAGGGAGGAGCGGGGCTCGCCAGTGTTTGGGGGAGGGGAGCCAGCGGGGGCTGCTCCATTGTTTCCCTGCTCTCCGAAATAGCTGAATGGACCACGAAATACATTCTAGCTCGTTCACCCCAGGGGCACCAGATACTTTGTATTTCAGCAGAAGTATTATAATTACATAGCTTAGAGTTAGAATTAATTAGCATTTGGGGAAGTAGTGATAAAACCAAGCAGTTATTAAAAGATTAATTTGAATAGAAGTCAGTTTGAAGAATCTTGCTTTTCTTTGGAAGGATAGATTTCTATCTATCTATCTATCTATCTATCTATCTATCTATCTATCTATGACAATGTGGAGAAGTAAAAGAACACCACGTTTCAGTTGAATCCCACAATCAACCTAAACCAATAACTCCCCTTATCGCTGGGTGTTACCAATGGTAACATTGGGATAGTGACCAGTGGTAACTATCACTAGATATTAAAAATCCAAAGCAATGGCACAAATGCCCAACATATTTAAAAATAAATCAAGAGGGTAATGTTTGAGGGTTATCTGTGGGAAAAAAAATGTTTACTATTATCCTTTAAAAAAACATGTAATTTCCCAAATAGGTGGGTTATATCAGCATTACTGACATAAGCGTCATGAAAAATCACTTCACATACCTGTTCTAGACACACAAGATACACAGCAGGCATTAACATGGTTTCAAGAATGACTTCTGCAGTCAGCAAACACTCTCTATGCATGTTCAAGGTATAAGGCTGTCCCCGGGGGGCTCCTGGGCACCTGGGAAAAATAAGGAAGACAGATCGTTGCCCTCAAGAATTTTTACCCTGCTTAGTTCCTTGGCATGAGGAGTCAGAAAAGACTTGGTTTATAATGAAGGAGAAGTATTTTTACCTTTGATTGGAGTTCGATGACACTGCCACTTAAAACTAAAGACATTCACAGTAAAATCTTAATTTTTGAACTTGTTCATTGTTCCATGGTTATGTAAAAGCCTGTCCTTACCCTTGGAAGATAATGTTGAAGTATTTGAGGTAAAAGGACATCAGGTATGCAGCATACTTTTATTTTATTTTATTTTTTACTTTTTTAAAAAGATTTTATTTGAGAGAGAGAGGGGGAGAACTTGCAATACTGGGGGGGAGGGGGATGCAGAGGGACAAGCAGACTTCCAGCTGAGCAGAGATCCTGACTAAGGTCTTGATCCCAGGACTCTGAGCCAAAGACAGACACTTAACCGACTGAGCCGCCCAGGCGCCCCTGCAACATACTTTTAAACTGTTCAGCGGCAACAGTGGTTATTGTCGCTCTTAGAAGAAGTGACAGTGGTGGCGGCAGGTGGCACCTTGTCCCCGAGGAGCCAGGCTAATTGGAAGGGATGCTGCAGGTCACCCTACAAGTTTTTGGTAACTGTCCCTTACTTTGTGTTTTCAAAATTATAAGTTAAAAACTAATGGAGTATATAGCTTTTGATGAAGTGACCATTTTCAGAGTTTCAGGAACACAATGAAGAAACCATTGCTTTGAAAATGGTGCTCCTTCAGAAAATGGGATGCATTCAGAAAAAACTTTTTCCTATTTCAGAGGAACAGCAGAGTAGTTACTGCTGTGTTCTGAAAACTATAGAAGTGCTGAACTTGTAAGTATTGAAGTTCTAGATTTTAATAAAGGCTGGGAGCTCACTCTTTAAGGAAAAATTGAAATACCTTCCGCACACTCCCTCTTCTTGGAAACAAAATTTCACCATCTCTTCCCACTGCTGTCCCAGACCTCACCCTTGCCACTGTTTTAGGATCAAATGATCAGATGACTCACTCAGCATTTTTGAATCTAAGTTGGCTTATTCCCTTCAGAAGGCCCTTCAGAGAAGAATACCTGGGATTTCATAAGCTCTGCCGATAAACCTGCATTAGTCATGGTTTAACAATGACTATTATTTAACATGTATTTTCTAAAATTTTTTAATTAATTTATTTTTAAAGTAGTCTCCATGCCCAGTGTGGAGCCCATTGCGGGGCTTGAACCCACAACCCTGAGATCAAGACCTGAGCTGAGACCAAGAGTCAGATGCTCACCTGACTGAGCCACCCAAGGACCCCAACACACATTATGTATTTAGGTCACATTTACTAGTCTGAGAGAGAAAACGAGGTATGAAAACAAATTCTTCTGCAGGGTCCATTTGCGCATGCAAATGGGACCATGTCCCATAAAGAAAAAAACTTTAATATTTAAATGCAGGTTGGGATTTTTCATCTTATCACTGGATATTGTCACAGCATTAGAATATACACTGGCGCAACCTACATTGTGTGACTGTTGTTTACTGAAAATTCTTACCGGTTTTATGCAACATCAAGAGGGAAAACAAAGATCCAGGTGTTTCATGGTTTGTTTTGAGTAAGGAGACAATTTCTTATGTTCGGACATATTAAGTTGGAGCCTGGGGTGTTTTCTTTATAATCCGGAGTTTTAACAATGAGCCACATTTTAAGAGGAATAAGTATGTTTCACTAAAATTAATAAGAGAAACTTTTTCTCTTTCACTGAGCTAGCTCCCTAGCTCAGTGACACCATACAGTGAGAGAAAAGGTGATTCAGGAATTGTAAACAGAGCTCAGAGGACTGAGGCAAGAGCTCCCCCATAACTCTTTGGGAACAAGGAGTATGGTTGACCATATTTGTTGGATTTTCTTGGTATGTGCCCTCTTTCTCTTAAATTATTTCAGAAGGTTGCTTTCATTTTTTTGAAAGGCAAATTTTTGAAAATAAATATATGCCTACTCATTCCCACCCAGCTGATGCCTGCCCCCATTTGCAAAAATGTCCTTGGATTTTCCATGTGGATTCTATATACCATCTATCACTGCATTGTTTGCCTAGTGGTCCTGAGACCAGAATGCTGAAAATTTATGAAGTGCCTTTCTGTTTCCTCGTCCAATCTATGATCTGGTTTCCAGAAAATTGTTTGACTATTTTCAACTGAACTTATGTTTTCTTCATTGTTACATACATTTTCCAGTTTTTAAATTCTCCTTCTAAATATGTTATTTTTCTTGTATGTGTTCAACACCCATATGTGTGTTTTTGCTTCGATTTTTGTTTGTTCCCAAGATGGAGTTTATTCTCTTAACCACTGTGGTTCCTGCGCTCTGATGTGAGTAGCATGAACATATGTTTTTGGGTGCTAATTTCCGTCCTGCTTTGGCAAGATGGCCTGAGGCACCCACCTCGTTCTTTCCAGGGGCAAATGACATCTCCTTAGAGATGATGCATGACCTGAGTGAGAAGTCATCACTGTCTCCTGCTATGATGTGTGTTCTCTGTGGTTGAGAATTACCTCTCTGCACAGGGTGAGATTTTGTGGTATTCATGGCAAAGAGAAGAAAGTTAGGAAGAGAAGGCAGGTTGAGTGAAGTAGAGTAGGTAACAAAAGATAGGATGCGGGCGCCGGGCGGCTCAGTCGGTGAGCGTCTGCCTTCGGCTCAGGTCGTGATCCCAGGGTCCTGGGGTCGAGCCCCGCATCGGGCGCCCTGCTCAGCGGGGAGTCTGCTTCTCCCTCTCCCTCCACCCCTCTCTCCTGCTCATGCTCTCTCTCTCTCACTCTCAAATAAATAAACTCTACAAAAAAAAAAAAAGAAAGAGGTGATAAGAAAAAGGTAGAGGAAGGGAACACAAGGGCTCCACTGATGACCCGCTGAGGCTTCCTGTCAGAAGTTTTGGAGGAATTAGTCAAAACTGGATGGATCCACCGTCCCCTGTCTGCAGTTCTGAGGGCGGCCACCAGGGACAGTGTGGTGCTGTTAATCGCGCATTAATGGAGCGGAGCTGTCCAGGTGTGAACAGAAGAGGCTAAAGACTACTACTCCCAAGGCTGATAGCTATAAAATGATATAAATTCACTACAAAAAGGTAAAATATGCAGTAAGATTTAAAGAGTACATGCGAGGGTGCAAACTGATGCCTGTTTCCTTTACTGATAACCAGGTAGTCAGAAGCTGATGCCTCCCAAACACTTTCCAGTTCCAGGAACCCTTCTGAGATCTCCTTGTTCCTGGCAATTGATGGCATGGACTCATGTGGTGTGAAGGAAGCCTCACACGCTCTCCTCTGTCCCTTCTTTTACAAGCTTTGACGACTATTGAATTTTACTGCCTCTGACAGTTTAGACTCCAGAACATCACAAGATGCCCATATTCCCAACAGCTGGAAGTAATAGATGTAAGATTGGGAAGGACAGTGAGTATGTCTGTCCACTGGCCATTGTATTCCCCAATGAGCAACAGGTGGACCACAGGGGGTAGGTGTTAAACTAACACTTGTGAACGGATAGATAAGAAGGAAAATAGACCCCATCATTTTTGTGGGTGGGAAAAAACAGGGCTCATTCAGGGTAGAATGGACAAATGCCTTCATTCTCCTTGGCAGTCACTTCCAACTGGAGTTCAGTTGGAAGGAGATCATTGTTAGGTTGATTCAAACACATTTACCCTCTTATTGCAAAACCATGTAGCCTGTCTCCCTCTCTGTCCTCATTCCGGATAAGTTCTGTGCAGGTCTTTTCTGTGGAAACAAGACCTCAATCTGATACCTGCTAGGCGGCACAATGGCAGCTGATGTGTGGTCAGAGGTGTGAGGGGCTGGTCTTGGTGGAAGCACAGGACCCTAACTTTATTCAGTGACTTATAAAATTCATAGACTCTTGGGACGTTTGAGCTGAAAGGGACATCAGTGATTTGATTTTGGTACAATCCTTTCCACTTCTTGTGTAGTTGAAGAAGGCTTTTCTTTGAAGAAGTGCTAAAGTTGCCCAACCAAGGTCATCATTTATTTTTGTTAAGTAACATACATTGAATTTATAGTATTTCAAAGGGAACTCTCATCTTATCTGATAAAGAAATTCATGTAATAACTTATATTAAGTTTAATTCTTTTTAGTTTTAGTTGTGTTGATATGAGAATATATTTTTAACATCAGTCCTTAACAGTTGTGTTTTCTTGGGGGCTGTTAGGAAATTTCTTTCTATTTCTTTATCTGTAAAATGGGTACAGGAATATTTGCTCTATTCCTTTCTCCTTTCTCAAGAGTAGCTGAGAACCTATGAAAACACTTTATAAACTATAAAGAAAATACCACATACAGAATTACAGAAATGGATAGAATTTTGTTATCCACCCAAATAAACACAATCTATATTATTTTTTTTAAATAATTTTTTATTGTTATGTTAATCACCATACATTACATCATTAGTCGTTGATGTAGTGTTCCATGATTCATTGTTTGTGCATAACACCCAGTGCTCCACGCAGAATGTGCCCTCTTTAATACCCATCACCAGGCTAACCCATCCCCCCACCCCCTCCCCTTACACAATCTATATTATTAATACATGTGTGCACAATGCAAAATTATTCTGATAATTTTTTTTTAAAATGAGGATTTTATGGAGTTTCTGGATTGTAGAACAAGCATGACGTGATTTTCTGAAACAAAAATTTCTTGCTTCTATTCTAATATGTAAATAAGCATGATACTAATTCTTGAACAGCTTATTATTTAAAAATTAAGCTATTATTTAGTTCATAAAAGGGAGATTAATTAGAAGGTGACATCTAGTCATGTTTGACTACACAGCTAGAATATTAGTGATAAAAGTACTAGGTCCGGTGAAATTAATAAATATTCCCCCAAATTTGATAGCCTGTGATTGAAGTAGAGCCCATGTAGAGTTTATTTCTATATTAGATTTAGCTATATCCATTTGTGATTTCGTAGTGATTTTTTGTTTTTGTTTTTGTAATGTTCAGGAGTTAATTTTGGAGTCCTTCAGAAAAAAATAAAATTCCAAGCATTTCTTATAAAATTCACTTTCTTGTTTAGTTTAGTTTTGTTTTTGTTTGTTTGCTTCAAAATGGACGTATGTAATTTTTTTAACTTCATGAAATGTGAAGTCACTGTGTTGGAGTTCTTATTCCTGCTTTTTACTATGATCCTCTATGATTGTTTAACGGAATTTTCACTGGCTGGCTGTTGTACGTGAGGCTCTGTGTATTGACCAGGTCCACGTCTGTATCTGGTCTTCCTTGTCAATCTGGCCCCACTGCGTGTTGACATGTGCCCTTGGGGTGAGCGTGTGCAGGCCCCCTGGGAAATCAGGGACAGGCCCCTGGCTCTAAGTGAAATGAACAAAGGGGAGAAATCTTTCCCTGCTCAGTGCCCGCCAGTGAAGAACAAAATCAGATCTCCATAGGCCACTGAATGCCGGCAGCTATTTTTCCCCCTTAAGTGTACAAGAGAAGCAGTCTTGGAAAAAGACCCTCTGCTAATCAGTAGGTGACTGGGAAATGGTGGCAAGGTTTGACATCAGCTCGGGCATCTGGGCTCACTGTCCATAACTCCTCCTAAGTTCTACTTAATGGTTTATTCGCTTGGCTTTTGTGGTTACAGATGGCTGTGCTCTTGGAAACAGAGGGTCAAAAAGAGCCTTTCCCTTTCCTGTGTAACACGAGACTCTCACTGGACAACATTGACTTCCAAAACATAGGCAGAATTCCAGGAGAGTGGAAAGCAACAATTTTTCATGAGGACAAGTTGCAGTTCCAAGAGGAAGTCATGATAACTCTGTGACTCATACATTAGGCACTTAGCTGTGTTCAGGCCCTGGTTCCGCTTTTACAAGATTCTTACTCTTCAGGAACCAAGCCTTCATTTCAGAAATGCATCGTTCTGCCATTATTCCTTCTATCGAACTGTTGTTTTTCTGCATGTTTAAATGCCACACTATTTAGTTAACATATTTTAAATTTGATTTAAATTAATCCATGCTTAGGATCCTTTTACTATTTATTACTAGTTTGCATGTAACAATTATAAATAAGTTATTCTAATTCTCAAAAACAGCTTCTTTGGATCTTTTACTTTCTCCTTTGGGGTTATGAATAGCGTGGTAATTCCCATTTAAAGTGTGGATGAAGTATGAATCTCAACATACTCCATTTTATCAATTTCATCATTGATTGATTTATTTTCCAAAAGTTACAAAAGCAAATGCCCGTTTGCTTTCACAGTTGAACGATTCAGAGTGGTGAACATACCCCAAGTTAAGAATCTCCTTCCATACCTGGTATGGAATAATGGAATAATTTAAATAATTTTTGTCTGATAAAATACCTGTGTCCTTTGCATATTTAAAAACTATAAAGAAATCCCTCTCCTCTCCCCTCCTCTCTCCCCTTCCTCTTCTGTTCTGTCATCTCCTCTTTTTTTTTTTTCCTTTCTTCATTGTTCCAGGCCTGGGGCCTGTGAGCTTCTAGACCTACCAGAGGGGACAGTGAGCATGAGATGTCTGTGTCCTTAGTCTGGTTCTTCCAACCCTCTTCATAGCTGCCAATGAGAATCTCGAGCTGTTATGAAATGGCCAACAGCACCTTTCCTTTGACAGCCTGGAAGAGAAGTTCTACTAGTCAGTGACCCGGTGGTGATGCTAAACAGCAATAGTAACCGATGATAATCAGCCCACAAGGGCAGTAAGTCAGTGCTGCACTGAGAGCCGAATCTCAGTGTGTCCATCAGGTTCTAAGTCACACTGTGAAGATGCTATCCAGCATTAAAGCAACAAGGCAGAGCCAGGTCTTTGTTTTGTTTTTAATTTTATTATGTTATGTTAATCACCATACATTACATCATTAGTTTTGGATGTAGTGTTCCATGATTCATTGTTTGTGCATAACACCCAGTGCTCCACGCAGAACGTGCCCTCCTTAATACCCATCACCGGGCTAACCCATCCCCCACCCCCCTCCCCTCTAGAACCCTCAGTTTGTTTCTCAGAGTCCCTAGTCTCTCATGGTTTGTTTCTCTTTCTGATTTCCCCCCCCTTCATTTTTCCCTTCCTACTATCTTTTTTTTTTAACATATAATGTATTATTTGTTTCAGAGGTACAGGTCTGTGATTCATCAGTCTTACACAATTCATAGCACATACCCTCCCTAATGTCCATCACCCAGCCACCCCATCCCTCACACCCCCCACCACTCCAGCAACCCTCAGTTTGTTTCCTGAGATTAAGAATTCCTCATATCAGTGAGGTCATAGGATACATGTCTTTCTCTGACTGACTTATTTCACTTAGCATAATACACTCTGGTTCCATCCTTGTTGTAAGGCAGAGCCAGATCTGAATCTCGGTGGCTTGAACAATCCAGAGGAAATAGAATCCTGATTAAATACTTCAATTAAAGAGACCAGTCAGTCATCAATGACAAAGAGCTGGGTTCCAGATCCCAAAAATAGTTGGGGAATTCTTATGGCTACCTGAGGGAGGTAATATGCCACAAGAGCAATGGGTGTGGATGGATAAAGGAGTGGGCATGCAACAGACCATTGAGAGCCTTAGCACCTGCTCACTTGCTCACTCCAGCAGGCTGTCTTGTCATAAACTCATGTTAATAAGGTCTTCTTTGATGATGCGAGAAAGCTAGTGAAAGAAGTGACTGGAATGTGTTTTTCAAAAGTTTTTTTTCAACTCTGGTCAGATAAATTAGGAAGAGAGGGAAAAACATTGTACACTGATACTGATACTAATTTTTTCTTAGTCTTAGTTGGTAAGTGAATATGCCATGATGTAAAAAGATGTGAAGGAGAATTCTCAGCTCAGGGGACAGCGGAGCGCTTTGAATTCAGATCGGCAACTCATCAGTGGTGCAACCACGAGCAAATCACCCTCTGCCACCCTAGTTTTCTCATCTACAAAAATACCTACTGAAGCCTCCGATTGTTGAAAGTTGCTGGGAGGTAGGAGTTAAAGAGACTATGTGCAAGTGCTTTTGTGGTCGATGCTTCATTAGAGGAAGCAGTGGTCATAGTTGTCGGCTTCACTGTCTATAGATTCCAGTGTTCTTAACCTGGTGAGTGCCATGGAGCTCTTCACAGGTCTGGTGAAGCCTGTGGAACCCTCCTCAGCATAGGGTTTCTAAGTGCATAGAACAAACTACATAGTGTTATGAAGGAAGACATTTATCACGTTTGTATTAATATATATATATATATATATATATATATATATATATATATGGCAGGCAGAATAATGACTCCCAAAGATGCCTGGGTTCTACTCCCCACAACCTGTGAGTATGTTCTGTCACATGGCAAGAGGGGATGAAGGTTGCAGATGGAATTAAGGTTGCTAATCAGCTGTCCTTTCAATAAAAGGAGAAAAGTTTCATGAACGATTCATAAGTAATAATTGTTAGATGACCTTCATTACTTCAGGGCTGGAAGATGGTTAAGGTGGGCCATGGAGGTGGAATACCTGGGTGGCGCAGTCAGTTGAGTGTCTGCCTTCAGCTCAGGCCATGACCTTGGGGTCCTGGGATCAAGCCCCAGGTCCGGGAGGGGGGCTGTCCATCAGGGGGTCTGCTTCTCCCCTTCCCTCTGCCTGCTGCTCCCCCCTCTCACGTTCTGACTCTCTCAAATAAATAAATAAAATCTTAAAAAAAAAAAAAAAGTGGTCCATGGAGGGTAGCCAAATGTTGTTTACACACATGAAGATGAGCAGAAGCTGAAATGTCAGTGAAGCCAGAGCATGGAGCACGTCTCTGAATGCTTCCCCCGGACCAGACCTTGTGTATTCAGTCATGGTGAATTACCTGACCCATCAACAGAAATGCCGAAATACACAAGACAGGAGAATAAATCTGAATCTAGACCACTAAAATGAAAGATGAATTAACTTAAAAGTGACAGATTTTTCCATCTCTTGATTATTACTTAATAACTATTTGGGGATCTCAAAGAGGCCTCCTTTGATAATGCAGTGCCAGCAAGAAGATTTCTGCTCTCTCAGAGGCAGCTGACTCAAACTTCCATTGCTTTTCTTCCTGTATGTCTTGACCAAAGACCAGCGAAAGTTCAACAATTACAGACTCTTTAGTACTGCACACATAAGATACCAAGTTGAAAATCTTAGACTGGATGGTTGCAGTGAGTTCTGGAAATGAGGACAATTTTAAATTTTGAGCTTAAGGAAGCCTAAGTGGTGGGCACGAGAAAGGCTCATCTTGGTCTTTGAGCTTGGCTACCATTTCTCAGAACCACCTGGTTCATTAAGTCTGGGCCATAACAGACTTGATGTGTGTTATGGGTTGCATCCTATCCCCACACCAAATTCAGATATTGAAATCCTAACCCCCAGTACCTCAGAATTTGACCTTATTTGGAAACTGGGTCACTGTAGATGTAATTAGTTAAGTTAAGATGAGGTATATCGGGCTAGGGTGGACCCCTAATCTGAAATCACTCATGTCCTTATAAAAGGGGAAATCTGGACAGACAGACACACACACACCTATACACACACTCACACCCATACAGAAAGTCATGTCAAGATGAGTTATGCTGTCAAAAGCCAGGGAACAACCACAGCTTAGGAGAGGGGCCTGGAACAGATCCTTCTCTAGAGCCTTCAGAGGGAGCATGGCCCTGCTGACATCTTGATCTCTGACTTCTAGCCTCCAGAACTGTTATTAGACCACTCCGTTTACAGTACTTAGTTGTGACAGCCCTAGAAGACCACCCTTTCAGCATGCTCCCGCCAAATTTAACCCCCAGGTGCTCAAGCAGTTCAGACACTCGGCACATTATCCCATAAAAAGACAGGAAAGCCATGGCATCTCATGCGATAGCAAATCCTAACACCTTTATTAATCATTTAGCTTGTCTGGGGCTCAAGTTTTATTCATCTGCTAATTGAGGAGGCTTAGTTTTTCTGAAATCCTTCCATTTGCCTGCCCCTGAGGGCAATAGAACATAAAGCCCCAGACAGTTTGGGATTTGCCCAGAGCAGTCCACTACCAGCTTAAACCATTTGTGAAAACTGTATTAAATCTTGAAGATTCATGTGGATTTAATTCTTTTCCACATTATATGTGTTTGGTTTAATGCTAAATAATATTTGAAATTGCTTATCATTGAAGCATTAGCGTTATGAACTGTGCTTATGCCAGAGATTCATATTCCTTTATATACCATCACATGTCCCAGTTACTGGGACCTCTGTTCGAAAACAGTGAGGCTATGCTCTCTGTGGTCCCTTCCGGCCCTAAAACCCTGGATTCCTGGGGCTATTCATATATGGCTTACATCATTAAAGACCAGATTGTGTCTCTGTGTGTGAGGCCCCTAGATAAGTCCCCCTTTGTCTTTGTGGATGCCAAAATGTGTACTTTCAGAATGAGTTAATATAAAATTAGAGTGCCACTCATTGAAACTGTTTCACTGGCTCATATGAAAAATATGTGTCTAAGCAGTATATGTGTCTTCTGGGTGGCTCCCCAGTTTGGCACTTTGAGCATGGCAAATTGCTTAAGGGATCTGTTCATTTTGTGTATGGGAAATTAGGACAGTTGGGAAAAATACCTCAAATTAGATTCTGTAATCGTATGCTACTGCCTTTTCCACTGAAGTAATTTGTGACCAAATCACTTAAAACCAGAGCCATCACACACAGCCTCACACTCACCGTGAGGGAGGAGCTCCCCCTGGATTTAGGCATTGCCATTGGCTCTGCTTCAGCCCCTCTTAACTTGGCAAGTTTCCTCATCTGTGAAATTGGGGAAACAATTCATCTTGGGTCTCCTGTGAAGACTGAATACAATAATATAGATCCAATCTTTTTTTATAAATTTGAAAGGGCTGCATGGCTGTCAGGAATTATTATTTTGTGCATTTCCAAAGAGACCCAAAAGACATTGATGGGGTGGCCAGTGGGGCTGATACCCCTAGTGCTCAGGACGCTTTAGTCTGTGATGAACTTAACCGAAGAGGATGAGACCCTGAGAACAAGAGTCTCAAGGCTCCAAGGGGTGTAAACATTTTCAGGGAAAGTAAGAGTGACTCCAAGACCAGACTTAAGAAGTCTAGAGGCCTGTTGGTAAAGGGGTCAACAGATGTCAAATATACACTTCTCAATATAGAGCGGTATAACAAATCATCTTCTGAAGAAGACAGTGAGTTTGTTTTGTTGAAGTACCAGCAAGACCATCAACAAAACTCAAAAGGGGTAATACAGTGTACTACAGCTGAAATCAAATGAGCAAAAAAATTGGATGGACTGATTACTTGTCTACATGGTTAGATACCACACTTTGATGATGGTAGCATCCACCTCCAACTCAATTTGATTTTAGTGATTATTAAAAACAAAAAAGAAAAAGAAAGAAAGGACAAGTGTGGTTCTCTTGGTTATATGGAGGTGAACTCTTCAAGTGATGGACACTTGCAAAGTCAGAAGGTGAACACAGCTTACATATCTTTAGAATAAAGATGTGGTGTGATATCACTCAGGATGGAGATCTTACATCAATTTTGTGGGGTCTCCATGTGTGAGGAGACACTGGTTATACAGCAGTAGACAAAAAAAAAAAAAAAAAGACAAAAATGCATGGTCTCATGAAGTTTATATTCTGTAGAGAGGAAGATAGACAAATGATAAATGATCACCTCACAGGGAGGTGAAGGTCTATGCCCAGAAGAAAAATAAAACAGGTAAAGGGTCAGGAAAAGATGGAGGTGGTACCATTTTGAAGGGGCTGGTCAGGGAAGGCCATAAAAAATAAAAGAGCAAGGAAATGGACCCCGTCAAAATGGGGGAGCAGGGAGTAAAAACAGCAGGTCATGAGCCCTTGTCATGGTTTTGTACCTAGAAAATTCAGGACCCCTGAGGAGGTCAGTGTGACTGAAGGAGAGCAGGTAAGAAAATGAAGACAGGAGTTGAGGTCTGAACATTACCGGGCCAAGTCATGAGAAGTCCTGTGAGGACTTTGGGCTTGACTCTGAGTGGGATAGGATTCACCTGGGGAGCTATCGAGAGGCAAATGGGAGGAAGAAGCAGACACCATCTGTGCACCCTTCCACTGCACCAGCTTCTCCCTCTTCACCCAGCCCTGGCCATGGGGGCTCCTCTTCTTCCTCAGCATCTCCCACCCTGGACAAGTGAGGAGCAGTGTTGGCACCACAAAAGCAGAGTTTCTGGAATGGTCATGCTGTAATCCATCCTGAAGATGGCCTTTTCTTCACTAAACCCTAGAAGACTTTGGAGCTGTGGAACCACTGTCTTGCTTGCTCTTGTATTAGTTTCTATAGATTCATATGTTTCTTATCTCTGGAAGCATACTGAAGATCCCTGAATGAGGACTCGTTTTTAAAATCCATATTTCCCATTTGCAAGCAGAAGACATGTAACAAAACTTCACTGCCTTGCAAGAGAACACTAAGTTTAATGCCTTTTTAAAAAATGTATTCTCATGAGAAAAGAAGCAATTCATGGATGACCTCAATGAGAATAAAATTGGTACATTCTCAATGGAGACAGTCTTTATATATCACAATGAGTAAAAATAGAGAGCATAATTTTTTAAAAGGGAGAACCCAAGAATTAAATTGGAAAGGGAAGCAAAAATATGAAACTCACAAGATTAATACTAAATATAACACACTTGATGGAAATTCATCATTTGCCCTCCTCCTCTGGGACAGAAGTCATAACTTTACACAAAGACATAGGGCTGTCAGATTAAATATGGGATGCTCAGTTAAATTTGAATTTCTGACAAATAGTAAATAATGTTAGTCTAAGCAAATCCCAAATACTTACCACTCAAAATTACATGTTATTTGAAATTCAGGTTTAACAGCATCCTGCATTTTTGTTAGCTAAATCTGGCAATCCTACAAAGAAGAGGCTATGGACTCATTATCTCTAGACTATGAAGAATCATTGCTGCAATAGTAGCAAGAAGTTGTGTTGAGTCTGCTTGCAACCACCATTCTTTTTGGCCTTGCTCTTCCTAAGAAGAGCATCCTTGGCTGCACACCTTACATATGCCTCTCCAGGTCCATTCTGTCACCTGTATCCATCCTGCTTTGGATCCCAGGTGGCTGGATGAATCAGCGGGCTCCCTGGTCACTGGCTTCCCATTGGGGTCAGCTAATGGGAGGCACCAGTGGGAGATGGAAAGGCAGAAGTGTGCTGATAGTATATTTGTTTTATTTCCGCCAGCTCCCTCCCCGCCAGGTTGTTGAGGTTCCTGCTGGGCTCTCTTTCACTCTTTAGTCCTAAGGCAGGTAACAGATTTGAGCTGCTCTTAGCCCCTGGGCAATGCACTAACTTTGTAAATTGCCCCTTTTTAAGATTCTCCTCAAATTACTGAGCCTAGGGTGTCATCTCCTCCCCGCTGGAACCTTAATACAATATAGGCTGTGCATGGAAATGAAAGGGCAAGGAAATGGACCCCCATATCCAAGGTCAAGTGTTTGATCTGTGATCATGAAAGTGTGAATTAGAATGAAAAAAAAAAAAAAGATTTGGGAAGAAAATGGCAGAGTTGGCATTCTGGCTCTGCCATTCAGATGGTGAGTTCCTGGTGGGCACTTAATCTCCATTATAAAATGGATATCTGCTCCTAAAAAGTTCCTAGAAGAATGAATAGAAATAGGAATCTTAACCAGCTGGGAAAAAAAAAAAAGTAAGCTCTGTGGAAAAAAGCAATTTATCACTAGAATGCCCATGTGCCCCATAGAACAAGACCATAAATCCTGTGTTTATAGAACCTGTGTTTTTAAGGGAGTTTCTTCAGAAAATCCAGAAATCAAAATGTTGAGTAAGTGAAAAGGAAGAACTAACAGACAAGTCACATCTTGTCTTGGACCATTCTTTCCTGCAGCCCCACCTTCCTGCTCGCAACCACCATTCCCTCACTGTGCTAGAGTTCTCTTCCCCCAAAATGGCACTCAGCACTTCCCTCCTGGCTCAAAACTTGGACAACTCCTTTCAGTGCATATAGTAGGTTTTTAAGAACTATTTGCTAATTTTAATTGCATTTCTGCTCCTTTGACCCAATTGTCTCAGATGTGGTTGGGAGAAAAGCAACAGAGAAATGGCTAAATCCCCTAATTATTTCTTTAAACTTTCTCAGTGAATTAGGAGGCATCTTGCAGCATGGCTGATCCCACACAGTAGAAAAGACACACACCAGGCCAGTGGGTGGATTCTTAATTAAGAGCAAGGATCTTTTATTTAGAGGCTGGCCCAAATTAGAAGGTTTTAGCTACTATCGTCACATATGTAGGAGAGTTCTCAGAGTTTGTCTGGTTTCACTTGGTTTTACATTGAGTATTCAAGCAAGGTGGTTGAAAGGCAGGAGAGCAATCAACAAAGAGATTGACTGGTCTCGTCAAAATTCTTCAGCCCTGATAAATTTGGGGGCTAGAATTGCTTGTATTGTTGGGTCGGGATTCCTCGGCAGCTTTCTCCAGATCTGCCATATTGTGTTTGCCTCTCTCCTGCCATATGATTACATAAACACATATAAGAGTTTCTTCTCAATTTTCATAGTTTGCAAGTATCTATACGTGACTTTCACTGTAGTCTGTTTTCTAGGTTAGGTAAATTTAGTTGATCTCATTTAACTGAGTTGATCTGTTTTATTCTCAGCTAATTTTTTTTCTGGAATTATTACCCATCCTAACGATGTTCTGTGTAGATAGAGCTCCAGCTCCTTCCTTGGTGCAGGATGGGTGGCATGTCATCTTGTTACAATGAGAAACTCTCTTGTGTTCTAATTAATCTCCCCTCTTATGACAGCTTTGGGCATTCTGTGGATTCTAAAATTCTATTTGAGAATTACTATAGTGTTTACTTACTGTCCTTTTAGTATTTGTTATCTTTTCTCAGTACTGCTGATGGGTACCTGTATAAAATATTTTATATTACAATATAGGTATGCATAATCTTAAAATACAATTTCTTAGGGATCTGCTTATAAATTCTGAACAACGGTAGACAGCTGTTTCTTGATCATCTCAATCAGTTTCTGGTCTTACACAAATTGTGTCCAAAATAGCCTTGTGTAAAGGGAAGGGAAGTCAAGATCCTCTACCTCTGAACCCTCTACCATGGGCCGGCCATTCATTCTGTTCAGTTCTTTATATGCCTTAGTTTGCTTCGTCTCCATAGCAGTCTCACATAGCAGATGGCATTATCCCTACTTTGTTATGTGAAAACTGATGTACTCTATGGTGGCTAACGGAATATAAAACAAAAACAAAAACAAAAACAAAAACTGAGGCCCACTGAGGTAGGGTCAGGTTTCCAAGTTCACTGAGCCATAATGGTAGGATCAGAACACCATCTAAAAGTGGTCATTAGCAATCCTTGTGATAACCAGAGCTGACATTTCCTAAACACCCCCTGTGAACACAGGCTCTGTGCTGAGCATTTAGGAAACCCAATAATAACCAAGTATTGTGATTAATTCCATTTTACAAACTGAGGCCAAGCAAGGTTGAGTCCCACTGGCGCAAACTCAGGACCAACACCAAAGCCCGCACACGTTCTTGACCCTATGTTATGTGTCCTACCCTGGGCTCAACTTTTGAGTACACTGGATAATACACCACAGACTCTCTCCTTGATAATCTAACTATTCATGTTTCACAATTGCAGTAGTTTGAAAATCAGTGGCACTTCGACAGAGCGTGGTGGCATTTCCGAATAGTAGCTGGAAATCTGTGTTAGAAATAAGCTTCTGTTTGGTGACACAGAGCTGTGCAAAGGCAAATGTATATACCTGATTTATATGGAAAGCAAATATCCTAATTATCTTTAGATCTGAGTTCCTTGGAGCACAAGGGTGCAATGTTGAATTTCTGTTGAGCACAAGAGAAGAGTGACATACATAATAAGTGCTAACCGTAGCAAATTTTGAAAGCATGGTTTGAATTGTTTATGTTTATTCAGTCACGGAGAATAAATTAGTTAAAAGCTTGCTGCAGAAAGACCAGTTGGAACTATACCATTCACATGTGCTCGCATGTAAAGAGAATGATTGCCTTCTAATTGAAACATTACTATTATCTTCTGGACACTGAATGCCCCACAGTTTCAGTCTAAAGCCAGCTGACTTGGGGACCCTGTACTGTGCCTGTTTGAGCTTCCGTACCCTATGTGGGTGGCAAGGGGGACCCTCACTGGTATGTGATGGCAGGGTTTGAAGGAAAGATACTCCCTGCCATTGAAAGACATGCAAGCAAAGGGGAGGGGTCCAGAGCAGGCGGGAGCCCTCTATTCTGGGCATGGGAAGTCAGGTTTATGCTCAATTATTTCCCCTTCTTATTTTTATATAATTGTCCTTCACTGACCTGCAGGCCTATTCAAGGCATACAAATACAAAGCGAACCAAGTTTTTAATTTAAATGGAACATCATTATGTGTAATATAGACCTAATAATTTATGCATTGTAAAGTGGAATTTACCAATGACTCAAGCTCTGGAGTAACATTTTTTTTTCCCTTAAAGTAATGAAAAAACCTTGATTTATTCAAAAGACATTATTGAGTGTATATTAAACGTGATTCACTGTTCTGGGTGTCCGGGATACTTTAGTGAACAAAACAGACAAAGATCTTCCCTCCTGTGACTTCTGCTGGGGAAAGGGTACCTCCATGAATCATCATTGGCAGGCAGATGATGCTGTGTGTTGGGAGGAGATAAGCATCCTGGGGGAATTAGCTGCACAGAGCTGAGAAAGAGAGTAGGGAATGACCCCCAGACCCCAGCAGGTGGCTGTGTTAAACAGGGGCTGGTGGCCACAATGGGCCTCACTGAGAAAGTGGTATTTGAGACAACACAAACAGGAGAGGTCGCTGGTGATAAGTAGAGAGCAACAAGAAGATCAGGGTAAAGTTTGAGAGCCAGGGTGTGACTAGCATGTTGCAGAAAGAGCACAGAAGCCAGCGTGGGGCTGGGATGAATGAATGGGGCAGAGGTAGGAGGGTGGCAGGTAGCTCAGAGAGCAAAGGGAGGGCCGGGCCTCATAGGGCATCGCAGCCCCGTAGGATCTCTGCAGCATGGGGAGCCACTGCAGGAATTTGAGCAGAGGCTTGACTTCTGTTTTAGAAACCACTGTGGCTATGGAGTCGAGAAAAGATAGTGGTAGGGCCGGGCGTGGTCAAGACTAGAAACAGGGGGACCATGAGCAGGGGTCCTGGCAGTAAAGGATGGCGTGGCAGGGTCAGCAAGGGAGTAGGCAGAAGGGATCCCCTGCTGGTTTTCCTTTGAATGAATGGCATTTGTGATGACCTGGATATGAGATGTGAGGAAAAAGAGCTCAATTAACGATGACACCCCAATGCTCTGGATCATTTACTGTCAAGCAGAAAAATAGATTTTTCACTAGAAAATATTTATTCTCGTAAAGAGAATTACGTTTGAAATGTACATAATCCCAGGGTGGTGGCCAAGAGTCTAGGGCCCAGAGGAGAGCAAGGAGAGGAGATTGAGGGCAGACCCAAGTCCTACACTAGTTCCCATGTCCAGTTCCTCTGGGACATCCACATGGGGTGTATGACTCCAGTCTGGAGATGAAGAATTTCAGGCAGAGCTCAGATCTTTTCTCAGCAATGAGGTGGCGGCAAAGTGAGGGAGGGGCGGAGGGAGGAGGGGCCCCAAGCACACCCCTGCCCTTTCCTTCCTCCCACTTTACTCACCATTCTTGGTTCGTCCTGACCAGGAGCCGGGCGGTACACCGTTGGCCTCAAAGTGGGAAAGTCAGGGTCTTAAGATCCATGTGATGGAACCACACTATGGGAGTTTGGTTAAGTAAAAAATAAAAATGTCTAGACTCCAATTATAGATCTAGATTTTTTTTTTTTTAAAGCAAGCTACATTTATCATGCACCACACTGCTCTTAGCAAATCAGACAGACCTACAGAATCTCACATTGTGTCCTGGTTGAAACAATATATCTTCTTTTTTGACATCTCCAAAATTTAGGAGAGGGAAGATTTTTTTTCTTTATGCATATTTTATGGCATTATTTTTTTAAGGCGTACATCTAGAGAAGATTGGCCCATGGTTTTTGACTATCCCATTACATATGGGTATAGCATAGTGTGGTAGAATCTCATACAGTATTCTCTGCACATAGCTGGCAAATCTCTGCGAATTTTCTTTCAAATCTCCGTGAACTCTCCTGAACACATCTTTGTTGCCTTTTGGTAGGGAGATATCTAGAATTTAAATTGTGTTTTTGCTGAGGATGATTCTGGAAATGAAACCAAGGGAAAACAAACCATTTTGTTAATCTTTGGATGTGTGTGGGAGTTGGAGCAGAGAATAATAAAATTAAGGTTTTCCTTCTCTCTGCTGAAGCTACAGTCCGGACAATTCTCCCTTCCTCCCAGGTTAGAGGTTTTCCTTCAGTAGTCCTTGAAGGGAACTCTCATCGGCATGGGGTCCATTGCAGGATAATTTACCTTTCCTCTCTTCTTTGGGCTGAAGCCTTTCTCCTCTTCGCGATGTGCACGTGTTTTTCAGTGTCCATGAAGTCAGAACAGGATTCAAATGCTTATACCTCCCTCTCTAACGCAACAGAGTCAAACCTGAGAGCCAAGGGGTTCTTGTCTTTTGTTTTTTTATTCCCCAAACTGTCAGGCAATCAGGGTGACAGAGAACCTTGGACATGACCGAGTGTCCAAATAATAGTTAACAGTGGCCAAAGCCACTTTCCCCTTGTCCCCGGGATGGGGAGGAGCCGTGGTCTCCATGGAGACCTCTCAGCCCCTTTGTCTCCGCCTCAGCAGCAGTAGCATCCCTCCCTGTGGAAACGGGAGCACAGGGAGGGAGGACTTTACCCTGGGTGCTGGTTCTCTCAACGAAGTTGTGTATCTACCACAGGCCACCGTTACTACTCCAGGTGTGGGGAGGGAGAGCCAACACTCTCATGGGGTGCAGGCTAGCTTCATTGAGGACTGGTGCCTAACAAGAAGAAGGTTTGGATGAATCTGGAGGCTTAATTTGAATCTGGTCGCTGGACCAGCAGCATCAGCATCACCTGGGAGCTAGTTCAGGAGGCAGAAATTTCCAGACATCATGCATCAGAGTCTGTGTTTAATGAGATGAACAGGGGATTCAAGTGTGCATGGGCGGGAGTTTGAGAAATGCTGGTCCAGGGCGCACAGGCACTAGAACTTCAGACTTGGCCCACATTGGCTGCAGTAGCCCCTCTGTTCTCCACAGCCCTGCTCCCCCACGTTTCTCTCACTTTGAATAGCAAAGGCATGGGTTCATCCCAGTCCCCAGAGCCTGGGGCTCTCTGGAAACCACTGTCCCCTCCCTCACAGCTGCTCCACAGGGTCCCTCTAGAAGATTTCCAGAAGCTGCCCAGCCTCATGGCCCCCACCTTGCTGATTTTGCTAAAATTCAAATCTGCTCCCAAATCCGCTGAAAAAGCTTGAGTGGCGCCTGGGTGGCTCAGTCATTGGGCGTCTGCCTTCGGCTCAGGTCATGCTCCCAGGGTCCTGGGATCGAGCCCCGCATCGGGCTCCCTGCTCCGCGGGAAGCCTGCTTCTCCCTCTCCCACTCCCCCTGCTTGTGGTCCTTCTCTCACTGTGTCTCTCTCTGTCAAATAAATAAATAAAATCTTAAAAAAAAAAAAAAAAAGCTTGAGTGGCTCCCCATAGCTCTGAAGGAGAGTCCACATCGCCTGGTGGCTTCCAGTTCCCGAGGGATGTTATTCTGCTCCAGCCTTGCCTCATGCAACACCCCAAACGCCCAAACCTGAGTTAGACGATAGGGCACTCTACCTGGTAAGTCTTACGGCTACCTGGCATGCTTCCCTGGCACCTGTAGACAGAGAGAGAGCTAACACGCATGTGCACACATGAGAGAGAGAGAGAGAGAGAGAGAGGAAAGACAGGAGGTAGAGAAGAAAGGGGAGACAGAGAGATCTCCCTCACCCTGACATTATTTCGATTTTTTTCACTTATTTTTTTATTGAGGTGGAGCTGACATACATTACAGTTAGCCATGTTTAATCAAACAATGCAGTGGCATTTGAAACATCCACCGTGTTGTGCAGCCTTCCCTCCCCACCCCCGCCTTGGAAACCACCGGTCTGCATTCTGTCTTTATAGGTTTATCTGTACTGGATGTTTCTTATACACAGAGTCAAACAACGTCTGGTCTCCTGTGTCTGGCCTCTTTCGCTTAGCATCCAGTGTCCAGACTCATCCATGTAGCAGATGTCAGTGCCTCATTCCTTTAAGGGCTGAATAATACTCCCTTCTATATGTATTTCATCAGTTTTGAAGACCACAGAAAACTTGACCTTACTTCAACTCACGTGGAGAGTAGTTTCTGGCACGCGCCTTCCTGCAACTTGCCACGTCAACTGTTCTTTAGGTGATAGTAGAAAGGCAAGAACCAAGAATTAGAGGCCCCCGAAAGGCTAACTTGAAGGGATCCAGGCTTTGTGCTAAAGATCCTGCCTCTCAGGCACGGGAGAGTTCCCTATGACTTCATCCTCTCCAGCAGCATGCTGTTGTAACCTCCTCACCACCTGGTGCTACCTCCTCCTGGGAACAGAAAGTGAGGACAAGCCAGGTTGCTAAAGCAAGTGCTGATGCCACCAAGCCAGGGTCAGGTGCTTCAGAAGGAGCAGAAACCCGATAAGGAGCAAAGCAGGAGCTCAGAGGAGCCCACGGGGGTGCAGCTGCTCCACAGATGTCCGCCCTGATGTTAGCTTATTTCAAGCACTGTTTGATGACTGCTACTGAGTGCGAGAGCGCAAGGGCTGCAGGCTCGTGCTACTCAGCAGATGTGAGAACCTGGAAAGGGGGGCGCCTGGGTGGCTCAGTGGGTTAAGCGTCTGCCTGTGGCTCAGGTCATGATCTCAGGGTCCTGGGATCGAGCCCCGTGTCGGGCTCCCTGCTCAGCGGAGAGGCTTCTCCCTCTCCCTCCATCCCTGCCCCCATTCATGCTCTCTCTCTCCCTCTCTCTCTCTCTCAAATAAATAAAATCTTAAAAAAAAGAAGCTGGAAAGGAAGTATTGTCTGGTCTCCTGATATACCAGTTTACTCCATGTACATTTAAACGTTCATTTTAATGCTAAAACACTGCTGTATTATGAGCCAGAGCACAAGACCTGTGTGTGCATTTCAAGGTGTGAAAACATAAACTTTAAAACGTCATCTCGCACAGTCGTGGGGCACTTTTTGTGTTATAAACCCCAGACTCCAAAATAAAGCCAGGTAACCACAGTAGCCTTGTTTCCGGAGTGTTTGGGGAAATTTGTGCGTCACGCTTGGTGTCATATGAGATGGGGAAAGGTCAGCAGCTATAAAGGTGATGTGACCAGCAGGAAAGCAGAGCAAAAAGCTCCTCACAAACTCTGTCAAAGGAATTTTTCTAGAGGGTGAAATCATGACACTCACACAAACATGAACGTGAGTCAGAGATTTTATTTAACGTATTTATCAATGAGCGAACTGGTAAGGTGTGAACTGGTTCAGATGAGGATTTGACTCACAGGATTTGTGTTATCTACAGGGCAAACTCTCCTGCACCTCCTTGAACAGACAGAAAATGTTCGCATTTCTGTCTGTGTTCTGTCTATTGTGTCTTCCTCTTTGGAGTTGTAAAAGCCTACTCACAGGCGAGCAAAGGTATGGACAGCCAAGATGGGTGAACGACATAAGACACCCAAAGCCCATTTAATCATTTCTTGCCCATTTTAATTCTTCACAATTTTTTCTGACAACATACTTGAAATGATGAAATACTGGACCTGACCATTCATAGTCCTTAGATTTGGTCTGTCAACAGGTAGGATGCCTGATGAATGTCAGAAGACCTTGCGGGGTTGGGACATTCTTAAAAGGAAGAGTCACGCCCAATCCTCCATCCACTAGGACCCTTCCTACTCCATAGAATTAATAATCCATAAATATTGGGCATTTGCAGAAATATTGAGATTAAAATAGCCTGATTCCTGGAAAAATAAAAAGTGCTTGCTTGGTGTCTTGATAGGGAAAGAAATTCATGCTTAAATACCTAATGTTTACACTTCCCATTCAAATTTTAAAAGACCCACACTCATGGAACTCCTTTTCACAGAAAGCTTCCCAGTGCTCACAACATGTCTACAGTAGGGTGACCGAAGCATGTTTCAGCTCTTTTAATAAAATGATAAGGAAAACAGGCAAGCTTTCATACCCACCCCAGAGATGAGACTGGCAATGGAAAAATAGTAATCCACGTTTATTCATGGATATCCATATTTGCTAAATGAATTATTTGAAAATGTGTCTGACAAACAGCTCAAGCGGTATTGTTGTGTATGTTTAATTATAGTATGCCTCTATTATGTAGGAAAATAACATGTTATTAAGGATAAAGTTTTCATAGTTGCTTAAATTGGGTGAAGTCATCATGGCTTGTCAATGCACACAATAAAATTTTTATGAAAAGTAGCTGATAAAGATATAATTCCCATTGTAATTTCTAGCCAAAGTGTTTAGGTCAATGGCATTAAAACCAAACCCACTTAACACTTAAATCACTTTTGCCCATTTAGCTTCATTTTCTCTTAAAACAAAAAACTGTGATGTTATTTTAAATGGTTAAGACCATGCTTATGTGTAACAGGTTTCTAATAAATGTTTATTCTTCCCTCCTTACTTTGCAAATGGAATCAAAATTGAATTAAAATAAAACCTCAGAACAGTGAAACACTTTAGGAAAAAAAATAGATAATTGCTACTTTTTACATTACTTAAAATCTTTTAGAATTTGTCCTTATGTGTGTCAGCACATGTGTGTTTGCTTTTCCACAAAACTACATTTCATCATGTTTCTAATCTAGAAACAAAGAAGAATCATGTGGTTGTTTCAATTAGTTGACTAATTCATTGCCAAATTTTATGAGCTGTCTTTCACTGACAGAGTCGATCAATATGGAACAAGCCAGTCAGATGTATTTTTGAAAATAATCCCATCTACAGGACAGCGGCACTCCCTTAATTATATTTCCACAATTAGGCAGGCTGCGTGTCAGCAGTCGCCCTGACAGCGTCCTGCGTATCATCACCTCATTTTCAAGCCCACGTCTGCTGGAGGCAAGACACCCTGCGCCCGCCATTCTTCTCTGCCTCAAACCTCTTCAAGTGCTGCAGTGGTGCTGAGACTTAGAAATTGTCTTGCTGAAATGCTTTGGGAAAAAACACAGGGGTCTCACCCAGGATATAAACAAAGGGAATCAGAAATTCTAGAAGCAGAGCATTGATTGCCCTCCTGTCAGGCCCAACCTCGGGGACTGTGGGCTACATTTTGCTCTAATTCTTTTTGACATGGCTTCAGAGAATGGGACAATGTCGTGATTTCTCTGGTCTTGCTCTCAAAACCAATAAAGTTTTCCTTTAGTCCAATTTCAAAAACATGAAATTGTTTCAAACGATGCTTGAGCTGTAGTGAGGAAAAATTCTGAGCAATTCTCTACTTAAAAAACAAACAAACAAACAAACAAACAAACAAAAAAACCAGGAAAAAAAAAGTTGAACCTGGAGAAGACAGGGAGGAAAGGCCTGTATGAAACATCTATACGTGACAAAAGCAATTGTTAGTTTTATTATTTTGGGGTTAAATGTGTTCAAAGTAAATGGGCCCAATTTAGTGGTGTTTTCCTATAGCTCTAAGTGTGTAAAATTAAGTATCTATTAGAAAAGCTGCTTCACAGAGTAAATATGTATGCAGTAGTTATGTGTAGAATACTGGTTAGAATGGCCACATGAAGAAATTAAGAGAGAATAGGAAGAAATTCATCTATGTGAACAAGGAGGCTGGGACTGATCTTCACTTCTATGGGAGTGTGGTCACTAAAGGGTGGTAGTGAGCCATCTCCACCGAGGAATAAATGAGCAGTAGGCTCACAGGCAGGAGAGAGGGCCCTCTTGTTCTTCCCATGGGAGTTGTGTGGCTCTAATAATAATTTGAGTGACTTCAGTGACTTCTGAGATTTCTTGTTTCCTGCTCAACTGGGGACCAGGAATGGACCCGCTGGGGTGAGGGGACAGCTTTGTATCAGTAACCAGGGCAGTGGCTCCTGGCTCTGGCTCTGTCATTCATTTGCCTGTGGCTTCATGGCTGCTCGGTCCCCACACTCAGCTGCCTCCCTCCAAAGGAACCTGATCCCCATCCTGTCAGCCTCTTGGGGTAATCAGTTATGGTGGCCTCAAACCCCAATTCTAATGAAGTGAGGTGAGTTACGACAGTCCTTCTTGTTGTCATAATTTACTGTTGGCACTATTGAATGTGGTTCTGGTTTTATTATACATTTTTAAAAATGGAAGAAAATCATACTCTTGTAGTTTTGTTGGATTACTTTGGTCATTTTCACCAATACTGAATAATGTTGGATATTTGAGTATATTTCAGTGTTCCCGAGCAAGGCTTTTGTTAAAAGTGAATTTAATAGCTTTAAAATAGTTTTTTTTTTCCCCTTGATGAATAGACATTGTTAACTCTTTTCCAAATCCGTATATGTGGTAGGTTGACTAAAACATTTTCCAATGGCATTAGAGGAAAAATATACAAATATTAATATCTAGAATTTCCTCTGTCTTTGAACCAATATAATCTTAAAGGTCCAGTTATCCAAAGTCTTTGTGGGGATTATGGTGGTCTTACTAGTGTACCCACTTCTATATGCATCACTATAAATTTCTCCACTCAAACTCTATGGCACGTTGTTCTGTAATAATAACGCAGTCTAGCCCTGGACCCTACCTTCATGGCTTTCAGCAACAACAGTGCCAAATTCCTGCCATCAAAATTGTATGGATTGCATCACTAGACGTGTTTTAATATGGGATGTATGTGAGAGATAAGGAATTTCTCTAATGGTTTAAAATGCATCTTCTTTTTTTTTTTTAGGATAATGTTTTTATTTTTATTTATTTTTTTATTTTATTATGTTATGTTAGTCACCATACAGTACATCATTAGTTTTTGATATCCTGGAACACTACATTAAAATTCATCTTCTTAAAACAATTTTGTTGCAGTGTAGTTGACATACAATGTTATATTAGTTTCAGGTGTACAACATAGTGATTTGATAAGTCTATACATTACGATACACTCACCATGATAAGTATAGTCACCATCTGTCACCGTACAATACAATGTTATTACAATATTATTGACTATATCCCTATGCAGTATTTTTCATCCCCATGACTTGTTTATTTTATAACTGGAAGTTTGTATCTCTTAATACCCTTTACCAATGTAATCCCCCACCCCCCCACGCCTCTGGCAACCACCAGTTTGTTGTCTGTATTTATGAGTCTGTTTCAGTTTTTTGCTTATTTTTATTTTGTTTTTTATACTCCGCATATAAGTGAAATCATATGCTATCTGTCTTTGTCTGTCTGACTTATTCAGCATAATACCCTCTGGGTCCATCCACACTGTTGCAAATGGCAAGAGCTCATTTTTCTTTTTTATGGCCGAATAATATTCCATTATATATACTACATCTTCTCTATCCATTCCTCTATCAGTGGATATTTATTTGGCTGCTTCCATATCTTAGCTAATTTAAATAATGCTGCAATAAGCACAGGGGTGCATATGTCTTTTCAAATCAGTGCTTTTGATTTCTTCTGGTGATTAGTAATGGAATTATATAGTATTTCTATTTTATTGTTTTAGAGGCACCTCCGTACTGTTTTCCACAGTGGTTCTGCCAATTTGCACTCCCATCAACAATGTACAAGGGTTCCCTTTTCTCCATATCCTTGCCAACACGTGTTATTTCTTGTCATTTTGATAGTAGCCATTCTGACAGATGTGCGGTCATATCTCATTGTGGTTTGGATTTGCATTTCCCTAAAATTCATCTGGACTGTGTCTCAGGTGTGTAGAAAACAAAATCTATGATATTTCTAAAAGCAGCCCCAATTTGTTATATGTAGAATCAGACTTAACGTACATGAGTCTCCGAACAAACTGTATCCGTCTTTGACATGCTACTTATTCTCAATGAATTTAGATGTTTAAAGGGAAGGACACCGGGAGGAGAAGATCTATACCCCCAAAAGGCTTTGCAAAATGCTTCGTCTCATGCTTTAATAATTCCTCAACTTGTATGGATGATGCCACATCTCCGTAAAGAGACCATCTCTTTTCTAAACAGGAGCTTAGGTCTGGGCACAAGAAGTTGTGTAGGGGCCATGAGGCATCTAAACAGGGACTCACAAAGAAATGGCTCCTGAGTTTCCATTTGACCCCACGTCCCACCTTCCTCCTTCTTCCTACTGTGTGTAGGCAGTTTCTGCCTCAGCTCACTGAGCTTAGGGCTTGGGGGAGAATTCCATTGTAAAATTTTGCTAAGTTAAATAAACAGGATGGTAAAGGAAGCCTGATTTTATTTATTTATTTTTGTTAGAGCTCACATGTGTTGCTATCATTTACCTGATGCAAAAGACCAGTAGATCTATGTGTGGATGGAAATGAAATCTAAAATATTTGCAACCCACTTCTCTTCACTGCTGGAATACAAAGTTTTAAAGTCAAAAGAAAATTATTTTTGGCAGCCCATGTAGAGACTCCCACATGGGATATTTCTAGAAAGACCAATGAAATAACCACATCAGGAAATCCAGAAGAGCAGTATGTTACCCGTGCCTCCCTCTGTACGATGATCACAACTGTGTGCTTCCCAGAGCTACACCCGGAGCCTTGGCTTCAGAGGGCAGTAAGAGCTGCATCTGGAGTCCAACAGACCTTCACGGGGAGCTTCTCGACCCTCGACCCTGTGTTACTCATAGTACATATCTGGTTTCATCATGGACAACTGGGGACAATAGTAGAACCCATACACTCATTGAGAGGAATAACACATTATTGTGGTAAAGCACGCGGCACAGGGACTGGTGCCTAGAAGGGGTTCCTTTACCATTTGTTACATTGTTGCATTTTGTGGAAGTAGCGGTAAAATGGTAATAATCATTGTTGTTAGATATATAAGTTTTTGTTCAAAATCTGTTTAACACCTGAAACTACAAATCTTCCTTATTGCCACAAATTGACTTTTTAGGATGTTCTAAATGTTTTGAAGATTATATGTAACAAAAATGGCCATAATTTTAGTATAAAATAACATTTTTTATAATTTACTCATTTAGTTGGCAGATAAAAAGTAAAACAAGTACAACCGCTATGAAAAACTATCAATATCTTATAAAACTGGTCATATGCTGCCATATGACAAAGCCATTCCACACCCAAGTATGCCCCTAATGGAAATATTCACTATTGTTCACAATGCGCAGGGACTAGAATGTTCTCAGCAGCATTCTTCATAAGACCCCCAAACAGGAAGCCACCCGAATTCCCCCAAAAAGCTGAATGGAGAGGAATCAAGGCATGTTCACACAATACATAATACTTAACAAAGAAATAAGGATGAATGGCCACCAGCTACACGCATTGTGGATGAGTCTCACAAAGGCAATATTGAGTGAAGGAAGAGGGATGCAAAAGGATATGTACTGTGTGGTTCTATTTATATAAAGTTCAAAAACAGGCAAAACTAACCTATGTTGTTAGAAGTCAGGGAATGGGTTACCTTGGAGGGTGATCCCGACAAAGGCATACGGTTGGGGGAGGGGGTCCTCAGGAGTGCTGGTCATTTATTGTTTCTTGATCTAAGTATTTCTTACATGGGTGGGGTCAGTTGGTGAAAATTCAATTGAACTGTTCACTTAAAATAAATGTATTCTTTTTTTTAAGCATATTACACTTTACTAGCAAGTTTAAAAAATAATACAGAAAAAAATCAATGCAGAAAATGTAACATTTGTATCTTTTACAATATTGAATACGGGGCTACCTGGGTGGCTCAGTTCGTTAATGTCTGACGCTTGATCTCGGTTTAGGTCTTGATCTCAGGGTTGTGAGTTCAAGCCCCACACTGGGCTCCATGTGAAAAAAACATTAAAACAAATCCTGAATACAGTTTTAACAGTTTAAATGGAAATATGTTTGAATTTTAAATTAATTATACAATTTTGATAAAATTCTAAAATTGTTATACATTTGTACTCAAAAGCATACCTCTCACTTCCAATAGACACTATCCCTAACTGAGCACACTAAGTATGGCGGGTTATCACTTCCTTCCAAAATAGAGAAAAGTGAAACATTAAGTTTTGAATGTTCCTTCTAATGGGTATATTTGTTGGAGAGGATGTAAGTCTATATGGCCATTCATAGGCATTAATGCAAATTAAAACATTCCTGTAGAATTCCAGTGTTGAACATCAGAGGAAATGCAAAGTTCCGCTGCAGAGAGTACTAGTGGATAAATACTGTTTTAGTCATTATCATGTTCTGTTTTGTTTTCTAACTTTCTTCTCTCCCTTCCCTGTCCTCTCCTCCCCCTTCTCCCCTTCCTCTCCTCCCCCCTCTCCTCTTCCTCCTTGTATGCGATCCTTTATTTTCCCCATTCTTTTTTTTGGTTCTTGTCATTTATTCGCTCAGGTTGGAGTTTTCCATGACAGATCACAAACCGTTTTTATTTTTCTAGACCGTTAAGTGAAAAGGGATTATTTTCATATTCTTTTTATTTGTATGTGTCAGTGAGGTTTGAACATGTGTGTGTGTGTGTGTGGATGTATATATATATATATATATGTTCAGTTGGTCACCATATAGTACATCATTAGTTGTGGATGTAGTGTTCAATGATTCATTAGTTGCATGTAACACCCAGTGCTCATCACAACATGTGAACAGATAAATATTTTGAAAATTTACTTATAAATTGAAATACACTTTGTATTTGAGATCCTAAATGCAAGTAGGCTGGCCTTAGTCCTCATTAAAATATTTGT
The DNA here is from genome assembly GCF_003265705.2 of Callorhinus ursinus. Classification (NCBI taxonomy): domain Eukaryota; kingdom Metazoa; phylum Chordata; class Mammalia; order Carnivora; family Otariidae; genus Callorhinus; species Callorhinus ursinus. The sequence continues at coordinate 2,093,803 of NW_027397137.1, read as the reverse complement.
TTTTTTTTTATTATGTTATGTTCATCACCATACATTACATCATTAGTTTCTGATGTAATGTTCCATGATTCATTGTCTGTGCATGACACCCAGTGCTCCACGCAGAACGTGCCCTCCTTGAAACCCATCACCAGGCTAACCCATCCCCCACCCCCTCCCCTCTAGAACCCTCAGTTTGTTTTTCAGAGTCCATCGTCTCTCAAGGTTCGTCTCCCCCTCTGATTTCCCCCCTTCATTCTTCCCCTCCGGCTATCTTTTTTTTTTCTTAACATATATTGCATTATTTGTTTCAGAGGTACAGATCTGTGATTCAACAGTCTTGCACAATTCACAGCGCTCACCATCGCACATACCCTCCCCAATGTCTATCACCCGCCACCCCATCCCTCCCACCCCCCACCACTCCAGCAACCCTCAGTTTGTTTCCTGAGATAAAGAATTCTCCTATCAGTAAGGTCATATGATATATGTCTTTCTCTGATTAAATTATTTCACTCAGCATAACACCCTCTAGTTCCATCCACGTCGTTGCAAATGGCAAGATCTCATTCCTTTTGATGGCTGCATAATATTCCATTGTGTATATATACCACATCTTCTTTATCCATTCATCGGTCAATGGACATCTTGGCTCTTTCCATACTTTGGCTATTGTGGACATTGCTGCTATAAACATCAGGGTGCACATACCCCTTCAGATCCCTACATTTGTATCTTTGGGGTAAATACCCAGTAGTGCAATTTGCTGGATCGTATGGTAGCTCTATTTTCAACTGTTTGAGGAACCTCCATGCTGTTTTCCAGAGGGGTTGCACCAGCTTGCATTCCCACCAACAGTGTAGGAGGGTTCCCCTTTCTCCACATCCCCGCCAACATCTGTCATTTCCTGACTTGTTCGTTTTAGCCATTCTGACTGCTGTAAGGGGATATCTCATTGAGGTTTTGATTTGGATTTCCCTGATGCCAAGCAATGTTGAGCACTTTTTCATGTGTCTGTTGGCCATTTGGACGTCTTCTTTGGAAAAATGTCTGTTCGTGCCTTCTGCCCATTTCTTGATTGGATTATTTGTTCTTTGGGTGTTGAGATTGATAAGTTCTTTATAGATTTTGGATACTAGCCCTTTATCTGATATGTCATTTGCAAATATCTTCTCCCATTCTGTCAGTTGCCTTTTGGTTTTGTGGACTGTTTCTTTTGCTGTGCAAAAGCTTTTTATCTTGATGAGGTCTGAATAGTTCATTTTTGCCCTTGCTTCCCTTGCCTTTGGCGATGTTTCTAGGAAGAAGTTGCTGTGGCTGAGGTCAAAGAGGTTGCTGCCTGTGTTCTCCTCTAGGATTTTGATGGACTCCTGTCTCACGTTAGGTCTTTCAACCATTTGGAGTCTATTTTTATGTGTGGTATAAGGAAATGGTCCAGGTTCATTCTTCTGCATGTGGCTGTCCAATTTTCCCAACACCATTTGTTGAAGAGACTGTCTTTTATCCATTGGACATTCTTTCCTGCTTTGTCGAAGATTAGTTGACCATAGAGTTGAGGGTCCATTTCTGGGCTCTATTCTGTTCCATTGATCTATGTGTCTGTTTTTGTGCCAGTACCATACTGTCTTGATGCTGACAGCTTTGTAATAGAGCTGGAAGTCCGGAATTGTGATGCTGCCAGCTTTGCTTTTCTTTTTCAACATTCCTTTGGCTATTCGGGGTCTTTTCTGGTTCCATACAAATTTTAGGATTATTTGTTCCATTTTTTTGAAAAAAATGGATGGTATTTTGATGGGAATTGCATTGAATATGTAGATTGCTCTAGGTAGCATTGATATCTTCACAATATTTGTTCTTCCAATCCATGAGCATGGAACGTTTTTCCATTTCTTTGTGTCTTCTTCAATTTCTTTCCTGAGTATTTTATAGTTTTCTGAGTACAGATCCTTTGCCTCTTTGGTTGGGTTTATTCCTAGGTATCTTATGGTTTTGGGGGCAATTGTAAATGGGATCGGCTCCTTAATTTCTCTTTCTTCTGTCTTGTTGTTGGTGTATAGGAATGCCACTGATTTCTGTGCATTGATTTTATGTCCTGCCACTTGACTGAATTCCCATATGAGTTGTAGCAGTTTTGAGGTGGAGTCTTTTGGGTTTTCCACATAAAGTATCATATCATCTGCAAAGAGTGAGAGTTGGACTTCTTCTTTGCTGATTCGGATGCCTTTTATTTCTTTTTGTTGTCTGATTGCTGTGGCTAGGACTTCTAATACTGTGTTGAATAGCAGTGGTGATAGTGGACATCCCTGCTGATTGAAATACTTTTTAACACTCTTGTGGAGACCAGAGAATAATTTATAAATTTTTCAAATGACTAGGTTGTACACTTGAAGCTAATGTAACACACATGAACTTTTTAAGAAGCTCTAGAATTTTTGTTTTATTCTTTGGAATTTTCCACATATCTCCATTTTATGCAATGAAAATATATTGTGTTTTGATTTGAACTTAAAGATAAGTAAATTTAGAAATAAATAGATCCAGATTTTATGAGGTCTAGGCTTGTCAAAACAAGGTGGCCGCCGATGAAGGTTAGGGGATAAACTTTCTCACTGCCCCCTCTGAACTTCCCATCAAGTTTGCTTCCCAGTTCATGGTTAATTGCATTGATCATCTAGATTTGATCTCAGTAAACACTTAAAAGCTCTTTGGTTAGCTAGTCCCCACACACTGTGGCTGACAAAGTTGTGAGTTAACTCTAACCCCACATTTTATTAAATGTTTGCAATCATCATTACTGTCTTCATCAGTATTATCATTCTACATTCCACATTGATTACTCTGTGCCAGACACTTAGCTGTGCATTTTGCTTGCATTTTCTAAGTATTTAAGCTGGGGCCCTTGGGTGGCTCTGTCGGTGAAGCGTCTGCCTTCAGCTCAGGTCATGATCCCAAGGTCCTGGGATCGAGCCCCAAATCGGGCTCCCTGATCAGCGGGTGTCTACTTCTCCCTCTCCCTCTGCCTGACACTCCTCCTGCTTGTGTTCTCTCTCTCTGTCAAATAAATAAATAAAATCTTTAAAAATAAATAAATAAATAAATAAATAAATATGTAAGCCTTATTACAACCCAGTGAGTGATATGAGTCTCATCTAACAGAGGAGGAAACTGAGTCTCAGGAAACTTGAAGTTAAAAAATGGTCCAATTTCACATGAATGAATAGCCGAGCTGATGTTAAAACTCAAGAGTTGACTGTGCTTTCCCCATACTATATTGCCTTTCTAAAATTTATCAGTGTATCTCGACAAAGTGCCTTCTAATGGGGACACATCGATAGAAATAAAAAGAAGTCCCAGTGACAGCTCCTTCTCCCCATGAGGTTCCTAGTCCAGTTGAGCAGTGAAACAGTATTTATACAAAGATAAAACCTGATCTGGAATAAAGCAGCCTATGGTTTTGGATAATTAACAAACAATGAATAATGGGACTACACTATAAAATCAAGATTCGGATGAAAAATCCGGGAAACTTGCAACTACCCAGATTGAATGGGCAGACCATCTTGTATGTAAAGGTGAGCACTTCCGTTAATGAACACGTCGATAATGCATCTGAGGGTAACCTGATCCAAATAATAAGTGGAGCAGCAAGAAGGTGAGAGAAGGAGCCTCCGACTCGAGCCTGTGATCTCAAGTCCTATTCTAAGAGGAGCTTTCCCTGCCACATCTAATAAGGGTTTTCAAGGGAAGGCATCTTGCTGGGCCAGTTAGCCCTCAAAGATGTGATGCACCACCCTAGTGTTCTCCTGAAGGATGCTGGTCTGAATGTTAAGACCTAAATCAAAGCCGAGTTGGAAGGTTTAAACACAGAGTAAACTCAGGAGTGTCCCAGAAGGGCTGACTGCAGTGCTAATACCCTAAAAAATGGAAGCAAGTCATTAATTGTGCATGGCCGCGTGAGGGAGAGCTGCAGAGCGCCTCACTGCTGCAGGAGTTTCTAAAACTTTCAGGTACCCTTCAGAACCCAGGGTGGGTGAGGTAACTGCAAGCCTTGTTCTTGTTGGGGTGATGGGCATTTTTTTCTCTGTGGTGATGCAAGTCTTCAGATGCCCTTGAGAGTCTGCAGAGCGAAGCTGGAGGCTGCTGGGCCAGGGTACTGATGATCCACCTGCGCTGGGTCTTTGCTGGGCCAGGCTCCCTGAGGGGAGGGGGGTCTCCTTGCAGGGACTCTCAGCGGACATGTCAAGAGCAGCTTTTCCCTCTGTCTCTATGGACTCGGGTCCCACGTCACAGGCATACGTGCATGCATGCTCACACACACACACACACACACACACACACACACACACTATTCTGGCTGCACAAGCCTTAAGGTCATCATTATTTATTATGTCTGGGGGAATGCTACCATCCCCCGTGACAACTGTGATTAATGATAATGTGCAAACCTGAGGTAATTTGCTGACATATTAGATCTTTGTGAGGCACCAGAATGGGAGCGGCATTTTTCAAGCGCTGCTCTGCTGGAGCCCCAGGGGCTGTGCTGGCTCACGGTCGAAGGGGGCGGGGGGTGGTGGCTCCCATGGCTGGTGCTCCATTTTCAGTGATTTTATGTGTTTGTTTGTTTATAACTGTTGGTTCGTATTTTGGATGAAGAAAAGTAAGCATGGTCTACTAAAAAGAAAGTTAGAAAACAATGGGATGGGATATGATCTGCCACAAAGAAACACACCAGGGGAATTCTTGGACTGATCTCTAGAATCTTGTAGACCTTGGTGTGTGTGTCTGTTTGACAGTCATCGATATTTGTGTGCCTTGGCTGCCTATAACAAAGGACCACAGGCTGGGGGCTTAAACAACCGAAATTTATTGGCTCACAGTTCTGGTGGCCAGAAGTCCATAGTCAAGGTGCATGCAGGGTTGGTTTCTCCTGACACCTCTCTACTTCTCTCGTAGACACCATTTCTCCCTGCGTCCTCACGTGGTCGTCTCTCTGTGTGTGTTTGTGTCCTAACATTCTCTTCTTAGAAGGACGCTAGTCATTGGTTTCGGGCCCACACCAGAGACCTTGTTTTAGTCACTTCCTTAAGGACCCCATCTCCAAATACAGTCACATTCGGAGGTACTGGGAATTAGGGTTTCAGCATATGATTTTGGGGGCGTACAATTAAGCCCACCATCTGAAAAAGTTAGTCTATGGGTTTTCTGATCACAGAGAGGCCCCTGCCTCATTTCAGAGCCTTTGTTTTGGTCGTGGTTTACTAACGCCAGCGTGTTGGGAAGCCCAGTTGCCTTAGTCACCCTGTTTTGTTGTCTGATGACTTCTTACTCATCCTCCCTTTTATTCAGTTACTGCGTATTTCAGTGCGAGATCCTCAATAAGCTTCACAGAGAATCCCAATATTTGTCTCATTATATTCAGATTGCACATTTGATTAACTTTAATCATCCATAGATCCAGAAGAACACGCCTCTCTGACATGAGTGCAAGTCATTCTGTGTTTCTGTGTCAGACCGGCTGAAGACTTCCTAACCATGAACTGAGGTTAGCTGGCGGTTCTTGCCGGCAGGGAAACTCAGGGACTATGGCTGCTTTTTAAGCAAAGTCTCTGCCAGTTTGGTGAACTTCCCCTTTGTTCCCCAAAACGACACTGATACGTCTGCTCAAATAAATTAGTGCCCCATATGGATGGTCTTGTTTGCTGGGAAATAGGCTCATAGCCTACTGTGAGGGCTGACCGGTATGACCTTTGCAACAAAAATATCAAGTTCACTGCTGTGTTTGTGCTAATAAGCATTGGGAAGCTGTGCACTCCCCCTTCTCATTTGTCCTTTCCTGGGGGTGGATGTTAGCCTGCACCCAGCTTCTGCATTGTGCACACAGCTGGGGAGAGTCTGTGTTCTAGACCGGGACAGGATAGGAAGCACAGCATGTAATTGTTTTGAGAAATGAGTCCTAGGGGCTCTTGTTTTTTTTTTTTTTTAATTCAAAAACACGTTAACACACAAAAATTAACCATCCCTCAAATAAACCACCCCTTCCAAAACAAACAGACAAGTGAGTCAAACTTAATCAACTATTCTTGTGTTTGATTTGGAACTGTCTTCAAGTTCCCACAGACCTGGTATTTCAAAATCCAAGATAAAATTATTTCAAAATGAAGTTCTACCATTCTTTTTTTTTTTCTGTTTAGGACACAATATGTCCAATACAGCAAGATGTGTGTGTCTCTCCAGTTAACTAAAACACATTTATGAAAATCAGACCTAATATGCTGATAGCTTAAAAGATGATGATTTCCCAAAAGTTTCCTTCAGTTAAAAAACTGATTCACTTCAGAATTGCTTTAAATAACTCTTCATGAATGCAAAATATGATTCAATGTGAAACAAATTCACACCCTTCTCCTAAGGCACATATGTTTTGAAATGCGATGTAATCTTGCGTTCCAAATCTCAGAACGGAAGAGTAACGCATCCCCATATTTATGCATAGACACACTCATTTCCTTGACAACATCTAAGTGATATCACAGAACTAAAAGCTGCCACAGAGAGTAAGGGTCAGAAAAGTGAGTTCTAGTCCAGTTTTCTCCTGGGACCACATTTCCGACACATGGGGTAACTTGGACGGTAGTCCAAGATGGTAATCTCTGCTCCTCTCGGCTTTCCCTCTTGGTGAAATGTTAGAGTGGGTCGCTTCTCCCTCTAAGCCCAGGATCTGATGGGAGAGTAGCTTCTCAGGGCTGTGGAGCCAGGTTACATGGAAGCAAAGCTGTATGTCCTGGGTCAGGTGGTGTGTGCGATCTCAGTTTCTCCCTCAAAAAAGCAAGAAGTTGGTGAGGATGCGGAGAAAGGGGAACCCTCCTACACTCTTGGTGGGAATGCAAGCTGGTGCAGCCACTCTGGAAAACAGTATGGAGGTTCCTCAAAAAGTTGAAAATAGAGCTACCCTATGACCCAGCAATTGCACTACTGGGTATTTACCTCAAAGATATAAATGTAGGGATCTGAAGGGGCACCTGCACCCCAATGTTTATAGCAACAATGTCCACAATAGCCAAACTATGGAAAGAGCCTAGATGTCCATCAACAGATGAATGGATAAAGAAGATGTGGTATATATATATAGATACACACACACACACACACACACACACACACACACACACACACACTCAGGAATATTATGCAGCCATCAAAAATGAAATCTTGCCATTTGCAACCACGTGGATGGAACTAGAGGGTATAATGCTAAGTGAAATAAGTCAGTCAGAGAAAGACAAGTGTCATATGATCTCACTGATATGAGGAATTTGAGAAACAAGACAGAGGATCATAGGGGAAGGGAAAAATGAAACAAGATGAAACCAGAGAGGGAGACAAACCATAAGAGACTCTTAATCTCAGGAAACAAACTGAGGGTTGCTGGAGTGGTGGGGGGTGGGAGGGATGGGGTGGCTGGGTGATAGACATTGGGGCGGGTATGTGCTATGGTGAGCGCTGTGAATTGTGTAAGACTGTTGAATCACAGACCTGTACCCCTGAAACAAATAATACATTATATGTTAATAAAAAAATTTTTTAAACAACAAAAATAGCACCCAGCTCATCAGTTTGCTGCGGAGGATTAAATTATTGAATCCCCGTGAAGCCCTTGGATCAGTATCGGTGGTGGTTGGTCATCCACAGTTGCCGTGAGGGTTGTTTCACCAGCACTGGGTTAAAAATCACGGTAGCTGAGATCTGCCACTAACTAGCTGGTGGCAAGAGGGTAGATTGTCCTCAGTTGTGTCACAGGGAGTGGCTCGTGGCCTTGACCCCATTAAGTCAACTGGTCCCTGCTTGTGGTATAGAGTGGTTTTGCAGCATTGACAGGAGCTCGGTTCTCTGGCACGTGAACAAACTGCTCTTTGTGCATGTGAGGTCAGAACTTCAGCAAGGAGCTCAAATTGCTGGGATAATTTGCCATTAATTGGTCAGAGTTCAAGTGGATTCAGCTAAACCTCTGAAAAGAAAGTTGCCATTTATAGATCTTTATCAGTTACATTTAGCCCCTCTGATGCATTAAAAGGAAAAAATACCAGAAATGAAACGGCTAGATAAAATTGAATATGACAACTGGAGTCTAGGGAAGGAAAACCGTGAAATGTCCATAATGAAAGTAAAGTTGCTAAACAAAACCAAAATAATTCATAATGATTTTTCTTATGTATGTGGCATCCTGAGGCTGCTGGTTTAAGATTATGAGCTCTTTGTTGGCCTTGAATGAATCCTATCAATTAAAAGACAACCAAAACTCCTCAGGCGTCATGACTTGGAGAAACCATAGTGCTGGGCTCAAACTGTGGGACCCCTAAGAAGGGCCAATGGGACCGTGACGGGCCGTGTCAATTCGGAGTTGACCCCATTGGACACCAGGTAGCAGAAAGCTCTTGGATCCTGAGAGCCACCTTTGTTCAGGGAGCCAACTTTGCCTGTGGAGGGAAGCACCGAGCAGTGCCTGTCGCTTTGGTGGGACGTTATTGTAAGCCTATTGCTGGCATAAATTGTAGAGTTCAGGGCTCTTGGATACCCAGCATCCACGTTGTTTTTTCTGATAAGGCAGAAACATGAAATTCATGGGCTAGTAGAGCCCTTGAGTTTTGTCATATTTACTAAACTCTGATTGGTTGGAAATGTCTCCGTACTGCATCAAGGGACAAAGCTTTTCCTTTTGCAGCCAAATCTCCCTGCTCTTTCCATTTTGGTTTCATTATCTTTATTCATTATAATATTTATATTAATTCCATCACTTTTAGGTAAAAACAAACAAACAAAAAACAAACAAACCAAAGATAGATGCACTGCAAAATATTTAGAAACAGGAAGGATTATTAAAAAGTGAGGGACCCCTATCATCTTGTGCCTCAGAAATGAATATTTTCTTTCTTTTTTTTCTTAAGATTTTATTTATTTATTTGACAGAGAGAGACAGTGAGAGAGGGAACACAAGCAGGGGGAGTGGGAGAGGGAGAAGCAGGCTTCCTGCTGAGCAGGGAGCCCGATGCGGGGCTCGATCCTGGGACCCTGGGATCGTGACCTGAGCCAAAGGCAGGCACCTAATGACTGAGCCACCCAGGCACCCCAGAAATGAATATTTTCAAATATGTTGGAGTAGATTTATCCAGGGTTCTTCCTATGATAATATGTGAAATTACATTATTTTACAACTTGAACTCTTCCTACAGAACCTATTAAATAACACTTTTCCATAGAGTACATATTCCTCACTGTTTTCTTTTTTTCCTTCTTTTTTTAAGATTTTACTTACTTTTTAAAAAAAGATTTTATTTATTTATTTAGAGCATGAGCAGCTCTCTGAGGGGCAGAGGGAGAGAGAGAATCCCAAGCAGACTCCCCACTGAGTGTAGAGCCCGATAGGGGTTCAGTCCCACGACCTGGAGATCACAACCTGAGCCGCAATCAGGAGTTGGCCGCTGAACCGACTGAGCCTCCCAGGTGCCCCTCACTGGTATATTCTGAATCAGAGTCACCTCATTATAAAGAGCTCCTATACAGCATCCCCCCCCCATTTTTGTCCATACAGTCAACCACTTTCACTGCTCCTAGTATTTTAAAAGTTTCAACCAATCCACTATAACCATGGAAATATTATTAACGATTGAGGCAGGTAGAGCTCCATGCTTTGCATAGTGATGACTTCCACACTCCAGAGCACACCTGGTCAGGTCTGGCAGGCAGGTGGTCAGTCCCTGCTTGTTTTCCCAGCGGAGGGGTCTCCTGGCACCCCCACTGGCTTCCAGTTTGAGCCGCTCTCCCTGTCTGCCTACATTCTCCCCACCTCCCTAGAAGTTGCTTCCCCATTTCCTAAGTCCTGTATCTTCGTCTGCATTCTCTTTCTCTCTCCTTTCAGTGAGGCACAGCCTCCAACCAGTCGTTTCCAAAAAAAGAGTGCATGAGAAGTGCATTTTGAAGATAGAGATGATGTTTTAAGTCTTTATTTGTTGTCCAGATTTTATTGTCATTGTTGTTTGATATCCCACACATTTCTTCCAACTTTTTCTTCTGGTTGTTATATGCACTTAAAAAAATTCTCCACTCAGCTTTTAATGACCCCAAAATTCTGTTTCTGCTTATTAGCCAGAGAACAAATCTTTAGGCTCCTGAGTTGGTGAGAGAGGAGTGGTCACAGAATGCAGGGCAGGGGAGGAGGACCTGGGGATTTTCAGGCAACGTCTCCTGGTTCAGCCCCTATTCACTCCGCATCTCAGGAGGATCTGGTGCCTCCAGTTTCTGAGGTGTTCCAGTGTTCGGTGTGTGTGAGGAAACATCTTCTCAGATAGCCTCCCCTCCCGCCATCCTTCCATGTACACACCGCTGCTCTTCCATCTTCTGGCCCCGGAGCATGGAGCTAGTGTGTGTGGACATTTCCCTGTAGCTCTGCAGCGCTCGAGGTCTCTGGAATGGGATGGCCTTCCTCCCTCTTCATCTCCTCGCACCTTGTTGCCCTCCCTCCCTCCCTCCCTCCTTCCCTCCCCCTCACCAAGGAATTGCATTTTTTAAAAAAAATTTTTAAAGATTTTATTTATTTATTTGACAGAGAGAGAGAGAGAGACAGCGAGAGACGGAACACAAGCAGGGGCAGAGGGAGAGGGAGAAGCAGGCCTCCCTCTGAGCAGCGGAGCCCGATGTGGGGCTCGATCCCAGGACCCTGGGATCATGACCTGAGCGAAGGCAGACGCTTTACGACTGAGCCACCCAGGCGCCCCTAAAACTACTTTCTTATATGAATTTCCCTTATAGCAAGTATGTACAAGAGGGTTCACTCTGCTCTTCGCTTCCCAGAAGGAAGGATTTGTCATCTTTGGTTTACTGTGTAGGTAAATTCATGTCATCAAATTGTCATCACTTACTTCTGAATAGGCCTCCCGATTGGTACCTGTTTCTGAATAAGAGCATTCGCTCTTTCACATAAAATAGTCATGTGACAATTTCTACAGATGTAGACAGCGTATCCTATAATATTAAATAAATTTATGGATAAAGAGCAATTAACTATTTATTCCTTTATGGATTAAATCTGTGTATACATAGACGTGTGTAAGGACACAGTGTGTTGAGGTTAGGAAACAAAGACAAAGCATTTAAAAAATTTTTGAAGTCTCTGACAGTCACAACTTATGTTTAAATTTGATGACTATTTCTACAAATAACCTTTATTTTCTTAATTCTTTAAATTATAGGTGAAGTACTGATGACCAAAATATGGGAGCCCTCTGGTGGTGGTTGGTGGTGAAAATACCTTTAGATGCAGACTAATAATGTATTTATCCTTAGGCTTAAATTCTAGATGTATGAGATCTAGTTATTTTAAAGTTCCTGAAAATGTAGGAAAAAATTAAATAAAAAGATGAACAAAGCTAACTAAAATTTTCAAAACTTTTGACTATAACTACATTAGGAAAAAAAATATGATTTTTAAAGGTGAGGATCAGCTAAGTTTAACCAAGTTCTTATGCGTGCTTCTGGAAGCCAACAGAAATCAAACCTATGTGTTGGGTCACAGAGGAGCCCCAACATCTTTGGGGCCTTTCTGTCCACTCTCAGCAGTTCAAAGACCTTTGAGATGGCCCCAAAGAAGTTGCCACTGCTTGGCTTTGAAGGAAGCGAGTGTATGTAAGCAGGAGTAAAGAGGAGTTGTGTTCATTATCTGCTAGGGTCACAAGGGACATATTGGTCAGAATGACTCCACTCCTCACCTGGCCAGTGAAGGCAGAAGTAGAAGCTGGGGGGGTGGGCAGCAGTTTCAGGTCCATATAAGGAAGATCTTCCTATTAAAAACAATAATAACAAAACAATAATAAAATGATAAATATAAATGAATATGATAAAAACAAAAAATGTAAATGGGCTTCCTTGGGGAAGTAGTGAGTTCCCCCATCACTGTGAGTATTCAAGCAGAGGATAGAGACCTGCTTGTCAGAGCTGCCATGAGGGGATTTAGACTTCCAGGGGTTGTCCTGGACTCCATGATCCTTTCTGACCCTCCAACCCTGGGACCACATCGGTTAATAATCAATGGTCATGTGGGAGCAGCTGAAGGCATTGGAGGCTTTCGGTTTAAATCAGAGTTTCAGGAAATGAAAGGCGGTATCTGTGCATGAGCTGGGTCTCAGCAGGGGTGAATGTCATTTGTCTCCAGTTGCAGGAGGATAGATGTATCTAGGCTCCATGTTGGCTTATTTCTGAAAGGGTAACCGCACAGATCACTCCTGATCTCTGAGAACTCTCTAGCTGTTCAGGAGCCGTGAATTTAGAATCACAGATGGGATCGTGCATATGTCTGTGGGATGCTAGCATTTTTTTTCTGAGCAACAGTTCCATTTACACTGCACTCTTTGTGACCACATCTGCATATTGCGCAGTCTTTTTGAGATGCTTGTCAGCATGACTCTGTCACCCAAAACAGCAAGGATACGCTCCTCTTTTATTTTTATGCTTTCAAAAACAGACCTTAGAATTTGACAAGATTGCAGAAAATATTTCTCACCAAATGTGTTTATAATCCAAGTTGGTACAGCAAGGGGTCATTGTTCCTTCCTTAAACTACCTCGGGAGTATAGCTATAATGCCCTTTGAAGAGAGAACATAATTTTATTCTCTAGAAGCGGGACGAGTGAACTCAACTCATTATTTGAATTGGACACAGTTTCTGATGTTAATCTATATCAATCTGAACAGCTTATTTTGCTGATACCTACCTTCCACCTTGAATCATCTCAATTCGATTGGTCTGAGGTGCAACCAGGGCGTGGAGAATTCACCCAAAGCCCAAAGTGATTCCAATGTCCTATAAAGTTGGGGAGCCAGGGCTCAGTCTAAACCAACAGCTGCCTTAGGCCGATGGTTCTCCAACATTCATCACATCCAAGTTACTACGAGGACTTGTTAAACCACATTATTGGCTTACCCTTTTAGAGCATCTGATTGCAGACATCTGACGAGGGGCCCAAGAATTTGCTCTTGTAACCTGTTCTTGGGTGACCCTGCTGCGGCTGGTCTGGGGACCGCACCACGAGAACAAACCACCGTGCCCGGCTGATAGGAGCCCATGTGTCCGGTTGCAGGTGGCCTGGCTGGAAACTCACATCCGTCCCGCATGAAATCTCATAGAATCTCAGAGGAAGGGACTTCTAAGAGGAGAGAAGTGGGTTTAAATCCCATTTGCGCCCACCGCCTTCTTATCTTCCTGGGATCATTCTTCTGTTCTTCTCCACTGTATTAACTTCCTGTTGTTTTAACAAACTAGCATAAATCTCAGGAGCCTAGGACAGCACAAAGTTATCATCTTACAGTTGTGGACACGGGCTAGATGAGTCTCAGTGGGCCAGAATCAAGGAGTTGGCAGGGCTGTGTTTCCTTCTGGAGGCTCCGGAGGAGAATTGGTTTCCTTGCCTTCTGCAGCTTCAGTAGACCCCCTGCATTCCTTGGCTCACCGCCCCCTTCGTCTTCAGACCCAGCAGTGCTGGTAAAGTCTTCCTAATATCACATCATTCTGATATCGACTTTTCCTCTCACTTCCACTCGTGATTACACCAGTAAACTGGGATAATTCAGAATAACCTTCCTCCTTCAAGATCAGCTGACTCATTCACAGGTTCTGGCCGTTGGGGTGTGAACACCTACGGGGACCATTATTCTGTTGCCTCCCCTGAGCTCTGGATGTCCAACTCCAGAAGCAGATGCTTTAGCGTGAAACCAGCTAAAACCAGGGGTGTGTGACCTGGGGCAGGATATTGAACTTCTCTACATTTACAGAAGTCAAAGAATTAAAGGGCTTACCTCACAATATTGAGACATTAATAAATATGTGGATATTTAATTACGTAGGGGGCAGATGGACAAATAGCGATAGATACGCGATGCCGGCAAAAGGATGTTAGAAAACCTTAGCTATTCTTACTTTTTAATAATCATCATCATTTTTACTAAGACTTGTATATCTTTCCTACAGTCACCCAGTTCCCCACTTCATAGGCAAATACTATTACCAGTTCTTGGGGGGATCCTTTCAGAGATGTTGTATGCATTTACAAGCACATGCAGATATCTAATTTTTTGCATAAGTGGTAGACTAGAAGGAACTTTTCTGAATAATAATTCAATTAATGTCACCTCCCTCACCTTTTAAACAGCTGTATAGTTTCTATTTTATGAATGTACTTCAGTTTACTCAGCCAGTCCTTTATGGATGAACATTGAGGGTTGTTTAGTTCTTTGCAATGAGGAACTGGGCTGCAGGTAATATTCTTATAAATGAAACAGTTTGTACATGGTCCATATATCTGTTATATAAATTCCTGAATCAAAGGTAGTAATGCGCATTTTAAAATTTGATATTGCGGGGTGCCTGGGTGGCTCAGTCGGTTAAACGTCTGCTTTCGGCTCAGGTCATGATCCCAGGGTCCTGGGATCGAGCCCCGCATCGGGCTCCCTGCTCAGCGGGGAGCCTGCTTCTCCCTCTCCCACTCCCCCTGCTTGTGTTCCCTCTCTCGCTTCTCTCTCTCTCTCTCTCTCTGTCAAATAAATAAATAAAATCTTTAAAAAAAATAAAATTTGATATCGCCAAATGTGGCTCTTGAGATCTCTTATCCATTTTCGTTCCCATCAGCACAGTGTGTGTGTGTCCACATGTTTCCCAGCTGGCTTATGTGATGAAGGATCTTTATTTCCCTGTGACAGGTGAGAATAGTAGCATACATTGAACATCACTCATTATGAGTGAATCAAGCATCTTTTCATATATTCCTTTACAATCATATATATTTTTTAAATTAACCATCAATTTATGTTCCTCATCCATGTTTCTTTTGATTATTGGATTGTTTTCCTTAATGATTAATCGATAGGATTTCATCACAGTTCAGGAAGTATCTTTTTTCCACAATATGGATTACAAAATTTTTTCTCACTTTGTTTGCTATTCATTTTGTCTTACAGAAATATTTGATTTTTATGTGGTTGAATTTATATGTTGTTTATAACATTACAGTTTTGTATAATACTTAGAAAGATGTTTCCTATCTTAGGTTATATAAGACAAAAATTTCTTATTTTTCCTCTAATAATTACATTGTTTTGTGTTGTTTAAATCTCCAAAACTTGTTTTGATTCAGTGAGTTAATGTAGGGATATGGATTCAGTTTTTTTTCTGGAAAAAAATGGGGCCTCCAGACCATTTATTGAATGATTGTTTTCTTTCTAATGATAGATGACATCATTTTTTATCACATGCCACAAAATTTATATATATATTTTTTTCCTGGTCTCTCCTTTTTGTTCCATTCTCCTATCTCCTCATGCACCCTGCTACAGCCTTGAAATGCATTTGAATATCTGGTAGATCTATTTCTGCCTTATTTACTCATTTTTTGAAGATTCTTTTTTTCTGGCTGTTTTTGCATGATTGCTTTAAAATTAGATTATCTATCTATCTGGAAAAAAATGTATCTGGTATTTCGTGAATGTGGTCTGAAATGTATAGATTAATTCAAGAATTGCCCTTCTCAGGATACCGTGTTCTCATCTTAAATAGGGTCTGCCGTTCCACTTAAGCCAAATGTCTTTTTGAATAGCTGAGAAGCAATTCAGCGTGTTGTTTGTGGGTTCGTACACACTTGTTACCTTTGCTCTCCCTGTCCCGTTGTGAATAGGATCGGGGCTTCAGAGGGGTGGTTGTTAGGTACCGAGACAGCCTACTGTCACCTGTTTTTTGTTTTTTTGTTTTTTGTTTTTACTCAGTCCCTTCACGGAGTTATCTTTACCGTTTGTAATGGTTTTTCAGTTGATCCTCATAGTTTTTTCAGTTGTGCAATTGTATCGTGTGCAAACAATGCTAAGCTCCTTCTCCATTTTAGTAGACATTGTTCTGATGTCCTCCCCTCATCACATTGTACACATTCAGTCCTGTCACTCTCTGTAGCTCAGTCCCCATTGCCATTGTCAATTTGGTGTATTTTGTCCTTCTTTTCCTGATTAGCCAAACCACCTTTTCTATTTTATTAATTATTTTAAAACTTTAGATCTATGTAATAGTTCTAACATCAGTCTGCTTTGAATACATTGATTTCTGCATTTATTTCTAGCTAATTTCTTTTTTTTCTTTACTTGTATATATTTTATTCATTTTTTTCTGATTTTTTCCCCATTGGATACCAAATTCATTTATTTTCATTCTCTCTTCTTATTTATATAAGTGTGCAAGGCTTTAAAATTTCTTCCAAATGTTGTTTTTGGTATTTTATATAGGTTCCAATATGAACTAAACTCATTACCATTATTTTTTAACTCCTTTTTTATTTCAAGTTTTTCTTTCAATTCTAGTTAGTTAACAAACAGGGTAATGTTGGTTTCAGGGGTAGAATTCAGTGATTCATCACTTACATGTGACAGCTAGTACTCACCACAAGTGCCATTGTATTTTAGATGTTCTCCAATGTCTGCTTTGGTTTCTGTGGTTACTTAGGGGAAAAGTCCACATGGGAAATCCTGGTTAGCTGCAGTTCTGTACTGAGTTCAGAGACTGCTCTCTTCTGTACCATTTCTACTTGCAGAAATTTAATGAATTTCTCTGTGGTCTAATGTGTCTTCAACACTGGTAACGATTTTCTGTGGACGATGGACAGGAGGACAGAGTTATCTGTCTTCAGGTTATAGAAGTCAGCAAATTACATATAGATCTAACTTATTCACCGTGTTGTGTGAATCTTCATTATCTTTTTATGTATATTTGATCAATCATGGGCTGAGAGAGGTAAATTAAAATCTACTATTTTTTTTCTTTTTCTTATAGATTTTGCTTTATGAATTTTGATGTGACATTTGCATTATGTATCTATATTCATACCTCTATATGTTTGTTGCAGATTATAGCCTTTGCCATCATAAAAGGCCATTCTTTATAACACCAATGCTTGCTACCCTAATTTTATCTTTGTCTGTTACTTGAGAACATGACCAGTGCTTTCCCTTTGTTTGCATTTGTCCAATATGCCTTTCCATATTTTTAATATTCAGTACTTTTAAACACTTTAAAATTCACCCGAATGGTACATAATTAAATTTGTGACCCAATATGGGAATAAGGTTAACAAGTCTACATTGTGCTCTATCATATTTCATGTTATGCTTTTTCTTTATATGGTTTCTTTTGTTTTTCCCCCTTTTGTTCCTTTGTTTGTTTTTGGTGTGTGTTTAGTTCTTTGTAGTTATGGAAACTTGATGTCCTGTTTTTAGTTCTTACAATGGCTAACTCTACCATTATACATTTGTGTGATATACTTGATCTTCTTTGTCTAAAGACAGCATCAGCTCTCCACAATGACTGTGAAGAAATTATGAAATATCTTAAGAATTCCAGCCTTCAATTTTATTGATTGTATTTATCTTGGTTCTTCTAGTGTTTACATTTATATTTTGATTAATTGATATATCACCATTAAAGAATCTATATTTGATCCCTGATGATAAACATTGCTCTACTTCCTATTTCCTCTCTCCTGTGAATTTTTGTTAGAGTAATTTTAAATTGCCATGATGTAAAACATTGATTTCTGTTCTATAATTCCTAGTTTTACTCCTAGTCCTATGGTTAAATGAACTAATGCAGAGTCAGTGCTTTTCCCATGATTTCTTGATTCATTTCCCCCTCATTTTACTATGAGCATTTTTAAACATACAGAAAAATTGACATAGTTGAATAGTGAGCACTTATTAACCATTATCTAGATTCTACAATTAATATTTGCTGTATATGCTTTATCATCTGACTACCCATTTAACAATTCCTCTACCATCCATTCATCTTATTTCTTGATGCATTTCAGAATAATTTGCAGGTATCAGTAGACTCTTGAACAGTTCAGTCAACACATCACTAACTAGAGTTCAATATTAATAGTCTTCATTCAGTTTTTCCATTAGCTATTTTTTTTCTAATTGTCAGAATGATTTCACAGCAACTGTAATTTCTGACTATGTTTTCATTTGAAAATGTGCTCTGAAGTCTTTATAATTGAATGCTATTTTTGCTTGGGTATATCATTTTATTTCCATGAATATTTTACATTGTCACACTGTCTTCAAATGTGGGATGTCATTGTAAAAAGATAAGTGTAATTATGATTTACTTTCTTATTTTAAGTGACTTTCTGTTTTTCTTTTTTCTTCATCCAATTACAAAGAAAAATGTTTATCCTCAAAAGTCCTATAAAATAAATCTTAATAGAGATAAGGTTCTTGTTGGCTTTTCCATATCCAATATTCTTAGGACAGTATAACCATTTTAATTTATATATTCAAATCTTCTTATCTTGGTGTTTCTGCATTACTTCCTAAGTAACATTTTTAATACTTTTTAGTTCATATATGTGCTTCTCTTACTCAGACACACCAGTTATGTGCATTTTGGATCTTCTCTTCTTCCTTGTCAGTCTTGAGTCCTTTTTAATTACCTATCCATCTATCTACTTATTTACTTAGGCTATATTCCTAATTTAGTCCTACCTGTTATGGACAATGTCTAATTTCCTTGTCCTGATCATGATGTGACAGTCAGTTTGTGATTTAAAAAAAAAAAAAAAAAGCTCTTCCTTTTCTTTCCTTTGCTTTTAAGTAGCTTATATTTCATCTCCTTGTCTTCACCGAGGCTTTTACCTCTGCTCAAAGCTAAGTGTTTCCTTTAATTATTTTCCTTCATTTTGTATATTTTGTTTAAATGATTCTTTGGCTCAGTAACTACCTTTTCTGATGAAGTGTTGATGTTTCATTTGTTTTTCCAGTGCTTTTCCTAAACTTGTCTTGTATTATATTTATATAAACAGTTCCATACTGGAAATTTTTGGATTTATTTCATACCTTTTTTATGGAAGACATTCCTAGGTCAGGTACTTGGAAAAAGGTTTATTCAGGAGTGAAACCATAACCAGATTAGGAAGAATTATTCCCACTTTATAATGAAGCAACTTCTGACATGGGCATATATTCACAGGTGAGTTGCTTTGTCTTCAATTTTCTCCAGCCAACACAGGTCAGCAGGTCCTGGGCTGCTCCTACTGCCGAGTATCCTTTAGAGATGGGGATAGAAATTACCCAGCCCTACCTCTCTTGCTGTCCCACCGTGCCAGACAAGCTCCAGAGAAGCTCCCATTAGCAGCCCGCCATCATTTTACTGAAGTTTATGATTAATTAAGCCATTAGTTATTCCTGTAGTCTAATTCCCGCACTTTGAGAAGGATGCTTTGTTAGCTCTGCCTGAGTTGCTACAGATAACACTTTTGTGGTCACTTCCTCCATTTTCATCTCTCTCCCCCTGCTTTTGGAAGGTCATTTGAGTTAATGGAAACCTCTTTGGGTTTGTTGAAGACAATCATATATGGAAAGCGCCTTTTGGTGAATTTCTTCCATTTGGAAACTCTTCTCCTTGTGAGAAGTATGTGCATGCCATCCTTCTGCCTCTTTCTGGTAGAGCTCCTCTGTTCTCTGTAGTGTCTTTAAAGTTGTTGTACTGCTTTTTCTCTTTTATTCCTAAATTTTTAAAGGCAGGGCATTTGGATAATTGAAAATCGGGTGTTTTCCTACAGAGTAGTACTGAAAGAAAACTTCCACATAGTTTGCTTTCTTCTTTTCAACAATCCTTCAAAGTAGGCATAGTCATCCTCATTTTATAGGCAAAACAGAAGAAACTCCAGCAATGCACATGCCCTGGCCAATGTCACACAGCTAATACACGGCAGAATGAGATCCCAACAGCCCTCTTCACTTCAGCACACCACCCCTTGTAGCAGGGAACTGAAGGCAAACACAAGAAACAGCCCTCAGAACTTGGTGAGAGCTTTGACATTTGAAATAGATTAGAGAAAATAGAAAATTGCCCTTATTTATCATGAGCAGGCTTTGCCATGGTGACAGACTGTCTAATTGGCTCATCTATATCTTTCCATTTCAGTATATGATTCCACTCATTAGTATGCAACGCTCTTCATCCCCACTGGGCAGGGACCCGAGGGCACTTATGGACCTTGTTCCCACACTGGGGCCCCATTGGCAAGTGGGAGGGCTTTTGTGCGACATGAAAAGTCCCAGCCGAGGACAGGAGGAGTGCCTTTGCTAACCCAGGGACCAAGGCTTTTCCTTCTTTTTCAGTCTTATTAGTGAGGGATCAGCTGTCCCCTGATCTTTCCAGTTAAGATAATTTTACAGGAGGGCAAAGTCTGTTTGCTCTTTATACACCTCAGTGCTTCAAACATTTTAACTGCTGTATAAATGTTTCTTGATTGAATGTTATCCATTCTTAAGGAAAGAGTTGTGGCACTTTCAATGT
This sequence comes from Callorhinus ursinus, assembly GCF_003265705.2. Taxonomy (NCBI): domain Eukaryota; kingdom Metazoa; phylum Chordata; class Mammalia; order Carnivora; family Otariidae; genus Callorhinus; species Callorhinus ursinus. The sequence goes on along the minus strand of NW_027397137.1, from coordinate 2,073,444 downwards.
TCTACTTTTATTTATCTTTCATTGTTATCAATATTACTATTTATTGACATTGTACTAAACAGTGCTCTGATGGATGGTACATTTCTCGTCCAAATGTACTCGATCAGGAGATGGTCGATGGTCCCCAGAATGGCTGGAAGAAGGTTGGGGCAAATGTAGTTTTCTGAAGTGTTTGTGAAAATGCAAATGAACACATACATTTTGTTGTTGCAGACATTTTGTGCAGTGAGAATGTAAAGTCATTCGCCAATCATATTACAGAATCCTCCAGAATTGCAGCGATCAGCCTGTCATCATGACCTTTTTTGTGTGTCACATGCCATGGAGTTTTATGTCAAAGACAATATGACAGAAAACTGCGCATTACTTTTTCAGTAAGTCTGCCGCTCCTCCTTATCCTCTCAAGAAGGAATACATTCTGAAGGAGAAAAAGGCATATATTCATCACATATCAACCCCGTGAGCTCAGAAAACAGATGGAAAGTACACATTAATTAAGCTTTATTTTATGCAGTTATATGCACGTGTGTGTGATAGCACTTGTGTGTATGTACGTACACACACTCTCACGTGCTCACACACAGAATGCATCAAGTTCAGAAGCAGAGGCAGCCATCTTCCTGCCTCATAGTAGAAAAAGAAAGATTGGAATATCAGAACTCTTTTTAAATGTCATTCTGAATTTAATAGGAATTATCAAATTAAATCTAATTGAACAACTGAGACATAAATTACTAATTTCAGCCCCAGCTAGAATTTTGCAGATTTGTCCCATTTTCCTGTATAGAATATAACATTTGGCACAAATCCTAGATCAGACCTTCTCTGCAGCTGTATAATTAACTATGAGCCTTGACAGAGAATTATTTGCATCATGCCTCAGGAAAACAGTCCTGACAGATCCAGTTTCTTCTTTTCTGCTGGTAGAGAGCTCTCACACACGATGATACCTATAACCTGGTAGCATCCCACTGCTTACCTGAGAGCAAATGTCAAATTGCGTGCTTTATGTCGACAAAATATAGAGTCTCGCTCTTACCAATAGTCAGATCATATATTTCATACTTTATATCATAGTAGTAGGTTGTTAGAATAACTATTGAAGTCGCTTTTTAATATAAAAATGTGTTTATACAGTAAAACAGGCGCTACAAGTGATATTTCTCTGTATTCAATTTCATTCATTTCATATCTTAACGTCACTAAAATATCTTAAATATATTCATGTCTATGTGCACACATCTCCGAAACCAGCTTGCATAAGATAATAATTGTTCTCAAATCCATTTTGAATATTGAATTTACATCACAAGTTAGATTGATGCATTTACAGGGCATTTTCCAGGATAACCTTTTCTTGGTATATTTATTTAGTGCTCTATATCTATCTCTCATGAATTTTTTCTCTGAATTTTAATCATCTTGATTTTGTGTAGATAGATAAAATAAATTTTATGTACTTTTATTTTATTTTTTAAATTTTAACTGGTGCACTCCTTCATCCCCATCACCTATTTCCCCCACCCCCCGACCCCTCTGCCCTCTGGTGACCACCAGTGTGTTCTCAATAGTTAAGAGTCTGGTTCTTGGTTTGCCTCTCTCTCCCTCCCTTTTTATCCTTTCCTCATTTTTTTTGTTTCTTAAATTCTACATGTAAGTGAGATCACATGGTATTCATCTTTCTCTGACTTATTTCACTTAGCATAGTACTCTCTAACTTCATCTATGTTGTTGCAATGGCAAGATTTCATTCCTTCCTTTGGCTGAATAATATTCCATTATATATATGTATATCATATTACATTATATATAGTATCATATTATTATATTATTATACATATTATAATGGAATATTATTCCATTATATAATGGAATATATATATATATATAATGGATAAAGAAGATGTGGCATATAGTAATGTATGTAATGTTATATATATATATATGTATATACACATATATATATGCCACATCTTCTTTATCCATTCACTATCAATGGACACTAGGGCTGCTTTCATAGTTTGGCTGTTGTAAATAATGCTGCAATAAACATTGGAGTGTATGCATCCCTCTGAACTAGTGTTTTTGTACTTTGGGGGTAAATACCCAGTAATGTGATTACTAGATCATAAGGTAGTCATATTTTTAATTTTTTGTGGACCCTCCATACTGTTTTTCAGAGTGGCTGTACCAGTTTGCATTCCCACCAACAGTGCAGGAGGGTTGTCCCTTCTCTGCAACTTTGTCAACACCTGTTGTTTCTGGTGTTGTTGATTTTAGCAATTCTGACAAGTGTGAGGTGATATCTCATTTTTATTATTATTACATTTCTCTGATGTTGAGCATCTTTTCATGTGTCTTTTGGCTATCTGAATAGCTTAAGCAAACAATTTCAAAACTTGTATGGAACCATAAAATACTCAAAATAGCCAGAGCCATCTTGAAAAAGAAAAACAAAACTGGAGGCATCCCAATTCCAGACTTCAAGCTCTATTACAAAGCTGTAGTAATGAAAACAGTATGGTACTGACACAAAAATAGGCACATAGATCAATGGAACAGGATAGAAAACCTGGAAATAAACCCACAGTTATATGGTCAATTAATCTTCAACAAAGGAGGAAAGAATATATACAATGGGAAAAAGACAGTCTCTTCAACAAATGGCATTGGGAAAACTGGTCAGCTCCATGCAAATGAATGAAACTGGACTACACTTTCTTACACCATACACAAAAATAAACTCAAAATGGATTAAGGACCCAAATGTGAGACCTGAAGCCCTAAAAATCCTAGAGGGGAACACAGGTAGTAATTGCTCTGACATTGGCCACAGCAACATTTTTCTAGATATGTCTCCTGAGGCAAGGGAAATAAAAGCAAAAATAAACTGTTGGGACTCCATCAAAATAAAAAGCTTCTGCACAGAGAAGGAAACAACAAAACTAAAAGGCAACCTACAGAATGGAAGAAGATATTGGCAAATGACATATCTGAGAAAGGGTTAGTATCCAAAAATCTATAAAGAACTGATACAACTCAACACCCACGAAACAAATAATCCAGTTAAAAAATGGGCAAGAGACATGAATAAATTTTAGTTTTGAAGTTTGCCTAATTGAGGGCCTCTCCATATGCCAACATCTCGGGAAGCAATATGATTGGTATCTTTCAGCAGGAACACTAACTATTGAGGGACCTCGCTGGTCATAACCAGTATCCACAGTGAAGTAGCAATCCCTTGTTAAATATCGCATTTGTAATAACCTTGCAAATAGTTTCTGGTACACACACATAGTGTAGCTATCCCCAAACTCTAACTGTAGTGATTTATTTGTACACTTGAATGAAGTCTAGCACATGGTCTGCTGGAAACACTTGTGGCTAAATTGCTATCATTCTTGTCTTTTACCACATTGATGTTTGATGTAATTGAGAAAGCAATTTTAATTTAATTTATTCTGACAACCATCTCTACCTGGTAGAGACTTAATATGATTTGAGGCACACATGCACACTCGCACATGATTCTTATGAATCATGTCCACCGCATGGACGTAGACCAAGAAACACTCAGTGTCTCATGCATTTGGTGTGGAAATTCCTTTGCTGCCCCAAGTCTGTTACTTTCAATATACCATGAAAGCAGCTCTACTAATCTATTATGAAGATTTCCGTCTCTTTCAACAAGAAGGCATGTCTAAGCTAGTAGACACCATCTTGGGGAGCTGGACTATAATACTCTCTTTTCATTAAAATAACATCTGCTTCCTTTTACAAACCCTGGAGCCTGGTGTTCTCTTTCACCATGGCCAGGAGTCTGAACAGTTGAATCTCAACTATTCAATGGGAGGCCCAAATTCTAACTGGGCACGTTTTAGATGAGGCTGAATGCCCAAAGATGGCTTGCTAGACATCTCAGAAATTTGCCACCTTCCAGCCTCCCCCACCCTACTCTGGTGTGCTGTGTGAAAACCGAAGGATTATTGATAGACCTGGCCTTGAAGAACAAGACATACAGACTTTCGTGTATTCTGGAATGGCCCAACTCAGCCAACCAGCCAGAACACCCACCAACAGGACAGAACCTTGAGGAGGAGGCAGGTGAACCACAAGATAGTCACAGATTTACAAAATACAATTGAAATTCTAAGATGTAAAAGGAAAACAAAAGATGATAGATGATAGATAGATAGATAGATAGATAGATAGATAGATAGATAGATGATAGATAGATATAGAAATATAGCTGTAGTGCAATTGTTGCCAGAAATTTCCATATGAACTCTACATGAATCAAGCAGCCTCCTAAACACTTTCTTTCAGACCTGAATGATGTGGGCAATAAAAGAGCAGTAGCAATAAAACGTACCTTCTGTCAAGTCTCAGTATGCTTCATAAAAACTATGCATGACCTCAACTTGTGAGCCCTGATAGCTTTGATAAACCTAATACATATGAAAGACAAAAGCTCAAAAAATTACAAATAAACTTCATTTCTTATTTTTGTCTTTTTAAAATAAACTTCATTTCTGAATTCAAACCTGGATAAAAATATGGACAATTAACTAAATATTTGGAAGTCATTGCCTATGAAAACCACATGGAATGTTAAACCCAGAGCTGTATCCTTGAAAATACTCCTTTTCAAAGTCATCAAGATTGCCTTTATGGGTAAATAACATTTATTGTGTTACCAAAAGGAAGGTACAAATATCAGCATATAGCTGTGAGTGAATAAATGAGATTCTGACTAGAATATGAATCAGACAATGTTGTATCAAAGACATTTGGGGTCTATTTTCAAGTGCTAGTCTGGGTTCAGGAAAGTCAAAAGATTCAGACCCTACACAGTCTTTAGCAAAACAAATCTGGTTTGTTCTGCTGGTTTTCTCAGTGTTCAAAGCAAGGAGAAATCCTCACACATATTATTGTTATGTGGTTTGGTTTGGTTTATAAAGGTACTGAGTTCCATGTGTACCCCCCCAAAAAAAGTCTAAAAAAGAATATCAGAGTAACTTGTTAACTTGTATAGCATTCTAGAACTTTCTAATACTTATTGACATCTATGTTGATGTCCATTTAGAAATGTCATTAACCATTTCATTGACTTGTTATTCTTATATCTCAATCAGAACTTACTTAAAAGAAATAAACAAAAAAAATCAAGCAATATATTATTTTATTTCTGCCTTTACAGGATATGATTATAATTGCTGCAGATACTATAGATGTATAATAAAAATAGGTTTAAATCAAATGTATAATAGTGAGAAGTCTCACTAGGAAAGGGAAGCCCAAACTTTATTTATTTATTTTTTCTAAGAGAGAAAGAGAGTGGGAGTCGGGGGGGGGGGGGAAGGGGCGAGGGGGAAGGAGAGAGAATCGCAAGCCAACTTAGCACTGAATGCAGAGCCAGTTGTGGGGCCTGATCCCCTGACCCTGAGATCATGACCTGGGTCTCTTAACGCTTAACTGACTGAGCCATCCAGGTGCTCCAGAAGCCTAACATTTTTTTAAGAAATTTAGAACAGTTTCTTTTTTTTTTTTGTCTCATCAGCATTATTTTTTTTATTATGTTATGTTAATCACCATACATTACATCATTAGTTTTTGATGTAGTGTTCCATGATTCATTATTTGCGTATAACACCCAGTGCTCCACGCAGAACGTGCCCTCTTTAATACCCATCACCAGGCTAACCCATCCCCCCACCCCCCTCCCCTCTAGAACCCTCAGTTTGTTTCTCAGAGTCCATAGGCTCTCATGGTTCATCTCCCTCTCCGATTTCCCCCCTTCAATCTTACCCTCCTGTTATCTTCTTCTTCTTCTTCTTTTTTTTTTAACATATAATGTATTATTTGTTTCAGAGGTACAGATCTGTGATTCAACAGTCTTGCACAATTCACAGCGCTCACCATAGCACATACCCTCCCCAATGTCTATCACCCAGCCACCCCATCCCTCCCACCCCCCCCACCACTCCAGCAACCCTCAGTTTGTTTCCTGAGATTAAGAATTCCTCATGTCAGTGAGGTCATAGGATACATGTCTTTCTCTGAATGACTTATTTCCCTTAGCATAACACTCTCCAGTTCCATCCACGTCATTGCAAATGGCAAGATTTTATTCCTTTTGATGGTTGCATAATATTCCATTGTATATATACACCACATCTTCTTGATCCATTCATCTGTCAATGGACATCTTGGCTCTTTCCACAGTTTGGCTATTGTGGACATTGCTGCTATAAACATCGTGGTGCACGTACCCCTTCGGATCCCTACATTTGTATCTTTGGGGTAAATACCCCATAGTGCAATTGCTGGATCGTAGGGTAGCTCTATTTCCAACTTTTTGAGGAACCTCCATACTGTTCTCCAGAGTGGCTGCACCAGCTTGCATTCCCACCAACAGTGTAGGAGGGTTCCCCTTTCTCCACATCCTCGCCAACATCTATCGTTTCCTGACTTTAGAATAGTTTCTTTTATCAGGGAACTTTGAGTAAGAAAGACGATATTAAATGTTAGCTACACTGGTTATTTTAACTCAAAGTCTTTCATGTCTTTGTGTCTCCAAAGAAAAATACCAACAGAAGGATATGGACATAAGCTTATGTGAGTCAGTAAAAATGCCTATTTTTTTACTCTTATTTATTTTTTAAATTTTTATTTAAATTCCAGTTAGTTAATATACAGCATAATACTAGTGTCAGGTGTACAATATATAGTGATTCAACACTTCCATACATCACCCGGTGCTCATCAGGACAAGTCCGCTCCTGACTCCCTATCACCTCTTTCTCCCATCCCACCACCATGTCCCCTCTGGTGACCACCAGTTTGTTCTCTATCGTTAAGAGTCTGTTTCTTGGTTTCTCTCTCTCTCTCTTTTCCCCTTTGCTTGTTTGTTTTGTTTCTTAAATTCCACATGTGAATGAGATCATATGGTATTTATCTTTCTCTGACTGACTTATTTCGCTTAGCATAATACTCTCTAGCTCCATCCATGTCATTGCAAATGCAAGATTTCATTCTTTTTATGGTTGAGTAATATTCCATTGTATATACATGCCACATCTTCTTTATCCATTCATCAGTCAGTGGACACTTGGCCTATTTCCAAAATATGGCTATTGTTGATGCTGCTGCTATAAACATCAGAGTGCATGTATCCCTTTGAGTTAGTGTTTTTGTATTCTTTGGGTAAATACCTAGTAGTATAATTGCTGGGTTATAGAGTAGCCGTATTTTTAACTTTTTGAGGAACCTCCATACTGTTTTCCAGAGTGGCTGCTCCAGTTTGCATTTTCACCAACTGTGCACGAGGGTTCCCCTTTCTCTGCATCCTCGCCAACACTTGTTGTTTCTTGTGTTGTTGATTTTAGCCATTCTGACCAGGGTGAGGTGGTATTTCATTGTAGTTTTGATTTACATTTTCCTGATGACGAGTGATGTTGGACATCTTTTCATGTGTCTGTTGGCCATCTGGATATCATCTTTGGAAAAATGTCTATTCGTGTCTTCTGCCCATTTTTAACTGTATTATTCATTTTTGGGGGCATTGAGTTTTATAAGTTCTTCCTATATTTCGACTATTAACCCTTTATCAGATATGTCATTTGGAAATATCTTCTCCAGTAATAATTCCTTTAAGACATCTGCTCAATTACTATTTGGAATATAACATGAAAGAATACATCATGGATGACTTATGAAATCAGTTATTTTTGCCACACGTGAAAATCTGTAGCAGGTGAAACTTTATTTTGATTCCTAAAAAGTGATTGTGATGACTTGATGTTTTATTTCCCATCTCTGACTTCTGAAACTGTGAGAATACAGATTGGTATAATTAGCTTATATTTGGAATTGTAGGATACACAATTTTTATAGGTGGGTCATTATTTCAGAAAGGTAATTACATATATAAATATACTGTGGTAGGCAGAAAAATGGCCTCCCATAGGTACCTACATCCTACTGCCCTAAACCTGTGAATATGGAACATTACCTGGCACAAGGGAATTGGGATTACAGATGCAATTAAGTGACCTTGAGATGGAGAGAGATTATCCTGGATTATCTGGACCGGCCCAGTCTAATCACACAAGCCCTTAGAAGCAGAAGGCCTCTCCCAGGTATGGTCAGAAGGAGGTGTGACCACAGAAGGGTCAGAGAGAGGCAATGGGACTGAACTTGGAGATGCAGAAAGAAGCTGCAGCCAGAACGTTCAAGTGACTCCTAGAAGCTGGAAAAGGCAAAAAATACAGTCTCCCTTCAGAGCCCCCAGAATGAACACAGCCCCGCCCACCTCGATTTTAACCCAGTGAGATGCATGTCCGACTTCTAAGTTCCAGAAGCATAAGATAATGAACTTCTGATGTTTTAAGCCACGAAGTGTGTGGTAATGGGTTGCATCAGCAACAGGAAATCTATACAGATGTGAATAACATTTAGCATTCTCTCCCTCAACACTGAGACAGAACTCTAAGAGCTGTATTTTAAAGTTGTTGTGGGGATGAGATGGGAAATATAGCCCCTCAGAACATGAGAAACAGGTTTTATGTTTGCATACTAAATAGACTGCAACACAGTTCCAGCCACACTCCCTACTCTCAGATCTCCAAATCACCAACCTCTTCCTTGACTCGGTCTTCACAAGTGTGCCTCAACCTCTTCCCCTCCAAGCCCCTCTTTGTCTAACCAACTGCTCCACTCAGCCTGAAAGTCTCCAAGAGAGAGGCCTGCTATGACAGCTGGAGCCCAGCGTTTTCCTCTTGCCAGTATCATGACCTTTAATGATGCAGTAATGTACATGAGTGCATGTTTACATTCTGATTCTCCAGCTAGATGCTATGCTCTGTGAGGGCAGATCACGTCTATCCCCCTTTGCACTAATAGCCCAACACGTGCCTGAATGGCTATGCTGACTGTATCTGCCAGGGACCCTACCCCGTGCCTGGTCTCCCCCCGGCCTCCAGTAGTGTCCTTCAGTGCCATCTCCAGCCAGCCAGGCTTGGCCTGCCCAACCCTTAACTTTCCTACCCACCTGACCCCGGATTACTGACCGCAAACTGAGGATGGCATGCTAAGATGAGCTTTTGGCCAGAGTCAGCTTCTGGTGACTTCTCAGAAATAAGCACTTTCTAGACCCTAGAAGCATGTAGGTTTAGACTTCAAATTGCACTTAGTCTAGCCACCTTCTTTAGACAAGCAGAGAGATGGGGGTCTTGCCTCCATGGCTTGTAGTGTGCTCACATTGTCCACCCCTCCCCCACCACGCTGCCTACCTCTCACTTGTTCATTGCATCCCCTCCCTTCCTCGCTGACACTCCGGACAGGGTCAACTGACCCGTCCCAGCTCTCTCATATCTGCCTTCTGTGTCCAGATACAGCGGTATGTAGGCCATCCCCTGAAGTTACCACCACCCCTACCATAGCGCATGTTTCCCTGCTTTGGGAAACAGAGACAGGTGGTTGAAACTGAGAGGGAGGCCAGGTCCTCATGATGGTCCTTCATCCATCACTGAGCCACCCGGCAAGTACTCATCCAGCAGAGCATTTGTCAGTGCCCCCCTCAGCAGGGCATCACGGGAGCATCAGCTGTGCCTGTCCACAGACAGCTGGCATCTACCTGGGGAGACACACAAGTCAACAGGAGGCTCCTGCAGGCACCAGCCAACTCGGGCTTCTATGCCTGATACATGGTCTTTTCCTTTCCTCCAATAAATTAGTGTGCTCTTAGCATCATCTAGGACACAGGCTTATTTAAACACAAAAGGCAAAGGCTAGCTGAGAGTCAGACAGAGAGGTGCAAAATCGAAGAAACAAATGCTTGCTGTTATTTGCCAAGGTGCTTGAAACATTTAAGGTATAGGGTGAAATCAGCTCCACACGTGCATCTGGGCCCTTGTGGCACTGAGCCCTTCATGGAGGTGTCCAAAGTGGTGGTGGCTGAACAGGTCCACTTCTGCAGGAGCTACCAGCCTTGTTCCTTGGCTATTTCCCCCCGCCCCAGGAGTCTTTTATTTTTTTAAAGATTTTATTTATTTATTTGACAGAATGAAAGAGCACAAGCAGGGAGAGCAGCAGGCAAAGGGAGAGGGAGAAGCAGACTCCCCGCTGAGCAGGGAGCCCGATGCAGGGCTCGATCCCAGGACCCCGGGATCATGACCTGAACCACACAGGCCCCCCTCCAGGAGCCTTTAAGTAAGATCAGGATGTTTCAGTTCTGTCCTGCACACAAAAGAATAGTACACTATCAATTTTCTTGAGAAAAGTTCACATGGAGCAAAGACATGAAGATTTTTTAAATTTTTTTTTACTTAAATTCAGTTTAGTTAACATATACTGTATTATTAGTTTCGGGGGTAAAATTTAGTGATTCATCAGTTGCCTATAAAAATAGAGCTACCCTACGACCCAGCAATTGCACTACTAGGTATTTATCCAAAGGATATAAACATAGTGATTCAAAGGGGCACAGGCACCCCGATGTTTATAGCAGCAATGTCCACAGTAGCCAAACCATGGAAAGAGCCCGGATGTCCATCCACAGATGAAGGGATAAAGAAGATGTGGGATACACACACACACACACACACACACACACACACACACACACACACACAGAGAGAGGAATATTATGCAACCATCAAAAAGAATGAAATCTTGTCATTTGCAAAGTCATGAAGAATTTTTTGAATCATATTAAAAAGATTGTCATAATTAGTGCCACTTAAGGAATCCAGGGGCTGAGCCTCAAAATGTTCACATAAATGATATTGATGACCTTGATAAACTCTTTATTTTTTAATGTCAATATCCATTATTTAAACTATTGAATAATCTTTCAGGAGCGTTGCAAAAAAGCTGTATTCAGCTTGGAAGTATTCTTGGTGCCACTTCTCTGTGCCAGTTGGGTGATAAGGTCCCAGATAGGAACACAAAACTAACTATTCTATTTAACCTTCATTTCCAGGGCTAAAGGTGTTTTACTGAGACATTAATATACAGGCAAGTTGATTCTCCATTAATAATGTATTCATCTTAATAGATATAGATATATATCTTACTACATGTATTTAATATATATTTTTTGTTTTTTTCTCCAGTACAGAAATGAATTTCTTAGACTAATTGGACATCTTTGCATTTAAAGTAATAGAGTCTGGCAAGAGCTTATGGCTGAATATCTCACATCATCTTTATCCATTCATCTATTTCTGGACACTTGGGTTGTTTCAATTTCTTAGCTATTATAAATAACCCTGCAATAAACATAGGGGTGCATATATCTTTTCCAGTTAGTGTTTTTGGTTTCTTTGAGTAAATACCCAGTAGTGTGATTACTGAATCATATGGTAATTCTAATTTTTAAGGCACCTCCATACTGGCTTTCCACAGTGGCTACATCCATTTACATTCCCACCAAAAGCGTATGAGGATTCCCTTTTCTCCACATCCTCACTGCAATCTGTTGTTTTTTGTCTTTTTGATTCTAGCCATTCTGACAGATATAAGGTGATATTGTTTTGCACTTACAAAATAAATAAGTCACAGAGATAAAAAGTACAACATAGGCAATATATTCAATAAGATGTTAATAACGTTGACTGGGGACAGGTTTTGACTACACTTACCGTGCTGATCACTGAGTAATGTATAGAATTGCTACGTCATTATATTGTACACCTGAAACTAATATAATACTGTATGTTAATGACACCTCAATTTAAAAAAGAAAGAAAGTAATAAAGTCTGATGATATCCTTTCGGCATGAACTGCACAACCTGAATCATTAGAGAAAACAAGACTATGCTTCTCTTTCCAAGAAAATTGAGCATGTTTTATGTATTCTTAGTTGCAAAGTATCGTAGTTACTATGTGGTTAAGGTTATGTGAAGGAGATGGAGATTCTTCAAAATAAGGGTTAAGTTAACTGACATCTAGAAAGCAGCCCATCACAGTTCTAAATCCTACCTGGATTTCTGGAGGATGCTCAGGGGCAGCAGATTTTATATATGACCTTGTGTTCCGGACATACATAGTTGAGTTTTGTTTTCCCTTATCTATTAGAAATGAGTTGAGGTATAGGGGAAGCACCCTTAAGAAAGGACTTTTGTGCTGAACTGTAGATTCAACCCAAATATAAATTCAGCTGTCTAGTAATGCTGTATACATGACTGATTCCAGGCTTCGCAACTAACATACCCTAAAGGATTTAACAAGGCCTTCCTGCCAAAGCAGTTAATTGCTTATCAAAAAGGAGTTCCGTTTTGCCTTTTAAATAATGTGAAAGGCCAGCGGCAAATCAGGTAACTTGGAGAAGGATTTCTGAAAGATGGAAGGAAGCTTGCATTTAGAAAGGCAAAGATGTGAAATTAGGCAAAATCATTTAACCTTATGGTATTTCAGAGAAGTGAGCCCAAGTGGAGTGGGTCATGGCCCTTGGCAAACCCTGGGTGCTGGGACAGAAGGAAGGAAGCTTGTGCTGAGTGTTTCAGGATGGCCCATGAGCTTCTGGCTGCCAGCTGCCAGTGCGGAAGAGAGTGCCCACTGGTGGCTGGCCTCCCAAGGAGGTGGCTGGCCTCCCAAGGAGGCTGCCTGGTCTGGATGCTTCCGAAGACTGCTCCAACATAAACAGGTGGGGGAGACTATAAGAAAGACATTGATTTTGAACAAATGTGAGGTGTTTGACATCATAGTCACTGTCACAAATGCAGCACTGCTTAAGAGCTCTCATGTGAAATCTCATAGCCCTGGTAATTCTCCAAGAATACTGAGACATGTATGCCCAGTTATCAGGAGGAAACCGTTGTTAAATAAAGTTCTCAAGATCGTATTGCTGTTACAGGAGAGAAACGACTAGACTTGCTGCCCTCTCCATCTGGCTGCTTTCCACATCTGGGAACCCCTAAATCTGAAGGCTGCTGATGAAAAAATAAACCTAGTAAAAGAAGTGTTTAGGGAGGAAGGACAGCAATGTGGGCTGTTGTCTGCCTTTTGGTTGGGGACTGCTTCAAGTTCAAAGTGGGATTTGAGACCCTCATTAAACAACGAAAAGGAAAGCGTCCATGCACAGAACGATGTTGGAGAAATGGGCTAGACACTAATGTGGAGTCCTTCACTGATGAGATCACTGGGTGAATCTGTTGGGGGTCAGCACACCTGGGTCGGTCAACTCAAGGAATGGGAGCTGGCCTGAGAGATGCAACAGACGACGTGGCTTTGTTCCTGCACAGGTCAGGGGAGCTTCCACAAGGCATTTTATGAGCAGGGGCACCACGTGCAGAGTAAAACTTTGGCTTCACTGAGTACCTTTTTAAAGAGAAGTAATACTTATTTTGGGGAGCCCACTGAGGAGATTCTTGAAGGTCTTGAACTATAAGCTTCAGCCCTAGAGAGAGTAATGAGGTGATCAAAGAGAAGCTGTTCAGGAGATAGAAAAATGTTCAATGGACTGAGCTTTCAAAGCAAGGGAGAGGGAAGTGGTTCTGGTGTGAATAGTATCACTACCACTATACTTACAAAAGAAAAATCTATTTGTGTTGGATTTTTACCAACTTCTAGACATTTTGACTCAGGCCTCAGATATGTTAAGAACTCTCTCTCTCTCTCTCTCTCTCCCTCTCCCTCTCCCTTAAAATAATGGGGAAGGTGTGGGATGATCTACCCTCAAGACCCCATGGAACTCTGAGATTCTGTAATTCTAAAAATTAACTCTGAGATCTGGAAAGCTATTGAGGATAACAACAAACAAATGAAAACAGAATGTGATGGAAAGAAACTATGCAATTAAGTTGTAACCTTGGAACAGGCCCATCTTTGTGTTATCCCAGAGTGAGCTGAGTCACCTCACGGCCCAGAGGCCAGCACACAGCAGAGGCTTATGAGGTTACCTAGTGGAAATCATGGCAAACTCTGAGGACAAATATAGATCAGTCTATGATGGGGAAGCATGGTGGGGGGCAGGGAGAGAAGAGAGTGACAGACAGAGAGAGGCACCCTGAAGCAGGGAGGTAGACAGTACAATCCAGGGCTCATAACAAAAATCCGTGCCAGTCTGGAATCGGCCATTGCTCAGTCAGGAAAAGCATCGAGAATCAGGAGACCTGGATCCTACTCTCTTCTCTACTTTGGAGCAAGTTACAAGTTTTGAGCCTCAGTGTCCTCATCTGCCAAAAGAGTGGAGCAGGTCCAGATGATCACTTCAGTTCCCATTCAGTCTTTGAACATATTATGCTATAACTCTGTTTGTTGTTAACAGATTATGTATTAGTCAGCTACGTCTGCAATAATGCAATGTAACAAATAGTCCCCCTGAATCTAAAACCGTTTATCTCTCTTTCCCTTGCGTTCGTAGTTGGCTGGGTATTGGCTGACCTCAGCTAGGTCGGCCTGGGCTGGGCCTGTCTCCAGGAACCAGACGGGGCCAGGTTGGCTCCACTTGATTCTGTTCCTCTCTGAACCAACAGGGATGTGGGATTTGTTTTGCTCAGGGCAGGTCACAGTAGCATTAGAAGCATGGCAAACCATGCAAGCACATTGAGAACCTCTGTTTCAGACACTTTGCTGGCATGATCTTGGCTGTAAGTCACATGTCCAAGCCTAACTCTAAAGGCACTGAGAAATGCATGCTTCCTCCCATGCGAGGCTGGCAATGGAAAGGAACAATAATGGATTAGCCCCAATCTAGTATCCCAGTTTAGCTATCAATCCAGCCATGAGCATGTTTTCGCATATTTTAAAGTTGAGAAAGAGAGTAGCTTCTGTGGCTATTACAAAGACAAGAGGGGAAAAAAGAAAGGAAAAACCATTTTTCTCTAGTACTGTACATGATCTCTTGTCTGAAGGAAATCGTCAATCTACACAAAGTCAAGGTATTTAAGTGCTTTCCCTTCACCCACTTCTAAATTCTCAATGAAAATATTAGGTTAATAGTCAGAGAGCTTGACACAAATGCCTGTTTGTAACTTTGTAAAGTGAACAGGAATAGAAGCATGCTGTGGAGCTACTATAAATTTGGTAGCATTATTACATTAAAGTATTTCACGCTGTTGTCACCTGTAACGGCTACAACAGTAGGACTGGTATGAGGCCAGTGGCAACGGTACCCACCCTTCCTCGGCTAGTATTTGCGATGAGGTTATTGCATTTCCTTGTTCTTGATTCTGCCAGTGGAATTGTGTTGACCCAAAGGAAAAGTCACAGATTGCCAGTGTAATTCTACTTTTTAGAGATAATGTTGAACTCTATTTGGACATGCAGGTGATGATGTAAAGCTGAATTTTACTGTGGCAACAAAGTAGCTTCGTGACCGGGAGTGGAACCATGGGGAGCTGGCTTTCCCAGCAGGGACCCAGATGCAAACACAGACCCTGTGAGTGGAGCCCTGTAATCCACCAGTGGCTTCAACCCTCTAATTTACATGGAGGCCATATGAACATTCTTGTTAATTAGAAGATGCTACAGTATTGCCAGATATGAGATATTGCCAAAATAAAAGGATTCTCTACAGCTTTACTGATCTAGTACAGTATAAATCCATTGACCAAGAAAGGAACATCATGTGGATTTATGCCCATAGCAATACAAGTGTTAATTAAAACCTTGTTTAAAATTTTTATTTTGGAATGAGTTAGCATTTTATAGCGGCATAAGAAGTTGATTAAATAAAGTACGTAAATTAGCCAATACTCAGAAGAGCCACACAGTCCTCCTGCCACCGGAACAGATTCCTGTCTTGGACAGCACTGCTAGACCCGCACATGTGTGAGCAGACACAAAGTAGGAAACGGGAAGTCTGCAGTGCTGATTCATGTATCTCCGTGTTTCCCCATCTCCTGGTTCGTAAGAATAGGGCTTAGGCACCCTCCTTGTTGTTTAATGAGCTTTTGTTTCATGCTCATACCCACAAATACTGGGGGAGAAAAAAGGGGTTCATAGATGTAACCCCTATGGTTTCTTTCATTAAAACATGCATATTCCATTTGAGGAGTCTAGACGTGGATCAAGACTTCAGTAACTCAGGGATTTTTAAAACGTATGTAATACATAAATAGTACATATCCATTACTGAAAACGAAAGAGGTACAGATTAGTAAATTTTAAAAATAAAATAAAATTGCTCTGTGCCAGCAAACTAAGCTGCATAATGTGAGCATGTTGGTCTGTACAACTAGACTTGTTTTTTTTCCCATATGCATATAACTGTCTGTAGACGTTCTACACATGGGTATTTTACAAATATCTTTAAAAAGGGATCACACAGTATCTAATGCCCTTTTATAATGCACTTTTTTACTCAACAATATATTTTGAACCCCCTTCCTCTCTCTTAACAAATATATTTATCAATTCACTCTTTCAGCAAATATTTTTTGGTCCCTTTCAGTATGCCCTCCCTACGGGAGCTGAGATGACTCAGTTGTGTTCATGATCCCGATCTTCTGGACCTACAGTCCAGAGGAGAAGACAGTTGCTGATGAATAAACAAATTAGTGCATATTTATAAGTTGCACTAAATGTTATGGAGCAAAATAACATGGGCGCACCTAGAGAGAACACAGGCGGGGTGGGGTTGGGGGGGAACGGAAGCTCCAGACAGGTTACCAGGGAACTCGGGGGTAACTCTGTTGGGGGGGGGACCCACGTGTGCAAATGTGTTTCTGCTTCAGGAGACCTCCCTTTCATCGGTTGCAGATTTATCAGGATATACGGATTTTATTAGAACCAGCTGCGCTATTGCCACCTTCCAGAAAAAAAGGTCATTAAGCATATATGCAATAGGAGGTCAATGTCCATCCACAGTGTGCAGGGGTTAAAATTATGAAGTTTAACTCCACCAGCCCTGCACTTCACTCCTACATTATGTGTCTCATGAGAGAGTAAAGGTCTGCATAGCATCAAAAGGTGCCAGAAGATGCACTGATTTTTGAAAGCAGAAATGTGGCATTTCCATCAGTCCTCCCTTCTTATGTTGTTGACACCAGACGAAGCTTTCCCTTAGACCGACGGGAAAGTGTTCACCTCAGAGACACTGTGTGGACCCTGCTCTTGAGTTCCTGTTACAGCCATACCTCTGATGACTAAAAGCTGGTAGAACTTTTGACATTGAAGTTGACCAAGACCAAGTAAAATTGCAGGATTCTATTTGGTGTCATGATTTGTGAGGGTTCTAAAAAAGTGTAATGTTTGTTTGCTCTGTGTTGGATTATTGAATTCTCGTATTTATTTAACTTACTATCCATTCATTCATTCATTCAACTCAGTAAATGTTTGAGAGCCTACTGTGTGTCAGGCACGCTGTCAAGATACCAAGATAAACGTAAGACATGACCTTTGCCCTCAAGAAATTTATATTCTAGACTAGTTTTACCTTGGACAAAATCACAAGCACAAAATCTTATTGCATTCAATCATTTTAGAGTTTAAAAGGACCTCAGATATTAGTTTGTCCAGCTCATTTTTTTAAAGATTTTATTTATTTATTTATTTATTTGAGGGAGAGAGACAGAGAGTGAGCACAAGCGGAGGGGAGGGGCAGAGGGAGAGCGAGAATCCCAAGCAAACTCCCCACTCGCCTGGAGCCTGACGCGGGGCTCGATCCCATAAGCCTGAGATCACAGCCTGGGCTGAAATCAAGAGTTGGACACCAACTGACTGAGCCACCCAGGAGCCCCTGTCCTCCTCATTTTCAGCTCAGTGACCGAGTGGCTTTTTTAGGATCACAGAGTCAGTCCGAGGCAGAACCCAGATTAGAGCCTGTGTCCTTAGGGTCCTAGTCTTGGGCTTGTTATGACTGCCATAGATTTAACTTTAATCAGGTCCTAGGCGCAGGGGCCAGACTGGGCTTTTCTTCCTCGGTGTGGAACTTGGGAAGGTTATTTAGCTTTTCTGTGCCTCAGTTCCTCACTTGGGAAGTGGGGATAATAATAGAGTTTGCATCAAAAGATTCTCACCCAGGGTATGATTGTTCTGGAAAGACTTATGCCTGCCTGTCCCATGGTCAGCACTTGGTGAAGCTGGGCCATTATTATTATTATTATTATTATTGCCCCTGTGACTGTGTGAACACCCACATGTAGTCTAGAGCTTGAGTTCTTCCTTCTTGGGATTTTCAGCGCGGAAGTTTCCACTGTAGACCTCTCCTTGTTTGAAATCCATCCTGAGCATGAACTGATTTGTGACTATACTGGGGAGCCTCTTTATACCCCTCCCACAGAAAGCCATCTGAAGAGCATTCATTAAAATAGGTATTTCAGTCCACATTACTGATTTTGACCATTTTCAGGAATTCTGAAAATAAATTCCTACATTTTTAGTCAAATGTCATCCACTTCCTGAGTCTTTAGATACTATATCTTATCACAGGTACAGGGTGTATCTGTAGCAATTGTAATGCAGTATTTCCCAAAATGCAGTCACAACACACACACACACACACACACACACAAATCCGTCTGAAAAACAGTACAATCCCTTCCTAGAAATCAAAATTTACAAATAGCTTATTAAAAACTATAAAAAGTACTGAGTTACAAAAACTGAATTCTGCAGCTTATTTGAACAAGGAACACCTCAGGGCCAGCTTCACTGGGCGTGTGACCTGTGCAGTCACACAGACCACGTGCCTAAGAGGACCCTGCTCTTGGCTTAATGCTCAGTTGTTGTCATCTTGAAATTCTTAGTAATTTTAAAAAAGGGGATATTCATTTTTATTTTCCACAGAATCTTGCATGTTATGCAGCTCTTCTTGACATCCCCATTCATATCCCAAAGAGCTGGCATTGTGCCAAACAGTCTCTGCTGAGACCGCCCCGCCTGCCTCTGTTTGGGGGCACTGCCTCTGTCTGGTCCCCTGATGCATACTTCCTGTCATCTGGGTCAACGGAAGGCAAACTCAGTGAAGAGTCAGGACTCTACCTTGATTGTTAAAAATATGCACCAGATTTCCAAATCTAAAACATATATGCACACACCCTTAAATGTCATCCTACCAGCCAGGGTACTGAATGCTTACCTGGCTAAAATTCAGTTTAACCTTGTTTTGATAATCAGAGTTCTAGGTTCTTCCCCAAAGGACTATAAACTGGTTACTTAAACCAGAAAAATATGACTTAAGTATAGTCTGTATAAGCTAAGCACTTCAAGGGGTTTGTTCCCCAAATTCATCTTTACATAATTGCTGAGTTATAATACTATTTTTATTTTTTTAATCTATTTTTCAAAAAGATTTTATTTATTTGAGAGAGAAAGAGAGTGTGAGTCTAAGCAGGGGGAGAGGCAGAGGGAGAGAGAAAGGGGGAAATAGTCTCCCCGCTGAGCAGGGAGCCTGATTTGGGGCTTGATCCCAGGACCCTGGGATCATGACCGGAGCTGAAGGCACACGCTTAACCAACTAAGCCACCCAGGCGCCCCTGTAATACTATTTTTAGATGAAGAAATACATTGTCTATAAACACTTTATGTATTTTATTTTGTTATTTTATTTTATTTAAATTTAATTAGCCAATATATAGTACATCATTAGTTTTTGATGTAGTGTTCAGTGATTCATCAGTTGTGTCTAACACCCAAAGCTCATCACATCACTTTAAATTGGCACAAAGGTGAGTTTAAAATTTCTACAAGTTGGTGGAGGGCTGGACTCACAGATCAGTGGAACGGAACCTGGAAACAGACCCACACACATATGCCCAACTGATTTCTGACAAAGGTGCAAAAGCAGTTCCATGGAGGAAAGATTGTCTTTTTTTCAACAAATGTTCCTAGAGCAATTAGACATTTGTAGGAAACAAACAAACAAACAAAAGCAATTGACCTTGACCTAAACCTCCTATCTTATACAAAAATTAACTCAAAATGGGTCACAGGTTTAACTATAAAGTGCAAATTCATGTTCCCAACCAAGTCAAACAAAAAGTGTAGACTTTGAAAGCCTGAGAGGACTTTACAAATTATCTAGCAACAAGCTTGTCCTCTGACCCCACAATTATGAACAAGGAACTGTGGGCTCATGGGCCTTCTGTCAGCCAGGGTTTGAGCTCAGCAGCATAAAGTGGGGCCACCAGTATGCTATGTAACCTTGTTCCTCAGCCACTAAATCTAAGAACTGGAAAATACAGATCCTTGGAGTAATCTTGCCCATCTCCCGCCTAATGGAAAGTTTTTGTCTGTGCCCTTGACATTCTATTATTGCTGATTCGTCCCATTATTGGAAGACTTTCTAGAGCATTATGGGTGGGAAATGGGAGTCTTTAGAGACAGGTAATCCTAGGGTCAGACTCTTTTTTTTTTTATGCCCTACTAGCCCCAATCTAAAAATGAATATAATTGTGCCTTCTTTTCAACATTATGAGAAAATAAACCAATGATTGATAGCCAGAATGAGTCTTGCGGATTGTTCTCGTAATAGTTATGCTTCCCGGAAGATTTTGATATGGCATTTGATCAGGTGTTCCTTGTGATACCTGGTGTATTGCTGATGATCAATATAACTTTATTGAGAATAGTAACTAATTACATAAATCCAAAAATCCTTTCACTTCTCTATGCACCGGGCATAATGGAATTGCTTTTTGTAATTATAATTGGGGTGCTGCCGTGTTAGTTTGTTTAATTATTTCTAGTTGATGGCCTGATTAGCAAAATTGCTCACACTGTTTTCCTTGCATAATGTGCCATTATGAGGAACAATTACTGAAGAGCCTGTGTCCCAAGCCCCCAGCTGAGCAACCATCCCAAACTGAGCACGGCCTTGCCAGCCTCCAGAAGGATTTTTGAGTTCAGCCACTGGATTTCAAGATTCTAAATTCCAATAATCTGTTTTTCAAGCTAGGTATTTTGGTTCACTCCTGGACAACTGAGAAGTTGATCTACTGTTTTGCGTTTGCTGATGGTTTCCCATCTTTGCATCCCAGTGTTAGACGGGTTGACATTCTCTCCCTGCCTTCGAGTCGTTTGTTCACACGTGCTTTGGCCACACTAGCTGAAAGGGTAGAGATTTCTTCCTGCACATGTCCATCAGTGTGACTATAAACACATTATCTCTGGTGGACGTTGTGTGGCATTGGTGTTCGAGAATAGGTAAATTATGTGTGGGCAAACACGCTTAAGAAAGAAAACAGTGATGAAGCGGTTGGTAAGGAAAGTTGTGGAATTGGGTGGGCTGAGTAACATAGTAGCTAGGACTGAACCCACGGGAAGGCTAGAACAAATGGCCCAGTTAGGAAGTAGACAGTCCAGATATGTCCTGATGTCACCGGCCCCTCTAGGGTGGAACCTTGTGGCTTTGACTCGGGTGATACTGTCCAGTCTTTATTAACCATTTGCCTAGACTGAGGGACGGTAAGAAAGATGAATCCTGGTTCTTCCACCAGCCAGCATCATGAACAAACCAGCTTTTATTTTCCTTCATTTATAATTAGATTTTAGGAAACTAGTTTTTCCGAGAAAACTAAGATTGCCTGCGGGGATTGGAGACCTGGGCAGTCCCAGCAGGAGCAGCATGGAGCTGGCAGGTGCCAGGCTCTCTCTGTCAGTCCCACATGGCACCCTGAGGGGCCACGGCCTTGGATGCCATCAGTGCTCATCTTGTTTTTGATGGATGCATTAACAAAGGAGAAATGTGATTTTTGCTGAACCTGTAAGGCGCTGGCGACTTGGGACAAGTAGAAGAAAGTAGAAGATGTGAACGGTTATGGGAGAAATTGTGCTTTTCACAACTAGGAACAAAGAATAAGCCAAAGGGGCAGAGTGTGGTCCTAGTTATCAGAATAAGCTTCGCACTCACGTAGCCCAGGTGCAAAGCCCAGCCCAGCAGCCCTGGAACCTGGTCCAGCAACTTAACCCTCTGAGTTTCGGTTTCTTCATCTGAATGACAGAGATGACCACACCTAGACCACGGGGTTGACTTGAGGTTCCTTGAGTCGATGTGTGGCCGATGAAAGTTATTTTTCTTTACTGTACCTACTCAGGGCTCATTTTCTGGCTTCACGATGAAAAAGGGCATTCTGCTTCAAGGTAAGATAATTAGCTGTGCCCTACCTGGTAGACTGAGTAATGGCCCTCCAAATAGGTCCACATCCTAAATTCCAGGAACCTGTGAGATGTTACCTTGTATGGCAAAGGAGACATTACAGATATAATTAAGTTAAGGATCTCGAGATGTGAGGAGATGATCCTGGATTATGGGGGTGGGGGCAGAAGGATCAGAGAGAGAGAGAGTGGTGTGAGGACAGAAAGGGAGATGAATGATGGCCAAGGAGCCAAGGAATGCTGTGGCCTCCAAAGGGGAAAGAGGCCAGCAGCAGCTTCTCCCCTGGAGCCCCCAGGAGGAACCAGTCCTGCCGACACCTTGACTTTAGACTTCTGTTCATTAGAACTACAAGAGAGAAAGAATTGGCATTGTTTGAAGCCACTCTATGGTGATTTGTTATAGCAGCAAGAGGTAACTAATACGCCCTATTGCATCCCATTTCAATTAGTAGGGATAGAAGTTTTCCTGAAAGTTATTGCATAATATCGGCCTTTTAAAATAAACACTGATGAAGGCGTGGTAGGATAGCCACTTTTGTTCTATTTCCCTATGCACAGGTTCTGTCTGACAGAGAGAGGCTCGGGTTGTTTTGCATTTTGAGCTGGTAATTCGGCCTTGGGAGGCCTTCCTGTTGTAGTTCTACCATCTCAGGACTGCCCCTACTTACCACCGTCTCACCCTATTGTCCCCCGTGGATGTACAACTAGCCAATGAGTAGTAATAACTGGAGCACGTACTTGCCATGAGCTCAGCCTAAGCGCATCACATGCTTCAGCTCATTTAATCCTGCCGCAGCCCGTTGAGGAAGGAGCTGTTCTGACCCTATGTACAGATCCTGAAACTGAGGTCCAAAGAAGCCAAGTGGGCACTAATGCTCCCAGGAGGAAAATGAGCTGGAGCGCTGGAAACCATCAAGCTGCCTCGACATCCACTTCCCAACAGTGTCAGCTGGCTGGAGGTGTCCCTAGAAGCTCTGAGCTAGGCTGTGAGCAAGGATGGGGTTAGTTCCCCACCAAACACATGTGCATGAAGTTGTTTAATTATGGCGGCGCCGATTTTGGTAACAGGTAGGGGAGCAGTGGCCATCCCCCCAAGCATGGGAAGGCATTCTTTAAACTCTTGGCATGATGGAAACGTTAATTTTTGTTCATTTGTGTTTTGCACGAGTACTTAATGACTTTGGTTTAAGTTTATCTCACCATTCTTCACTAGGTATTGACGCATTTAATTTTTACAGGGTGAAATTCCATTAGGGGCAGAGCTCATGCCTCATTGTCTTCTGTATTTCAGCATCCAGAACAGTCCTCAGCATAGAAAGGCCCAGAAAGTGTTTATCAAGTAACTAAAATAGGTAACATACCCTGTAGCCATACTTCATAGCAGCCAGCTGAGCCCTTACTGTGTGCCGGCCGGGAAACCGGGTGTGGTTCTTGTATTAACACGTGGATCCTCCAGTCAACATCAGGAGGGCCCAGGTACTGGGGTCGGGGGGAGGTTAGTAACTCTCCAATTTGCAGGTGCTATCCTTGAGATGGGAGCCCAGGATGCCTGCACCCACAGTTTGCACTTTTAAACTGGATACAATACCACCTTTCTAAAGTCTATAAATGTAACACTTTACATGATACTCTGCAAAAATTTGCAAAGCTGCAGTTTTGTTTGCAATGAAATAAATAATTTTCCTCTGACGCCATATAATAGCATCTAAAGTTTGGGTAGAACTGTAAGCTCCACGGGAGCAAAGATTTTGTCTTGTTAACTGGTTTATCTAGTAAGCCTAGAACCCGGTGTATACTATGTGCTCAGTAAATGTGTGTTAACTGTAAAAAATCATCATGTTGTAAGGGATTCCAAAGATACTTGTCAAAGTGCTTAAGAATAAGTTTTTGAACGCACCGAGGCAATTTCTGGTTTATATTTTATCTTTCTAATGAAGGGATTCACATGATACAGGTTGTGTCTCTCTGCACGTGTGCATGTGTGCGTGGAGGGGTGTGTGTGTGTGTGTGTGTGTGTGTGTGTGTGTGTGTATTGGGCCATTGTATGAAAAGGAAAGTGTATGTTATTCCCAACACTAAAATAGGGGTGTTTGCTCTAGAGGGAATTTACATTCACATATCATGTTTGGAGATAGTTTGGTCTTCCTATTCAGTCCTGAGTTAAATCACTCTCTATGAAGACCCACCCACACCCTAATAATTGATCAAAAAGTAATATTTGTGCATTTGTACTCATTGTTGGCCCAGCTGAGGACACCCTTGTAGAGAGAACAGAGAATTGGTGAATCTGTGGGTAGATACGTATTTGGGGGTAAGATGGGTTGAGCACGCCAAGCCCACCTCTAGAGAGTGAAAATCAAGTGGAATTTCAGGAATTTAGGAGGCAATTGTGCCTTCATAATGCATCAGATTGAACCAGAACTGTGAAGGCAAATGAGCAAGATGAGGGAGGTGCTTCCCTCTGCATGCGTGAGGCAGTGTGGTTTGAGGTGTCATTAGTAGAAGGCTAGACCCATTGAGCACCAAGACTGAGCAGATTCGTCCGTATTATTTGGAGAACTCCCGTGGAAGAATAGGGCTTCCTGTCTGGAGTGCCCGTATTCAACTGGATGCAGGAGCTTGGTTGACAGACTAGCCTAGTGGGCCTTTGTCTTGTTTGGTCTGTTGCATCAGGACAAGAATCTGTGGCGTTCTTTCAGTGATGGAGCAGGTATGGGGTGGTCGATCTTCCCCTCCCTTCTTTCCTGTGTCTCCTGCACCGCAGAGATGTGGAACAGAACACTACAAGGAGGCAGGGGTCTTGGTCCCTGCAGGGAGGGTTGGGGGTCCTGGGGCTTACTGCAAGGGACCGATGCATTTAGCAAATGGCTCATACCTGAGGCCTTGACCTCCTGCTTCGAGGATCAGGGCACCCAACCTGGTACTGCCCCAGGTTTGTAGGGATTTGGGAATTCTGCCTCATGTTAACCAAGCTGAGGGGAGCTCTGAGTCGTCCAGCATGCCAGTGTGCGGGTGGCTTGATCCAAGGCTGGCAGGCAGCTGGGGCAGAGAAGCCCACTCCTCCTCAGGGAGGCTCATGGTGTGAAAGCTGCTTGGCCAGAAGGCGGCTGCTCGGTGAGCCTGGAATCACAACGTGAGAGCTGTTTGTTCTCTCAAACGGCCTGTGACCCCAGGTTCCAGGGCTCACACCCAGCAACAGCTTGGTGATTTTTTCCCGCCAAATGTAACTGTGAACTTGCCCATTGGATTTCTTCCAAAGGGTTAGCCAGGCACTGATGAAGGAAGAGAAACGTGAGCCGAGAAGGCAGTTGGGGTTTGACTGAGGGAACAACTGGGTCTTCTCCCATTTGTGCTGCTTCGGGCCCCCGCCCTGACACCATTTTGGTTGTTACATTGACTGTGGTGATGAGCTGGTGGTCCCAGGAGGTAGAGAGGAAAGCTCTGGGTATCTTCTAGAGGCCAGCCCGTTGAGTTCATTCCTCTGGGGGTATATCTGGTTCTTCACTTGTTCTCTCATGTCATTGTACTATCTACAATTATCTTTAATGGTATCCACATTTAAAAACTAGATTGTGAAACATGGTCCTTGACAACATCAATGATGCTATTTATGTTGTTATTCTTTAAATATTTACAATATAGTAGAAGATGCCAAGGGATGCCTGGGTGGCTCAGTCAGTTAAGCATCTGCCTTTGGCTCAGGTCAAGATCCCAGGGTCCTGGGATCCCTCCTCAGCACGGAGCCTGCTTCTCCCTCTCCGTCTGCCACTCCCCCTGCTTGTGCTCTCTCTCTCTCTGTTAAATAAATAAAGAAAATCTTAAAAAACGAGGATGCCAAGTCCCTAAATATTTTGGCAAGTGGTAACAAGCAGTAATCCTCTTATGTGTTTTTACCATATGCAGTTTCCACGTGGGGAAGTCCACACAGGACCCCCTTGGCCACATACTGAGGGACCACTGCAGGGGTGAATAGAGAAAAGGAGGAGTCAAAGGTTCCCTAGAAAACTGCCTATCCATCTTATGAGGTGGGAACTTCCATGACTCTTGTAGGCAAATGTGTCTGTGCGGCATGCAGAACCTGTGATTGCTGCCCTGGCTCTCCAGACCCAGTCCCCAGCCCACAGTCCCAGTGTCTGCACCAGCTTTGCTAGATGCAGATGTAATCTTGGGCTGCCCTTTCCTTCCAGGGCTGCCAGCAGCGTGAAACTGGCTGTGCCCCAGCCCTGCACTCAGGCCCACGATGGCCCATACATGTAAAAATCGGCCGTAAGGTTCAGAGAAGCTTTTTGTGACCAGCAGGCAAGGTGATGTTTCTGAAGTCCTCGAATTATTTGAAAAATGTGACATCTTTATCCTTTCTTTTGCTGGAAACTATGTATATATGTGTGCATGCATATATATATGTATATTTTTATATATGTGTATACATATATATACATGTATACGTATATAATATAGCTGATATATATAACATATATATGCTTAACATAGATACATATAACCTATAAACATACTGTATAGACATATATTGTTCATATGCATGTATGTGTGTATGTGTGTATATATACACATGCATGTAATTGTGTATGTAATGTATGTGTGTGCATTTATATAGATACATATGCATATAATTGTGTATGTAATGTATGGATGTGTATTTATAGAGATAGATACATATGCATGTAATTGTGTATGTAATGTATATATGTGTATTTATATAGATACATATGCATGTAATTGTGTATGTAATGTATATATGTGTATTTATATAGATAGATACATATGCATGTAATTGTGTATGTAATGTATGTATGTGTATTTATATAGATACTTATGTATGTAATTGTGTATGTAATGTATGTATGTCTATTTATATAGATAGATACATATGTATGTAATTGTATATGTAATGTATGTATGTGTATTTATATAGATACATATGCATGTAATTGTGTATGTAATGTATGTATGTGTATTTATATAGATAGATGCATGTGCATGTAATTGTATATGTAATGTATGTGTGTGTATTTATATAGATACATATGTATGTAAATGTCTGTTTATGTATGTGTCTATAAATGCGCACACACACAATACAAAGTTGATTAGGAACTACAAAATTCGAAGTAAATATATATCTTAAAATTTAGTAAAACAGGAAAAAGATGCTATACTCCAATTTTAAGTTTATGTTTGGACAAGAAACTTCAGGAAAGACAACTTTAATCTCAGTTACAGCATTAACTTCATTACCCTAACCTTCATTTAGGTGACCTACCGTCACTTACTACATGATAGGATGGCATCCCTGTTGAAGATTTAACTGGCATTATATCCTGGAAATAGGTATTTTATCTTGAAATCATGGTAAGTTGTATTGGTGTCCCGTGGCTGCCAAATAAGTTGCCACAAACTGCATGGTTTAAAACAGCAGAAATTTATTCTCTCACAGTCTGGCATCCAGGAGTCTAAAATCCAGGTGTCTGCAGGACCACACCCCTCATGGATCTCAGGGGGTGGGGGCGTGGGAGTGAGGGTCCTTCCCACCTCTTCCGGCCTCTTCCAGCGCCTGGTATTGCCAACAGCCCTCGGCAATCCTTGGCTTGAAGGTTGGGCCCTCCGGTCACATGGCAGCCTTCTCCTTCCTGTGTCTTCACATTGTTTTCCTCTGCATGTCTGTCTGGGTCCAGATTTCCCCTTTTCATAAAAACGTCACTCCTACGGATTAGAGGCACCCCAATGACCTCCACTTGATTATCTCGGTAAAGACTCTTGTCTCCAAGTAAGGTCACATTCTAAGGTGTTGGGGTTAGCACGTCAACATATTTTTGGGGGGAGAGTAACACAATTAAACCCGTAACAAAAATTCTAAATGGAAATATAAAGGAAATATATTTTGAAAGCTATGTCACGTTGCTGAGGTATCTGCCCATGACCAAGGCTCCAGGTCTATTAATCTAAGTCTACAAATTAAAAAAAACATACTAATTACATTTTTAACTTTACATTTAAAAAAATAATTATTTTTCATGTTAGGTTATTAAAGTGGAAAAACTTGTATTTGCTGTTTCTAAAATGATAAAGAACAATGGGAAATAAATGAAATATGAAATTTTGTTTACAACATTCCTGTCAAGTTTTGTCTCAACATCCCACCTCCACCCACCCCCAGAACCTTCCACTCTTAGATTTTTGCCCTATAAGACTGATAGCAGGAACATTTATAAAGTGTCATTATTCATTTTATTTTACTACCAAGCGTGGCCCAAATGGAGGCTGTCAAACTGTGTGTACGTGTTTTCAGGTATGATTCTGGCTGGAAACTGGGCTCCAGCTGATTCTGAAGGTGGAGGGGAAGGGTCTTCTGTAATGCAGGAGCCCTGGTGCCTTTGTATTAGCCCTGGTCTTATAGCAAATTCCTGCCATTTCAGGCATAGCTGTAAATATGCCCCCTTGGGATGCTCTACTCCAAAAATGTTATTTGAGACATGGGCTGTAGCTAGCACTTCACTAAAATTGCTTAATTTTAGTGG
Organism: Callorhinus ursinus; assembly: GCF_003265705.2. Classification (NCBI taxonomy): domain Eukaryota; kingdom Metazoa; phylum Chordata; class Mammalia; order Carnivora; family Otariidae; genus Callorhinus; species Callorhinus ursinus. The sequence continues at coordinate 2,044,863 of NW_027397137.1, read as the reverse complement.
AATATATACCACTGCTTAGGGATATTTATTCTTGTAAGTTTCTGAAATCGAGAAATCTACGTTCTGTTTACTTATGTGTTTTCTTTCTCTCTTTCTCTTATGCCTTATGGATGATAAATCAATTAAAAATTAGTCATTTTTCTTGTTAATGAAAACCTGTGTACAATATTTCTGTTCAAAATACTCATCAGCAGAGTCAACATTAAGAGCAGATGCCCATTTGATGTAAAATGCCTCAAGATTCTTGCATATGCCGCTGCCTGGCAAAGTCAGAAAAGGGTAAATAAATTACCCAGGCAATACCTTCTATGCCCTCTGGACTTGTATGCCTTGTTAGTGTCTAGGGTTACAGAAAAAAATGGAACACCAGGGTTGCCATGGAGACACCCAAGTCCTGTCAACAGCTCTTGCTCTAATAGTGACAAATGGTACTTATTACATCAGGACTAATTTCATCGAATTCTGCTCAGATAAAGATACTTAACCTTTACTGATAAAATTGTGTCATTATAATTACTTAGTAAAAGACCTTATTAGACAGCAGTAGTCTATGTCGATAGATGCACATTTTATTGAGGTTTATTACATGTTATTTTGATGGCATATTTGAAAGTTTGTTTTTTCTGCACCACCTTTAACTACTGGAAGAAACTTCAGCAATGAGATTTTGGTTTTGTAGCTGCCTCGTTTGGAAAACATAAAAAGTATGGTTTCTGCAAGTTCTGCTGAATGTTTTTGTATTTTCTGTTTCCATTCCCTAACGTGTCCTTTTTTTCTTCTTTCTATATATGGCTTGTTTTCATAACCAGTTTTTCTCTAGAAATTTGAAAGACATGCATTCAGTACTTACTCTACTAATGATTACTCTCAAATTTTATATAGAGGCATTCAAATATATTTTTCTAGTTATAAATGCCAAAAATTTTTTAAAGTGTCTGTATGTTTCTTGGATGTTATGTGAGTAATTAAGTATGCTTTTAAGTTTGTTATTGTCCTCCTGCCAGTGCCTTTTTCTATAGCAACAGTCTGGAACTTTCCATCATGATGATGGTGACAACAACAGAATTACTTGTTGACATTTTATTATTTTATGATAATATCAGTAACACATATTTGGACCTAGTTTATATTTAACTGAGTTATTGTAGGTAGTGCCATATGATATTGAGTTCTTTTTTCCATCTTTTGATAGGCTGGAATATGATAGTGATTTTTCTGGGGAAGGTATGTGGGTGGTGTAGCTAATGTGATCCTGAATGCAGACAGTGGAAGACAATACGTCTGGGTATAGAAGTTTGCTCACAGAGCTGTACATTTTGCTCCATTTAAAGATAATGTGTTTTATCTACCTGTATGGTTAGAAGACTTTCTTTTCCCTTATTTTTAAAAAATGTCTTCAATGTATGTTTAAGAATTCTTCTATTTTCAATACAATTACCTGGTACTGCATGAGCTCTTTCTATCTGAAAGCGTACGATTTTGTCAGGTCTGTAAAAGCTTTTTAAACCATTTTTCTTAGTTTTTAAATTACATTAGTGCTTTAATTTTTCACTCTTTATTGTCAGTGGAATTTGATTTTTTTTCTTTTACCCCACCAATTCCGTTTTATGCAATATTTCATCTTCTGTTTACGGTGTTTGATTCAGGAAACATATTTTTTTCATCCCCACCAAATCAATTTATTTTATCCAAGTTTGTCCCTTTATTTTAGTGGATTGGTCTAGTTTCATATATACGATGCCTTTTTTATTTATATCGGGATTAGTAAGACATTTTCTAAAACCATGTACTGTGTATACGTTCTGCTAAAACATTCATACTTTGCCCTCTAGTGCTGGCAGTCCTTAGCAAGACAGGGCTTGTCTTCACTGAAAATAAATCCCATTTTCTTGTGGCCATAATCCCACTTGACCTTCCCGGGAGTGGTACAAAACTCTATGCCCAGCCTTGGAACTGTAAGAATTGGATTCACAGATATCATTTATTTGAGCCTCTTCATCTTTAATATCTGGGCTTTAATCAAAACTGACTGATGAATTAAACATGAGCTTTTTTACATAGGGTGTTTTGCTCAGGTAGCATGCAAAAGCTGAATTTCATGGAATCCGTTGCTCTGGCCAACTTTACTTTCCTGTCTTTGCAACTGGACAATTTGCCAGAATGTGAGGTAGATAATGTAAAATCTGCCCAATGCACTTGATTGTCTGGCCTCATTTAACCTCTGCATGTTCACGGACGTAATAGCAAAGGTACTATTACATCAGGGGCTACTCCCAAGGGAGTTCTCTCATCTTTTATTGAGAAACCTTCATGTGGAAGAAAAGCACACACAGTCAAGCAAAACATCTAGGTCTCAGTGTGTGTAAGCCATTGAGTCACTGAATGACTCTAGGCAAGAGATTTTCTCATTTGGAGCCTCATTTTCCTCATTTGTATGTAGGGATCATAATGGACAACAGGAATTTTCTTAAGAATAAATGACATAATATATATGACAAAGTTTCTTATCGTTCATTATTGTGATCATCCACGTCCATTACATAGGGTCACTTCTTGTCTGAGAGGGATTTTTCTTCAAAAATCTTTGTATTCTCGTGACTAACATTTATTAAGCACAGTGATTATTATTTACCGAGTTACACCAAATTAAATATGCCTCAAATCCCTAGAACCATACCAGAAATATCTGGGTGGCGATTGTAGCCAAATTTCACTCTACAACAGTAAGATAAAATTTGAGTTATTCACTTTCTGATGTGAATTTAATATATGGTTCTATATATCTCTTTATTTTTCTTGTCTTTATCAAATACCAAATCTAATATTAGATATAATAATTAACTTGTGGCCATGTTTCTGAAATGAGTTCTAGTGTGTTTTTTGCTGTACTCGGAAATTCAGTATTTCTTTGCAAAATCTTTATGATTATTTACAAATCACTTATTTCCTCTGTCTTATGTCTTAAATATGACTTTTGAGCAAAAGGAACAAAACCTGTGTGAAATATATATCATCAATAAAAATAAAAGGATGCATGAAACACATATAGATATCCACTCAATTCTTACAACTCTATAATGCTATTAAAAGAGTAATTTTAGGAAATTTTCTATTCAATTAGGAATGGTTACATAGGAAGTGAAAATATGGACACCAGCATTATATATATAATCAGATGCCTCAACCACATCAGACCAATGTCACCTTTTCAGATGACAGAATATTGGATCGAAAAACCCTGAAGGAACATGAAGCATTTCAGCATCCTTTGATTTGCACATATAGTAGTAGTTAGTTGCATAAGGAGTTCTTGAATTTTAAAATTATACAGCATTTTTCACAAAATGTTCATTAAATAATGATACTTTGAATGTTATGTACCTTGCCCTCTTTGCCTTTCTACAAAATCTTACATTTATCCTGCAAGTATCTTCCTCTAAATCCGGCCACTAGAGAGTACTGTAATACCTAGACACTGTCAGTCATGAAATATTATTGCTATTTTTCAATATAGTGTCTTCATTATTTTCTTTTATTTTACGAATTCAAACAATTCAATTGACCTCAATATCAATCTCCATAATTTTCTTTGCAAATAGTTGAATATGATTTCCGCCCCCCAAAAATCCTGAGTTGGCCAAATTGTTTTTTTCATTTTGATCTTACTTCGTCTTGAAATAGAAAGTGTATGTTTCAGTCCTGCCTCCATACCATTTGCCTGCTTATTTTGGCAAACAACATTTTGCAAGAAACGATCAGAGGGGTGTCTGGTTTGTTTACAAGATGTAAATTCAACAGACATCCGTTACAACACCAAGAACCTACCAGAAGCGGGCACTGCTGTGTGTGTGTGTGTGTGTGTGTGTGTGTGTGTGTGTGTGTGTGTCTACAAACAATTACAGTACTTCCCCTCCCTAGTTGATAAAGCATGTGGAGACAAATGAAGACATGACCTTGGGCTGAGAACATCTGGTCAAGAGATTGGTACAGCAGAGGGTTGGGCAGGGACTGGGGATGGGGAAGAAGCCAGCACGGAGCGGGGAGGTCAGGAAGACACCACAGGAGAAATAGGGAAGTAAGAGGGAACCAGTCTAGAGCAACATGTAGGACTCAAAAAAGTTACATCAAAGATGCACAATACAGAAAAAGAATGATCCTAATGTCCAAGCAAGGCAGGACTTTTCAGTTCATAAATGAAATGAAGTGTGCAGGTCATCTCATTGAAAGGAAATGTTTGCATGCCCAGTTTGATGGGGTCTGGATTGTGAACAGCCTCCTATGCCAGTTTTAGGAGTTCAAATACAATCCTTGCACCACAAGGTTGTAACCTTCTTTCCACCTAAGGAAAAAAAAATCCAAGCTATAACACACATGTCATTAATAAAACTGAATGGTACTCTATTACTTAAAGATATATACAATTTTTATTTCTCGGTTATACCTCAATAAAGCTAGCGGAAAGTGGATAGGATGACAGGGATGCATCACAGGGTTGTGCCCTCCTGGGGCTGGGGTAGGGTGGAGGTGTGTATTGGAATGATGGTGGGGGTGAGGAGAGCATAGAGAGAGGAAGCGGCCTATGGAGCGTGAGAAGGCCTCCCAGGTGGGTCTCACCTGCCCACCAGGGAACATCTGTGAAGGGTGCCTCTTAGTGATTACAAGGATGTGGGCTGTTGTGCTGATCAGAGCTCACTTCTTTCTCTGGGCCCTGGACAACTTCCTTGTCCCCTCACACCCTAGACCTCTATTCTGGCATTCCACACAGCCTCCTACTCAGCACAGCCCACCACACTGGGCTACTTGCAAACATCTGGTCTGTCTCCCCAGCATCTTGCAAGTAGTCGTCCAGTCCTGGGGAAGTTCTTTGGTTTCTTCACCATTTCTCCAGTTCCTCTTCAAATAGGTCTAGAAGTTTAGTAGAGCAACTTCATGTGCAGTGTAAACAGTCTAACCGTGGGGCTACCACCTCTTGGACAGCTCTACTGAGGAAACCATAGGCAACAATATCCTTTGACCTTCAGCCATTTGCACTGCTGTTTTGTACTAGAATGTGAGTTCTCTTCTTTCTTATAAGTATTATAAAATCATGACTCTCTTTTGCTTTTAATTATAAAAAGCCTTTGGAAAAAAAATCAATCTCTTTTTTATAACCATCTTTAGTATTAGTATTAATAAACAAATTTTACTGAGTGCCTAACATGGGCAAAACATGTCCAAATCAAGTTCTAGGTATTTTCTCTTTCTCCTGAGTAATTTCTGCCTTTGCTTCCACTAATCATCGTATCTTGTATCTGTAGACTCAATCCTGGAAAAGTTTCGGGTCTATATCACAAATCCTGCTATATGTAACTGTGAATATATATTTTATTGAAAGCCAGAAAATTTTCTCTCAGTTATTCAAGAATACTTATATGATGAATATTAAACATTTCTTCCTTCCTTTCTCCTATGCCTTGATAAATCCCTTTAGCTTTGAGGCCTTGCCATTTATCTGGTGCCTTATCCGAATACTTTGTAGCCTCAGGCGGGCTTGTGTTGGCAGTTGAGTCTCCAATTTGTTGGAGATTTTCCCTGCACTCTGATTATAATGACCTGTGATTTTCAACCCATGCCTGGATTGCTCACTGGATCCATGTATTTCACACTGCAGGTTTAATTGAGATATTTGCCTTCTTACTGTTGATCCCGAGAACTTGTTATTGTAGATACAAGTCCTTTATCAGAGATATGCTTTGTAAATCTTTTCTCTGAAGCTGCAGATGGACTCTTCATTTTTTTTAATAGTGATTTTGCAAGAGTAGATTTGGAAATTGTGATGAAATTTATTTCAGTATTCTTTTATCATATATTTTGTGTCCTTGATAAAATGTTTTAGCCCAAGTTCACTTCAGTTGTCTTCCATGTTGTCTTCTAGAAGTGCCACCATTTCAGCTCTTCCATTTAGGTCAGTGATCCACTTCAAGTTAATTCTGTGTATGGTCTGAAGTAATTATCTAGGCCCATTTTCGGCATATGGGTATCTAACTTATTTTGCATATCGATAGCCAGATCTTTTAGCACTATTTTCTGAAAACATCTTTTCTTTCCCCATTGAAGTACCTAAGTACATCAGTCAAAAATCAACTGACCATGTGTGTCAGATGTCCTGGCTTCTATTCAGTTCCATTGGCCTATTTTATTTTTATGGCAGTAATATACTGTCTTGATTGCACAATCTACAAATAGTCTACAACCAGCTAGTCTAAGTTCTTCAACTACATTATTACTAGAAGTTGTTTGAGCTATTCTCTATCTTTTGAATGTCTTTACAGATTTTAGAATTCACTTGTCTTCCAGAATTATGATTGAGATTGTGTTAAATCTAAGGATCGAGTTAGGAAGAATTGACACCTTAATAAATTGAGTCTTCTTATCCATGACCATGATTTGTCCCTCCATTTATTTAAGTCTATTTTCATATCTCTCATCAATAATTTATAGATTTTAGTGTATAGTTCTTGTGTACCTAAATTTTTTTCTTAAGTATGTCCTATTGTTCATCCTGTTATAAATGGTCTTGTTTTTAAATTTTAGCTCCTGGTTGTTTGTTGCTAGTATATAGAAATAACATTTTTACTTTCATTTTTACTTTACTACCAGAACTTTGTAGTTCTGGTATTTCCTCTGATAAATTACTTAAGTTTTTTTTTTTTTTTTTATGTAGACCATCATGTCACCTATGAATATAGTTTTACTGCTTACTTGCCAATATGCATGCATTTTATTTCTTTGTTTTGTCTTATTGCACTGGCTAGGACCTCTATTATAATGTTGAATGGAAGTGCTGACACCATACATCCTTGTTTCTCCTGATTTCAGGGTAAAGACATTTAGTCTTTAGTCAAAAACATTCTGTTTTTGCATGTTTTGAGATGACCATATGGGTTTTCTTCTACATAATGTGTGTCATCTGGGGTCTTCTAAGAAGCTGCCAAAACAGAAGCAAGTTGAAAACATGTATTAGGGGAAATCCTTGTTAAAGAAATAGGATATCAGGAAGAGGAGGAGGTGAAGAGGCTTTCAGACCACAGTGCAAGTCTGGCACCTGTGAATGGATAGATGGAGTGGAAAGAGCCACAGATAGCTGTGCATACCTGAGAAATTCTCAGTCAGGCTGCTGAGGAACCCCAGAATAAACACTGCTTGTCATAGTGTCCTACCTCTAACAGAAATGACCCATTTAGTGTCCCTGCCCCCATTCCTTTGCTGGGAAAAGCCTGAGTACAGTGTGGCTTCAGCATCACTGCTAGAGTGTATCTGAAGTCATGTCAGGTGGTGGCAGTCAACAAACTAGATCACCCACAGCAGACTCTCTTGAAAAGAGATCTGACTGGCACGCCTCATCTCTAATTCTGTTAGACTCTGCAAATCTAGCAAATTACACTGGTTGATTTTTACCTGTTAAACCAATTTTCCCTAACCAAGATAAATTTCACTTGGCTATGGTGTAATGTTCTTTGTATATGTATCATTGGATTGAACTTGCTAATATTTTGCTGGGGAATTTTTTTCCTGGAAGGTCTTTGGTATTGGAATAAAATTAATATTGGACTCATAAAATGAGTTCAGAGGTGTTCCCTCCTCTCCTGTTTTCTGGAAGACATAGAATAGCATTGTGTTATTTCTTTCTTAAAGGCTTGGTAGAATTCGCTAGTTAAACCATCTTTGCCTAGGCATTTTGGGGGAGGGTTTTTTTAAGATTTTTATTTATTTATTGGAGAGAGAGAGACAGAGATAGCGAGAGAGAGCAGGAGCAGGGAGGAGAGGGAGAAGCAGGCTCCCCGCTGTGCAGACAGCCTGATGCAGGACTTGATCCCAGGACCTTGGGATCATGACCTGAGCCAAAGGCAGGCACTTAACTGACTGAGCCACCCAGGTGCCCCTTGGGGGAGGGTTTTTAATTGTAAATTGTAATACTTTAATAGTTATAGGATTCTTCATTTAATCTATTTCACATTGGGTAAATGTTGGTAGTTTGTAGCTTTTTGAGTTGGTGAATTTATGTTCATGTTCATGATGATGTCCATATTACTCTTTTACTATCCTTTTAATAACTAGGAGGTCTGAGTGATATACTCCTTTTTATTACTGATAATTCTTGTCTCCTCTATTAATCACCTTGTCCGTCTTACAATAAATTTATTAATTTTATTTGATATCCATTATATATCAATGGTTTGGGTTAGATGAGCTTTCTGATAAGTAATATTTACATGTTTATTTTTAAACTACCTTGTGCCTTCCAGTCTTTCTGTGACTTAAGAGTTAAAGTGCATTTCTTTTAGACAGCACATAGCTGGGTCTTGGTTTTTTTGTGTGTGTGCAATCTCACAATATCTGCCTTTTAATTGAAATATTTATGCTGTCTATATTTAACGTGATTATTGACAATGTTGGGTTTAAATCTATCATTTTGCTATTTGTTTTCTGTTTGTCCCATTTATTCTTTGTGCTTTCCTCTTTTATTGCAATATTTTGCATTAGGTGTATATTTATTTTATTAACTGCATAAAATTTTATTTTATCCTTATGCTTAGCTCTTTGTTTTGTTTTTATTATTTTCTTTACTTTTGGTGTTTTCCCTATGATTTAAATATACTATTGAACATATCACTCTGTATCTTCAACTAATATTATACCTTGTCATATATGTTATAAGAATATTATGACGGGGGGTGTGCCTGGGTGGCTCAGTCATTAAGCATCTGCCTTTGGCTCAGGTCGTGGTCCCAGGGTCCTGGGATTGAACCTCACATTGGGTTCCCTGCTCAGTGGGGAGTCTGCTTCTCCCTCTCCCACTCCCCCTGCTTGTGTTTTCTCTCTCGCTGTGTCTCTCAAATAAATAAATAAAATCTTAAAAAAAAAAAGAATATTATGACAGGGATGCCTGGGTGGCTCAGTTGGTTAACTGTCTGCCTTAGGTTCAGGTCATGATCTCAGGGTCCTGGGATCCAGCTCCCACATTGGGCTCCCTACTCAGCAGGGAGCCTGCCTTTCCCTAGCCCTCTGCAGCTCCCCCTGCTTGTGCTCGCTTGCTCTCTCTGTCAAATAAATACATAAATATTCTTAAAAAAAGAATATTATGGCAGTCTATGTTCATTTTTTCCCTGCTGGGCTTCTTCATTTTTGTTGTTCTCCATTTTATTTCTATATATGGTATAAACTTCACAATATATTCTTGTTTCTAGTTTAAATGGCCAAGTATCCTTTATTTTTTTAATTTTTTTAATTTTTTTTTCTGTTCCTTGATTCATTGTTTGCATAAAACACCCAGTGCTCCATGCAGAATGTGCCCTCTTTAATACCCATCACCAGGCTAACCCATACTCCAAACCCCCTCCCCTCTAAAACCCTCAGTTTGTTTTTCAGAGTCCATTGTCTATCATGGTTCATCTCCCCTTCCGATTTCCCCCCTTCTTTCTTCCCCTCCTGCTATCATCTTCTCCTCCTCCTCCTCCTCCTCCTCCTCCTCCCCCTCCTCCCCCCCTCCCCCCCTTTTTAATATATAATGTATTATTTGTTTCAGAGGTACAGATCTGAGATTCAACAGTCTTGCACAATTCACAGCACTCACCATAGCACATACCCTCCCCAATGTCTATCACCCAGCCACCCCATCCCTCCCACCCTCCACCACTCCAGCAACCCTCAGTTTGTTCCCTGAGATTAAGAATTCCTCATATCAGTGAGGTCATATGATACATGTCTTTCTCTGATTGATTTATTTCGCTCAGCATAACACCCTCCAGCTCCATCCATGTCGTTGCAAATGGCAAGATCTCATTCCTTTTGATGGCTGCATAATATTCCATTGTATATATATACACCACTTCTTTTTTTAATAACTTTTTATTGTTATGTTAATCACCATACATTACATCATTAGTTTTTGATGTAGTGTTCCATGATTCATTGTTTGTGCATAACACCCAGTGCTCCACGCAGAACATGCCCTCTTTAATACCGATCACCAGGCTAACCCATTCCCCCACTCCCCTCCCCTCTAGAACCCTCAGTTTGATTTTCAGAGTCCATCGTCTCTAATGGTTCGTCTCCCACTCCGACTTACTCCCCTTCATTCTTCCCCTCCTGCTATCATCTTCTTTTTTTTTTCTTAACATATATTGCATTATTTGTTTCAGAAGTACAGATCCGTGATTCAACAGTCTTGTACAATTCACAGTGCTCACCATAGCACATTCCCTCCCCAATGTCTATCACCCACCACCCAATCCTTCCCACCCCCCACCACTCCAGCAACCCTCAGTTTGTTTCCTGAGGTTAAGAATTCCTTATATCAGTGAGGTCATATGATACATGTCTTTCTCTGATTGACTTATTTCACTCAGCATAACACCCTCCAGTTCCATCCACGTCATTGCAAATGGCAAGACCTCATTCCTTTTGATGACTGCATAATATTCCATTGTGTATATATACCACTTCTTCTTTATCCATTCATCTGTCAATGGACATCTTGGCTCTTTCCACAGTTTGGCTATTGTGGACATTGCTGCTATAAACATTGGGGTGCACGTACCCCTTCGTATCCCTACATTTGTGTCTTTGTGGTAAATACCCAGTAGTGCAATTGCTAGATCGAATGGTAGCTCTATTTTCAACTGTTTGAGGGACCTCCATACTGTTTTCCAGAGTGATTGCACCAGCTTGCATTCCGACCAACAGTGTAGGAGGGTTCCCCTTTCTCCACATCCCCGCCAACATCTGTCGTTTCCTGACTTGTTAATTTTGGCCATTCTGACGGGTGTGAGGTGGTATCTCATTGAGGTTTTGATTTGGATTACCCTGATGCTGAGCGATGTTGAGCTCTTTTTCATGTGTCTGTGGTCATTTGGATGTCTTCTTTGGAAAAATGTCTGCTCATGTCTTCTGCCCATTTCTTGATTGGATTATTTGTTCTTTGGGTGTTGAGTTTGATAAGTTCTTTATAGATTTTGGATACTGACCCTTTATCTGATATGTCATTTGCAAATATTTTCTCCCATTCTGTCGGTTGTCTTTTGGTTTTGTGGACTGTTTCTTTTGCTGTGCAAAAGCTTTTTATCTTGATGAAATCCCAATAGTTCATTTTTGCCTGGCTTCCCTTGCCTTTGGCGATGTTTCTAGGAAGAAGTTCTGTGGCTGAGGTTGAAGAGGTTGCTGCCTGTGGTCTCCTTTAGGATGTTGATGGACTCCTGTCTCCGTGGATGGTATTTTGATGGGGATTGCATTGAATGTGTAGATTGCTTTAGGTAGCACTGACATCTTCACAATGTTAGTTCTTCCAATTCATGAGCATGGAACGTTTTTCCATTTCTTTGTGTCTTCTTCAATTTCTTTCCTGAGTATTTTATAGTTTTCTGAGTACAGATCCTTTGCCTCTTTGGTTAAATTTATTCCTAGGTATCTTATGGTTTTGGGTGCAATTGTAAATGGGATTGACTCCTTGATTTGTCTCTCTTCTGTCTTGTTGTTGGTGTATAGGAATGCCACTGATTTCTGTGCATTGATTTTATATCCTACTACTTCACTAAATTCTTGTGTGAGTTCTAGCAGTTTTGAGGTGGAGTTTTTTGGGTTTTCCACATACAGTATCATATCATCTGCAAAGAGAGTTTGACTTCTTCTTTGCCGATTTGGTTGCCTTTGATTTCTTTTCGTCGTCTGATTGCTGTGGCTAGGACTTCTAATACTATGTTGAATAGCAGTGGTGAGAGTGGACATCCCTGCCGCGTTCCTGACCTTAGGGGAAAAGCTCTCAGCTTTTCCCCATTGAGAATGATATTGGCTGTAGGTTTTTCATAGATGGCTTTTAGGATATTGAGGTATGTACCCTCTATCCCTATACTCTGAAGAGTTTTGATCAAGAAAGGATGCTGTACTTTGTCAAATGCTTTTTCTGCATCTATTGAGAGGATCATATGATTCTTGTTCTTCCTTTTGTTAATGTATTGTATCACGTTGATTGATTTGCGGATGTTGAACCAGCCTTGCAGCCCAGGGATAAATCCCACTTGGTCGTGGTGAATAATCCTTTTAATGTACTGTTGGATCCTATTGGCTAGTATTTGGGTGAGAATTTTTGCATCCATGTTCATCAAGGATATTGGTCTGTAGTTCTCCTTTTTGATGGGGTCTTTGTCTGGTTTTGGGATCAAGGTAATGCTGCCCTCATAAAATGAGTTCGGAAGTTTTGCTTCCATTTCTATTTTTTGGAACAGTTTCAGGAGCATAGGTATTAATTCTTCTTTAAATGTCTGATAGAATTCCCCTGGGAAGTCATCTGGCCCTGGGCTTTTGTTTCTTGGGAGATTTTTGATGACTGCTTCAATTTCCTTAGTGGTTATAGGTCTGTTCAGGTTTTCTATTTCTTCCTGGTTCAATTTTGGTAGTTGAAACATCTCTAGGAATGCACCCAATTCTTCCAGGTTATCTAATTTGCTGGCATAGAGTTGCTCATAATATGTTCTTAGAATTGTTTGTATTTCTTTGGTGTTGGTTGTGATCTCTCCTCTTTCATTCATGATTTTGTTGATTTGGGTCATTTCTCGTTTCTTTTTGATCAGTCTGGCCAGGGGTTTATCAATCTGGTTAATTCTTTCAAAGAACCAGCTCCTAGTTTCGTTGATCTTTTCTATTGTTCTTTTGGTTTCTATTTCATTGATTTCTTTCTGCTCTGATCTTTATTGTTTCTCTTCTCCTGCTGGGTTTAGGCTTTATTTGCTGTTCTTTCTCCAGCTCCTTTAGGTGTAGGGTTAGGTTGTGTATTTGAGACCTTTCTTGTTTCTTGAGAAAGGCTTCTATTGCTATATACTTTCCTCTCAGGACTGCCTTTGCTGTATCCCAAAGATTTTGAACAGTTGTGTTTTCATTTTCATTGGTTTCCATGAATTTTTTTAATTCTTCTTTAATTTCCTGGTTGACCCATTCATTCTTTAGTCGGATGCTCTTTAGCCTCCATGTATTTGAGTTCTTTCCGAGTTTCCTCTTGTGATTGAGTTCTAGTTTCAAAGCATTTTGGTCTGAAAATATGCAGGGAATAATCCCAATCTTTTGTTACCAGTTGAGACCCGATTTGTGACCTAGGATGTGATCAATTCTGGAGAATGTTCCATGGGCACTAGAGAAGAATGCGTATTCTGTTGCTTTGGGATGGAATGTTCTGAATATGTCTGTGAAGTCCATTTGGTCCAGTGTTTCATTTAAAGTCTTTATTTCCTTGTTGGTCTTTTCCTTAGATGATCTGTCCATTTCAGTTATGGGGGTGTTAAAGTCCCCCACTATTCTTGTATTGTTGTTAATGTGTTTCTTTGGTTTTGTTATTAATTGCCTTATATAATTGGCTGTTCCCACGTTAGGGGCATAGATATTTACAATTGTTAGATCTTCCTGTTGGATAGACCCTTTAAGTAGGATATAGTGTCCTTCTTCATCTCTTATTACAGTCTTTGTTTTAAAATCTAATTTGTCTGATATAAGGATTGCCACCCCAGCTTTCTTTTGGTGTCCATTAGCATGGTAAATGATTTTCCACCCCCTCACTTTCAATCTGGGGGTGTCTTCGGGTCTCAAATGAGTCTCTTGCAGACAGCATATTGATGGGTCTTGTTTTTTAATCCAATCTGATAGCTTGTGTCTTTTGATTGGGGCATTTAGCCCATTTACATTCAGGGTAACTATTGAAAGGTATGAATTTAGTGCCATTGTATTGCCTGTAAGGTGACTGTTACTGTATATTGTCTGTGTTCCTTTCTGATCTATGCTGCTTTTAGGCTCTCTTTTTGCTTAGAGGACCTCTTTCAATATTTCTTGTAGGGCTGGTTTCATGTTTGCAAATTCCTTTAGTTTTTGTGTGTCCTGGAAGCTTTTTATCTCTCCTTCTATTTTCAATGACGGCCTAGCTGGATATAGTATTCTTGGCTGCATATTTTTCTCGTTTAGTGCTCTGAAGATATCATGCCAGTCCTTTCTGGCCTGCCAGGTCTCTGTGGATAGGTCTGTTGCCAATCTAATGTTTCCACCATTGTAGGTTACATAACTCTTCTCCCGAGCTGCTTTCAGAATTTTCTCTTTGTCTCTGAGACTCGTACGTTTTACTATTAGATGTCGGGGTGTTGACCTATTTTTACTGATTTTGAGAGGGGTTCTCTGTGCCTCCTGGATTTTGATGCCTGTTTCCTTCCTCACATTAGGGAAGTTCTCTGCTATTATTTGCTCCAATATACCTTCTGCCCCTCTCTCTCTTTCTTCTTCTTCTGGGATCCCAATTATTCTAATGTTGTTTCGTCTTATCGTATCACTTATCTCTCGAATTCTGCCCTCGTGATCCTGTAGTTGTTTCTCTCTCTTTTTCTCAGCCTCTTTATTTTCCATCATTTGGTCTTCTATATCGCTGATTCTCTCTTCTGCCTCATTTATCCTAACAGTTAGTGCCCCCATTTTTTATTGCACCTCGTGAATAGCCTTTTTGATTTTGACTTGGTAGATTTTAGTTATTTTATTTCTCCAGTAAGGGTTTCTCTAATAACTTCCACGCTTTTTTCAAGCCCAGCTAGTATCTTTAAAGTCATGATTCTGAACTCTAGGTCCGACATCGTACTAGTGTCCGTATTGAGTAGGTCCCTGGCAGACGGTACTACCTCTTGTTCTTTTTGCTGAGGTGATTTTTTTCATCTTGTCCTTTTGTCCAGAGGAGAACAGATGAATGAGAGAACAGAATGCTAACAGGTTAACAACGTCCCCAGCAAATATACTCTATACAAATCAGATAAGACCTGAAAACCAGGGGACAAGAGAGGGAAAGAAAGAAGAAAAAAAAAAAAAGGAAAAAGCGAAAGATAAACACAAACAAAAACAGAACAAAACAAAAAAAAAAAACAGCATATGATCAAATATGATCAGGCTGGTGCATAGATCAGTGCCACACACTGGCTTTTGGGCATATTTTGGTCTGTTAGAAGAAAGTGCCTGCTAAAATTTTAAAGGAAGAAAGACTTATATATGTCCAAAATAAGGGTTGATACAATGAAGGGATGGCAGATGACTGTAAAGATGAAAATTATAAAAGATTTTATAAAAGGAATTGATAAGATAAGAAGTTATTTTTAAAAAGAAAGAAGAAGATTTAAAAAGAAAAAGAAAAAAGAAAGAAAAAGAAAAAAGAAAAAAAAAGGGAGAGAATGTGATCAGGCAGGAGACTAGAACAAAGCCATACACTAGTGATTTAGGGTATATTTTGATCTGTTAGAAGAAATTGCATCTCAAAATTTTAAAGAGAGAACAACTTATATATATATATATCCCGAAAATAAGGGTAACTACTATGAAGGGTTAAAAATATGACTCTAAAAA
>NW_027397137.1:1986202-2019473 GCF_003265705.2 Callorhinus ursinus | reverse complement strand
GTATAGGAATGCCACTGATTTCTGTGCATTGATTTTATATCCTACTAGTTGACTGAATTCCTGTATGAGTTCTAGCAGTTTTGGGGTGGAGTCTTTTGGGTTTTCCACATACAGTATCATATCATCTGCAAAGAGTGAGAGTTTGACTTCCTCTTTGCCGATTTGGATGCCTTTGATTTCTTTTTGTTGTCTGATTGCTGTGGCTAGGACTTCTAATACTATGTTGAATAGCAGTGGTGAGAGTGGACATCCCTGCCGTGTTCCTGACCTTAGGGGAAAAGCTCTCAGCTTTTCCCCATTGAGAATGATATTGGCTGTAGGTTTTTCATAGATGGCTTTTAGGATATTGAGGTATGTACCCTCTATCCCTATACTCTGAAGAGTTTTGATCAAGAAAGGATGCTGTACTTTGTCAAATGCTTTTTCTGCATCTATTGAGAGGATCATATGATTCTTGTTCTTCCTTTTGTTAATGTATTGTATCACGTTGATTGATTTGCGGATGTTGAACCAGCCTTGCAGCCCAGGGATAAATCCCACTTGGTCGTGGTGAATAATCCTTTTAATGTACTGTTGGATCCTATTGGCTAGTATTTGGGTGAGAATTTTTGCATCCATGTTCATCAAGGATATTGGTCTGTAGTTCTCCTTTTTGATGGGGTCTTTGTCTGGTTTTGGGATCAAGGTAATGCTGCCCTCATAAAATGAGTTCGGAAGTTTTGCTTCCATTTCTATTTTTTGGAACAGTTTCAGGAGCATAGGTATTAATTCTTCTTTAAATGTCTGATAGAATTCCCCTGGGAAGTCATCTGGCCCTGGGCTTTTGTTTCTTGGGAGATTTTTGATGACTGCTTCAATTTCCTTAGTGGTTATAGGTCTGTTCAGGTTTTCTATTTCTTCCTGGTTCAATTTTGGTAGTTGAAACATCTCTAGGAATGCACCCAATTCTTCCAGGTTATCTAATTTGCTGGCATAGAGTTGCTCATAATATGTTCTTAGAATTGTTTGTATTTCTTTGGTGTTGGTTGTGATCTCTCCTCTTTCATTCATGATTTTGTTGATTTGGGTCATTTCTCTTTTCTTTTTGATCAGTCTGGCCAGGGGTTTATCAATCTTGTTAATTCTTTCAAAGAACCAGCTCCTAGTTTCGTTGATCTGTTCTACTGTTCTTTTGGTTTCTAGTTCATTGATTTCTGCTCTGATCTTTATGATTTCTCTTCTCCTGCTGGGTTTAGGCTTTATTTGCTGTTCTTTCTCCAGCTCCTTTAGGTGTAGGGTTAGGTTGTGTATTTGAGACCTTTCTTGTTTCTTGAGAAAGGCTTCTATTGCTATATACTTTCCTCTCAGGACTGCCTTTGCTGTATCCCAAAGATTTTGAACAGTTGTGTTTTCATTTTCATTGGTTTCCATGAATTTTTTTAATTCTTCTTTAATTTCCTGGTTGACCCATTCATTCTTTAGTCGGATGCTCTTTAGCCTCCATGTATTTGAGTTCTTTCCGAGTTTCCTCTTGTGATTGAGTTCTAGTTTCAAAGCATTTTGGTCTGAAAATATGCAGGGAATAATCCCAATCTTTTGTTACCAGTTGAGACCCGATTTGTGACCTAGGATGTGATCAATTCTGGAGAATGTTCCATGGGCACTAGAGAAGAATGCGTATTCTGTTGCTTTGGGATGGAATGTTCTGAATATGTCTGTGAAGTCCATTTGGTCCAGTGTTTCATTTAAAGTCTTTATTTCCTTGTTGGTCTTTTCCTTAGATGATCTGTCCATTTCAGTTATGGGGGTGTTAAAGTCCCCCACTATTCTTGTATTGTTGTTAATGTGTTTCTTTGGTTTTGTTATTAATTGCCTTATATAATTGGCTGTTCCCACGTTAGGGGCATAGATATTTACAATTGTTAGATCTTCCTGTTGGATAGACCCTTTAAGTAGGATATAGTGTCCTTCTTCATCTCTTATTACAGTCTTTGTTTTAAAATCTAATTTGTCTGATATAAGGATTGCCACCCCAGCTTTCTTTTGGTGTCCATTAGCATGGTAAATGATTTTCCACCCCCTCACTTTCAATCTGGGGGTGTCTTCGGGTCTCAAATGAGTCTCTTGCAGACAGCATATTGATGGGTCTTGTTTTTTAATCCAATCTGATAGCTTGTGTCTTTTGATTGGGGCATTTAGCCCATTTACATTCAGGGTAACTATTGAAAGGTATGAATTTAGTGCCATTGTATTGCCTGTAAGGTGACTGTTACTGTATATTGTCTGTGTTCCTTTCTGATCTATGCTGCTTTTAGGCTCTCTTTTTGCTTAGAGGACCTCTTTCAATATTTCTTGTAGGGCTGGTTTCATGTTTGCAAATTCCTTTAGTTTTTGTGTGTCCTGGAAGCTTTTTATCTCTCCTTCTATTTTCAATGACGGCCTAGCTGGATATAGTATTCTTGGCTGCATATTTTTCTCGTTTAGTGCTCTGAAGATATCATGCCAGTCCTTTCTGGCCTGCCAGGTCTCTGTGGATAGGTCTGTTGCCAATCTAATGTTTCCACCATTGTAGGTTACATAACTCTTCTCCCGAGCTGCTTTCAGAATTTTCTCTTTGTCTCTGAGACTCGTACGTTTTACTATTAGATGTCGGGGTGTTGACCTATTTTTACTGATTTTGAGAGGGGTTCTCTGTGCCTCCTGGATTTTGATGCCTGTTTCCTTCCCCACATTAGGGAAGTTCTCTGCTATTATTTGCTCCAATATACCCTCTGCCCCTCTCTCTCTTTCTTCTTCTTCTGGGATCCCAATTATTCTAATGTTGTTTCATCTTATCGTATCGCTTATCTCTCGAATTCTGCCCTCGTGATCCTGTAGTTGTTTCTCTCTCTTTTTCTCAGCCTCTTTATTTTCCATCATTTGGTCTTCTATATCGCTGATTCTCTCTTCTGCCTCATTTATCCTAACAGTTAGTGCCCCCATTTTTTATTGCACCTCGTGAATAGCCTTTTTGATTTTGACTTGGTAGATTTTAGTTATTTTATTTCTCCAGTAAGGGTTTCTCTAATAACTTCCACGCTTTTTTCAAGCCCAGCTAGTATCTTTAAAGTCATGATTCTGAACTCTAGGTCCGACATCGTACTAGTGTCCGTATTGAGTAGGTCCCTGGCAGACGGTACTACCTCTTGTTCTTTTTGCTGAGGTGATTTTTTTCATCTTGTCCTTTTGTCCAGAGGAGAACAGATGAATGAGAGAACAGAATGCTAACAGGTTAACAACGTCCCCAGCAAATATACTCTATACAAATCAGATAAGACCTGAAAACCAGGGGACAAGAGAGGGAAAGAAAGAAGAAAAAAAAAAAAAGGAAAAAGCGAAAGATAAACACAAACAAAAACAGAACAAAACAAAAAAAAAAAACAGCATATGATCAAATATGATCAGGCTGGTGCATAGATCAGTGCCACACACTGGCTTTTGGGCATATTTTGGTCTGTTAGAAGAAAGTGCCTGCTAAAATTTTAAAGGAAGAAAGACTTATATATGTCCAAAATAAGGGTTGATACAATGAAGGGATGGCAGATGACTGTAAAGATGAAAATTATAAAAGATTTTATAAAAGGAATTGATAAGATAAGAAGTTATTTTTAAAAAGAAAGAAGAAGATTTAAAAAGAAAAAGAAAAAAGAAAGAAAAAGAAAAAAGAAAAAAAAAGGGAGAGAATGTGATCAGGCAGGAGACTAGAACAAAGCCATACACTAGTGATTTAGGGTATATTTTGATCTGTTAGAAGAAATTGCATCTCAAAATTTTAAAGAGAGAACAACTTATATATATATATATCCCGAAAATAAGGGTAACTACTATGAAGGGTTAAAAATATGACTCTAAAAATGTAAAATAAAATTTTTTTTTTTAAA
Source organism: Callorhinus ursinus (assembly GCF_003265705.2). NCBI lineage: Eukaryota > Metazoa > Chordata > Mammalia > Carnivora > Otariidae > Callorhinus > Callorhinus ursinus. The sequence goes on along the minus strand of NW_027397137.1, from coordinate 2,015,574 downwards.
AAGGGGATTGATAAGATGTTGTTTGAAAAAGGGAAAAGAAAAATTAAAAAAAAAAGTTAAAAAAATTAACTTTGAAAAACTAATGAATCATGGTAAAAAAGCCATGAATTCTATGTGCGGTATTCCCCTAGCGCTGGAGTTCTCCCGTTCTCCTTGATCGGTAAACTTGGTCTTGGCTTGCTGGCTGTTCGTGCTGATCTTCTGGGGAAGGGACCTGTTGCTGTGGTTTCCAAATGTCTTTGCCGGAGGCGGAATTACCCCGCCCTTGTCGGTCCGGGCTAAGCAAGCTGCTCCGGTTTGCTCTCAGGAGCTTTTGTTCCCTGCAAGCTCTCGGTACAGCCTTGGAGGACCAGGGTGAAAATGGTGGCCTCCCAATCTCCGCCCGGAGGAGCTGAGAATTTGGGGCCCCGCTCCTCAGGGCGCCCCCAGAGAAAAGCAGTCAATCACTCCCGTGTCCCCGGTCTCCGGCCGCACTCCGTGCTCACCCGGCCTGTGACCGAGCGTTTCTATCTCTGGCACCCGACCCCGTGTGGAGTCTCCAAACCCAGCAGATCCCTGCGGTGTGCTCCCGCGCCGCTCCTCCCCGGGAAGGAAGGGGAGTCTCCCCGGATCTGCTGCTTGTTGGGTCCCTGCTGGGGGAGCCGTGCCCCGACTGGGCCGCAGATCACAGTTTATGGCCACCCCGAGCTGAGAGCCCGCGACTCTGCTCCGTCTCTGCAGCCGGCTTCCCCGCTCCGATCCCTGGGAGCTCTGGCGCACTCAGGCACCCCCGGTCTTTCTGTGACCCCGAGGGTCCTGAGACCACACTGTCCCGGGAGGGTTCCACCCCCCGCTTAGCCACTGGAGCGACGTCCCTCAGCGGAGCCGACTTCTAAAAGGTCCGATTTTGTGCTCCGCGGCTCTAGCACTTGCCAGAAGCGGCCGCCGGAGGCCCCTCCCCCGCCGTGTATCCTCCCGAATATCGCCTCGGATTCACTTCTCCGCACGTCCTACCTTCCAGTAAGTGGTCGCTTCTCTGTTCAGAGAGTTGTTGCTACTCTCTTCTTCGGTCTCCTGTTGAGTTCGTAGGTGTTCAGAATGGTTTGATCCCCATTCAGCTGAATTCCTGAGACCAGACGAAATCCAGGTCTCCTACTCCTCCGCCATCTTGCTCCGCCCCCCTCTACCACATCTTCTTTATCCATTCATCTGTCGATGGACATCTTGGCTCTTTCCACAGTTTGGCTATTGTGAACATTGCTGCTATAAACATTGGGGTGCACGTACCCCTTCGGATCCCTACATTTGTATCTTTGGTGTAAATACCCAGTAGTGCAATTGCTGGATCGTATGGTAGATCTATTTTCATCTTTTTGAGGGACCTCCATACTGTTCTCCAGAGTGGCTGCACCAGCTTGCATTCCCACCAACCGTTTAGGAGGGTTCCCCTTTCTCCACATCCCCAGAACATCTGTCATTTCCTGACTTGTTAATTTTAGCCATTCTGACTGGTGTGAGGTGGTATCTCATTGAGGTTTTGATTTGGATTTCCCTGATGCTGAGCGATGTTGAGCACTTTTTCATGTGTCTGTTTGGCCAAGTATCCTTTAAAGAAGTGCTAAAGCTAAAGGAAAAAGATTTTATATTTAACTTCATATTTTTCATCTCTGGTACACTTCATTCATTCATGTAGCTTCATCTGTTTCCCTTTTTCTTCTGCCAGAAAGATAGTCTTTATTGTGTAGGTCTCTGGCAATGAATTCTCTCAACTTATGTTAGTCTTAATAAATCTTTATTTCATCTTTTCTGAAATTTTTTTTATGGGTAGAGAATTCTACATCAAGAGTGTTTCTTTCAGAACTTTACAAATGTGACTCCATTGTCTCTGGCTTGTGTGGAAATTCTGTTGTCATCCTTACAGTCACGTGTGCGTACTGCTAACTCTGACTCTTCTATTTTTTATTACTGAATTTCAGCAATTTGATAGTGTCATGTCTTAATCTTCTTTTATTCATGGGTCCTTAAGATTCGTTGAACTTTTTGGATTTATGATTTTATAATTTTGTGAAATTTGGAACTATTTCTTTCCTTTTCCTATTTTCTTCAAATATATATATATATATATATATATAGTGTGTACCATTTCTGCTTTTCCTTTCCTTCTGAGTCTTCAGTTGCATGTATTCCATACTGCTTGATACTGTCCCACAGGTTATTGATGCTTTGTTCATTTTTTTTAGTATATTTTTCTGTCTGTATTTCACATTGGATAGTTTCTACTGCTATGTTTTCAAGTTCATTGATGATTTCTTTGGCATTGTCCAATGTGCTCTTAATCCCATCCAGTGATTATTTTTTATTTCAAATATTGTATTTTTTATTTTCTAAAGTTTCACTTGGGTCCCAATTATATATTCCATTTCTCTCCTTCCTTTTTCTCTACCTTCTTGAATAAATGGTATACCTTTATAATTACCTTAGTTTCCTCGTCTAGTCTATTCTTGCGCTGTTAATATTCCTGCTTTTGGCATGTTCAGTAATTTATATTGGATGCCAGACATTTTAAATTTTATGTTTGGATACTTTAGTTCTCTTTCAATATTGTTGGACTTTTTTCTGGAATGCAGATGAGTTACTTGGCATTGCTATGCTCTCATTAAACCTTGATTTTTTTTAAGTCACCTCTGCATGATTTCAGTCTAGAACTGATATAGTGATGCTATGAATTGGAAATGCCCAGGAGCATTCACTTGCACCCATACTTGTGGTGAGTTTCCACAGACATTTCCCTAGCCAGAGCCAGGGCTGTGGCTGGACTGACTCTTGTGGTTCTTATGATTCCAAGATGCACCTCAGTAACAACCATCAGAGGACTTTGAAGAACAAAGTTTATTACTCACAAATCCTGGAGGGTACACAGCATGCCTGGGGCCACACAGCAAGATCCTGGAGAGAGAGAGAGAGATAGCAGAAACTTGGGGTTCAGCCTTTATTGGGGTTGAGGATAGGGTGCCTAGGGTCTTGGGGGTTAATTTCTTAAATTTAAAACATGAGTAGGGATTAAAGCATGAGAAGACAAAAGCAGGTCTGGTCCACTCGCTCGAGAAGCTGGCTATCTAGGTCAGTCACAGCTTTCTAAAAGGAGAACTTTGTGGGTGGGGCAGCCTGGCTCTTTCTCTAATTGTGTAGCAGGCAATATGCTTATTCAGTAGGGGCGTCTTTGAAGCAGACACTTTGGCCATCAAAAGCTCAATGTCAGGCACTTAGTTTGCAATCAGAAAAACTAGTTGTCAGGTACTTTCACTCCAGTGTCCTCCTCTGGTGTTTTTGCCTGTAAATAATAGCTGTCTTGGCCTCCTCAAGCTGGGAACTGTATGCTTGCAACCCAGGGGAGAGCCCATCAGGTCATGCATTGTGGCTGGGGAGCTCTCTTTTGGCAGGAGGCAAGGAAAATCATTGGATTTCCTTCTCTTGGGCCTCCCTGGGCTGTGCTACCTGCTTTTTAACACTATAAACCATCACTTTATAGATCTTGCCCATTTCACAGGTTAACATGAGAGGGTTAATATGGACTTTGTTACTCTGTCACAGCTGAATGTGGAAGTGATTATTATACAATTTACACTTAAAAAGTCCAAATAATGAACCTTTTTAATGTTAAAGTTCTCAATATCCAAGAACTGAAAGTATTGTCAGTATTTGACTCTAAAACTTTTGTGTGAATGGACATCTGGAAGTAGTATTTAAATCCATATTAAAGTATTTAAATTCTACTTACAGTTACCGTGTTTTTTTTCCTCCATAAGCATTAATATTAGGCCATCACACTGTTATTCAAAGAAATATTAAGTGGTTTCTCAGTGAAAAAAAAAAAAAAAAACAGCCACAAATTACCTAAACACCTAGACAGGTTAGAAGGTAATATTCAAATCCCATTCATAAGTCACAGAGAATGGGCTATTTTAAATTGCTACCTGATAGAGAACAAATACCTCATTAAATAAAATGGCACCATCCTCTGTACACTAGGAATGTCATTGAAGATGATGAGTGACATCACAGGGCACCGGGTGTACTATGCTGTACGCACGAGTGAGCACATCTATTGGCCCTCACTCTGAGTGTGTTACAGAGCGGATCCTGTACAAATCTCCCCATGGGAGTAAATAGACTCAGGAAAGGAAAACACAGAGGAAACTGATGAGCAAAAACAAAGCCTACTAAATATCCATTTTCATAAATTGTTTAGCTGAATCTTAGGATAAAAGAAACGTCTAACCAGAGCTAATACCAGCTTAAGACTGTGGAATGTCTGCTGTTATGTCAGAACTAGAAAATATTCAGTGTTCCGATTGCCAGTGTCCCTCATTAAATGTGTCTTCAAAACTGGATGTGAGGCCTAGCGATGACCTTCTATCCTTCTTCACTCTGAGCCCCAGAGCTTTTTTTGTTAAATATTGCATAACAGGCATTTTCCTTCGTATGATTTGTAAATACTTTGCAATCTCTGAAACCTGGCCTTTCCCATTTTATCACTTTACTTCTGAATCCATTCCCTCTTGCTAAGTGACCTTAAATTCCACCATCCACCTGCCTAGTATGGACCATTCTTTCTTGGTCCCAGTGACACCATGGATGAGAATTGCCAGTCCTAGCCTAGAGTCTAGGCTTAGTGTTCTTTATTTTTTTCTCATTTAATATATTCCTTATTAACATTTCCTTACTTTTTTTGGTACTTTTTATTACTCTCATGTTGGGCAGTGAAATGGCCCAGGGCTCAAAATGTTCCATGTCTCTTAGTAGCAGTACACGCCTACTGCCAGGCATGATGTGCAATATCTTTTGTCTCTATTGTTAATAACTCAGTGGGCGGAAACCCAAAAAGTAGTCAGACAGCCTTGGAAAGAACTGGGTCCCTTGAATATTATCCTTGAAAGACAGTATTGTACTGTCAAGTGGCTCATTTGGATCTGGTTCATGTACAGAAGGGTCGTGTGAGTTATTAATAGATGCTTACTAATCACTCTGGAACTTAGTGCCTTAGATCAACATTATTCTATGGCTCATGATTCCTTGGGACAGGAAACTGAGCAGGGCACAGGGAGGACTGCTTGTCTTTGTTCTTGTGGTGTCTGCTGGACTCAGGCTGAGGTGTCAAAAGCAGTCTTCCCGTCTGTTTAAGAAAGCCGTAGCTTACATGGCTCAAACTGTTCTGGCTCACTTGCTTTCCCTTCATGTGGCCTTTCTCTTTATATGGAGTGGCTTGTCCTACAGGGTCTCCCTTCCATGTGGCCTCTTTCCATCAGTGTAGCTTAGACTCCTTCATATGACTGTGGGATTCTACCTGGACCAAAAAGAAAGCTGTAAGACCTCTAAATTGATGGCTTTGAAACTCCAATGATGTCACCCGTGTGGCACTCTGTGTCAAAGCAAGTTACAAGACCATCCCAGATTCAAGGGATGGGGGGCATAGACTTCCCCCTTGAATCTGGGATTCAAGGCAAAGTCACACCACAAAGGGAATATTGACACAGAAGCCTGATTTATCGGGGACTGTTTTGAACATGTATCACTAAGGCTTGTCCCAAGACTGCACCAGTGATTATAATTCTAGGTCACAATAAATAGCACAGCATCTAAATTTAAACATAACTATTATACACGTGTGGTCTCAGAAGGATAAGATGATCAGATAGCTTCTCTGGTCCCACTTAGATGGGCGAAGGGTCCCTGTTACATTTTCCCAGAGTTCCTTGTGCTTAGTGCCCCCAGAATATCAGTATCGCTTGGTCAGAGAATTGCCTTTTTACTTGACTGCCTCCTCTGCTAAACTCAGTTCCTGGGGGCCATGGGCTGTGTCCTGTGCTCCTTTAACTCTCCCAAAGTTGGTATGACACCCTTTATATAGGAACTACCTGTTCACTGGATGAAAATAAGTGCCTGTACTTAAATAATATGTATTTTCATGGAACTAAATTAAAATCCTTATGGTCCCCAGATTAGATTATTTTTCATATATCCTAGATCTTATGTCTAGGAATCTAAGACAGGAATGAAAAATAATGTTTTAAATTCTGCTAAAATTTTGTTCTGTTTTCTCCATATTGCATGGAGTGTGGCTTGTCTCCTATGACTCAGAAGGTTCTTGCAAGGCTCCTCTTAATGTAAGGGACAATCAGGGCTGAAATAGAATTTCATTCAATGATTGTATTCTGCCATGTAAAATAAGCATGATGATATGTGCTAGGTATGCCTACAGACCTCATAAATATTAGTCATTCTAGGAAAGAGGACACATTCATTGAATCAAAATGGAAATGAATACAAAGCAAACAATGTCAGGAGTCCTAGCTGAAGAGCCTTTCCTAAACAGTGACAACATGCTAACCTCCAGTTAAGAAGAGACCACACCCTCCTCTGCTCATCTTATTCCCAGCTGCTGGCACAGAGCCTAGTGGATGAGGGACTCTATTTGTCTCATGGAGGTTAAGCAACATTAGAACTTTCTAAAGAGAATATCTAAAAGTTGAATTCTTCCCCATGTTTATTTGTTTAAATGAAGTGCAATTCATAGAGCAGATTTCTAGACACACAGCAGACACTTGGAAAATGTGTGACGTCCAAAAGGGCCTCTGCTGTATTGGAGAAGAACCTGGTTTCTAAGAAAATGCTCTTAGCCTTGTGCTCAACCTTTGGCCTCCAGTCCTGAGAGGCCATGTGAGTGTACAATAATCTCTAGTCGAGAGACTCTGTCTGAGGTGTTCATTTGCGAAATTTTACCCAATGTCACAAACTTCCTCTAAAACCTTGATTTAACAGATTTGCAACCTTTCCTTTGTTCACAGAATCTGAAAGACTAAGGTGAATATGGTGTCTAAATCCTTACCCTTTTGCTATTCGTGTACATTTCCCAAAACATTCTGTAAATGTAAAGTGTTTTATAGCAGCATTTTGTTTATGTCACAGATGGATCCCTTTGAAATTAACCCTCAGTGAGACAGTTGTTAAGTGATGGGTAAGGAAGTAGTATTCACAGAAGACAAGAAAGGTGTAAGATAGAAGTCTCATATAAAAGGGAGTCAACAGGAGAAACAAATCCATCTCAGAGCTTTTTCACTTACGTTTGTGAGGTATTGTACACCAAGTTTTTGTGGCCCCCCATATTCATATGCTAGAACCTAACCCCCAGTGTGATAATCTTTGGAGATGGGGCCTTTAGGAGATGATTGGGTCATGAGGGGGAGCCCTCAGGAATGGGATTAGTGCTCTTATAAAAGAAACTCCAGGGAGTTCCCTTGTCCCTCTGCCGCATGAGGACAATAGTGAGAAGATGGCAGGCTATGCACCAGGAAGCAGGCCCTCACCAGACACTGAGTCTGTAGATGCCTTGGTCTTGGACTTCCAGCCTCCAGAACTGTGAGAAATAAGTTGGTGTTGCTTATAAGCCAGCCGGTGTATGATATTTTGGTCACAGCAGCCTGAATAGACTGAGACAGTGGGGAATTAAATTAGATAATCTATGCACATTACTTGGCACAATGCTTATCCGGTAGTTCAATAAATTGTAGCCATCATGATGAAGATGATGATGATGGTTAATGTTATAAAAAAGAAAGGGCTGAACTTCATATTATTTTTCTAAAATATTTTATTAGTCAAATTTCTTGAGCATTTAAAGCTGTAACTATATTTCCCTTGAGAAATATTTAAGAAAACATCCAATTCTCAAGCTTTGGTAAAGAGCCTAAGGTGCTTATCAGCTTTCACATCTAGGGTCCCCTGTCAACATTGTAGGCTGGAGTGGATTCTGCCTGATTTGTGATTGGCATTGTCATGACAACATCTGGGATCCTGGTAAGAGTAGAAGTAGGTGTGTATGTGTGTGTATGCTCTGTGTGGTATGTGTGTATGTGTGTGTGTACATTGATGGTAAGAATGATGTTGGTGTCACAGCATGAAGTGGATGTCACTGTGGAAGGCAGGTCAAACCTGGAAGGCCTCCCTGTTATCTTGCAGGCAAACCTCTTCTATCGACATCTGCCAGTGAATTAATATCAGACTGGCAAACCATCCATGTAAGAATAGGACTGTATAGGGCACAGTTTGGTAAACTACAGATCTGATCTTTAAGATGTCTAATTCCAGTGAAAATTCCAGTGAGCATTGTCTTTAATTTGTTCTTTGGAAAATAGGTTTATTAACCACTTATACTTTAAAAGTTATTATCATTTTGTGTTAATGCACGAATGTGCATTCTCTATTAGACCATGCTAGTGTACTGATCCGTTTTCCTTTCTGGTATTTTAAAGGACCATGGCTAATAAATAATAGTGATTTTTTTTAAAGATTTTATTTATTTATTTGAGAGAGAGAGAATGAGAGATAGAGAGCATGAGAAGGAAGAGGGTCAGAGGGAGAAGCAGACTCCCCGCTGAGCAGGGAACCCGATGTGGGACTCGATCCCAGGACTCCAGGATCATGACCAGAGCTGAAGGCAGTTGCTTAACCAACTGAGCCACCCAGGTGCCCAATAATAGTGACTTTTATATACCGTTTTATATATACAGACATATAATTATGTCCGTTCTGATGATTCTGCATCACTGAGCACTTTGTCAAGTACGTATCTACACAACATGTGTCAGGTGTGTGCTTGATGGAAATGACACGGTGCTGGGCGCGTGCCTCTTTTCAGCATCTGGTGGGAGGAGATGGACAAATAATTAAATGGGCCATGATAGGGAAGGACTATGATGGTGAGACAGAAGCATAATATATTCTCCAAATTTTCTCAAATTTGTTAATTCATCTTTTCCTTAACTTATTGCTCTCAGGTGATGTGAAAAGATGATATATTACTTGGTACTAGATTGCTCTAAGTTTTAACATTTCATTAAAATCAAGCCTTACATTTTTGTATTTCAAAAGGTAAAAAGGAAGGTTAATATAGTAAGGACATGTTTTCCTAAAATTAACATTCAAATATATATATTTGAGTCAATTTAACTTAGAAATTTCCCCTTAAGAAATAGTTATTAGGGAGGAGCAACAAGGCAGAGGAGTAGGAGACCAAAATTTCATCTGGTCCCAAGAATTCAGCTAGATAGTTATCAAACCATTCAGAACATCTACAAACTCAACAGGAGATTGAAGAAAAGAATAGCATCAATTCTATGACCAGAAAAGCATCCACTTTCTGTAAAGTAGGATGTGCAGAGAAGTGAATCCGAGGCGATATTTGGGAGGATAGACCACGGGGGAAGGGAGCCTCCTCAGCCAGCTACTGGCACCTGATAAAGCAAAGGAGCACAAAATCGGAACTTTTAGAAGTCGGCTCCGCGGAGGGACGTCGCTCCAGTGGCTAAGCGGGGGGTGGAACCCTTGTGGGACAGTGTGGTCTCAGGACCTCAGGGTCACAGGAAGACCGGGGGTGCCTGAGTGCGGCAGAGCTCTCAGGTATCGGAGCGGGGAAGCCGGCTGCAGAGACGGAGCTGAGGAGTGGGCTCTCAGCTCGGGGTTGCCATAAAATGTGATCCGTGGCACAGTCGGGCCACTGCTCTTCCAGCAGGGATACAACAAGTGGCAGATCTGGGGAGACTCCCCTTCCTCCCCTGGGTAGAAGCGGCATGGGAGTACACCACAGGGATCTGCTGGGTTTGGAGACTCCACAGCAAGTTGGGTGCCAGAGATAGAAATGCTCTGTCACCGGCCGGGTGAGCACAGAGTGTGGCCAGAGACTGGGGAGACGGGAGTGACTGACTACTTTTCTCTGGGGGCGCACTGAGGAGTGGGGCCCTGAGTTCTTGGCTCCTCCAGGGCGGAGATTGGGAGACTGCCAATTTGTCCTCCCAAGCTATGCGGAAAGCTTTCAGGGAACAAAAGCTACCGAGAACAAACCCGAGCAGATCACTTAGTCTGGCCCCTGGCCTCAGGCAAAGACATTTGAGAATCACTGCAACAGGCCCCTCCCCAAGAAGATCAGCAAGAACATCCAGCCAAGACCAAATTTACCAATCAATGAGAACTACAAAATTCCAGTCCTAGGGGAATACAGCACATAGAATTCATGGCTTTTTCCCCATGATTTTTTAGTCTTTCAAAGTTAATTTTTAAAATTTTCTTTATTTTTCTCTTTTTCTATTTTTTTAGTTGCATTTTTCTTCTTCCTTTTTCAACCAACATGATATGAATTCCTTTTTTAAAATCATTTTTAATTTTCATTTTTACAGTCATATTCTATCCCTTCATTTTATCTTCTTTTTGTATATATATGTTTTTCTTTCTTTAAAATTTTGAGATACAGTTTCTTCTAACAGACCAAAATATACCCTAAATCTAGTGTATGACCTTGTGCTAGTCTCCCACCTGATCACATTCTCTTTTTGTTTAAATTTTTTTCATTCTTTTTCAACCAACTTCTTATTTTAACAATTCCTTTTTTAAAATCTTTTTTAATTTTCATCTTTACAGTCATATTCTATCCCTTCATCATACTTACCCTTGTTTTTGTATATATATAATTTTTTCTTTCTTTAAAATTTTGGGAGGCAATTTCTTCTAACAGATCAAAATACACCCAAATCTAGTATGTGGCTCTGCTCTATTCACCACCCTGATCATATTCTTTTTTTTTTTTTCCCCTTTCTTTTTCCCCCGGTTTCAGGTCTCTTCTGATTTGTTTAGTGTATATCTTTCTGGGGTCTTTGTTACCCTTTTTAACATTTTGTTCTCTCATTCATATATTCTCCTCTGGACAAAACAATAAGACAGAAAAACTCACCTCAACAAATAGAACAAGAGGCAGTAACGACTGCCAGGAACCTAATCAGTACAGACATTAGTAAGATGTCGGAACTAGAGTTCAGAATGATGATTTTAAAGATACTAGCTGGGCTTGAAAAAAGCATGGAAGTTATTAGAGAAACCCTTTCTGGAGAAATAAAAGAACTAAAATCTAACCAAGTCGAAATCAAAAAGGCTATTCATGAGGTGCAATAAAAAATGGAGGCTCTAACTGATAGGATAAATGAGGCAGAAGAGAGAATTAGTGATAGAGAAGACCAAATGATGGAAAATAAAGAAGCTGAGAAAAAGAGAGATAAACAAGTACTAGATCACGAGGGCAGACTTCGAGACATAAGCGATACCATAAGATGAAACAACATTAGAATAATTGGGATCCCAGAAGAAGAAAGAGAGAGAGGGGCAGAAGGTATAGTGGAGCAAATTATAGCAGAGAACTTCCCTATTTGGGGAAGGAAACAGGCATCAAAATCCAGGAGGCACAGAGAACCCCTCTCAAAATCAATAAAAATAGGTCAACACCCCGACATCTAATAGTAAAACTTACGAGTCTCAGAGACAAAGAGAAAATCCTGAAAGCAGTCAGGAGAAGAGATCTGTAACCTACAATGGTAGAAACATTAGATTGGCAACAGACCTATCCACAGAGACCTGGCAGGCCAGAAAGGACTGCCATGATATCTTCAGAGCACTAAACGAGAAAAATATGCAGCCAAGACTACTATATCCAGCTAGGCTGTCATTGAAAATAGAAGGAGAGATAAAAAGCTTCCAAGACAAACAAAAACTAAAGGAATTTGCAAACACAAAACCAGCCCTACAAGAAATCTTGAAAGGGGTCCTCTAAGCAAAGAGAGAGCCTAAAAGTAACATAGACCAGAAAGGAACACAGACAATATACAGTAACAGTCATCTTACAAGCAATACAATGGCCCTAAATTCATACCTTTTAATAGTTACCCTGAATGTAAGTGGGCTAAATACCCCAATCAAAAGACACAGGCTATCAGATTGGATAAAAAAACAAGACCCGTCGATATGCTGTCTGCAAGAGACTCATTTGAGACCCGAAGACACCCCCAGATTGAAAGTGAGGGGGTGGAAAATCATTTACCATGCTAATGGACACCAAAAGAAAGCTGGGGTGGCAATCCTTATATCAGACAAATTAGATTTTAAACCAAAGACTATAATAAGAGATGAGGAAGGACACTATATCCTACTTAAAGGGTCTATCCAACAAGAAGATCTAACAATTGTAAATATCTATGCCCCTAACGTGGGAACAGCCAATTACATAAGCCAATTAATAACAAATCAAAGAAACACACCAACAACAATACAAGAATAGTGGGGGACTTTAACACCCCTCTCACTGCAAAGATCATCTAAGCAGAAGATCAACAAGGAAATAAAGGCTTTAAATGACACACTAGACCAGATGGACTTCACAGACATATTCAGAACATTCTATCCCAAAGCAACAGAATACACATTCTTCTCTAGTGCCCATGGAACATTCTCCAGAATAGATCACATCCTAGGTCACAAATCAGGTCTCAACCGGTACCAAAAGATTGGGATCATTCCCTGCATATTTTCAGACCACAGTGCTTTGAAACTAGAACTCAATCACAAGTGGAAAGTCGGAAAGAACTCAAATACATGGAGGCTAAAGAGCATCCTACTAAAGAATGAATGGGTCAACCAGGTAATTAAAGAAGAATTTAAAAAAATCATGGAAACAAATGAAAATGAAAACACAACTGTTCAAAATCTTTGGGATGCAGCAAAGGCAGCCCTAAGAGGAAAGTATATAGCAATACAAGCCTTTCTCAAGAAACAAGGTCTCAAATACAAACCTAACCCTACACCTAAAGGAGCTGGAGAAAGAACAGCAAATAAAGCCTAAACCCAGCAGGAGAAGAGAAATAATAAAGATCAGAGCAGAATTCAATGAAATAGAAACCAAAAGAACAGTAGTATAGGTCAACGAAACTAGGGAACTGGCTCTTTGAATGAATTAATAAGATTGATAAACCACTGGCCAGACTTATCAAAAGAAAAGAGAAATGACCCAAATCAACAAAATCATGAATGAAACAGAAGAGATCACAACCAACACCAAAGAAATACAATTAAAGAACATATTATGAGCAACTCTATGCCAGCAAATTAGATAATCTGGAAGAAATGGATGCATTCCTAGAGACTTATAAATTACCAAACTGAACCAGGAAGAAATAGAAAACCTATTTTCAGAGCCATAACAGACCCATAACCAGTAAGGAAATTGAAGGAGTTATCAAAAATCTCTCAACAAACAAGAGCCCAGGGCCAGATGGCTTCCAAGGGAAATTCTACCAAACATTTAAAGAAGAATTAATACCTATTCTTCTGAAACTGTTCCATAAAATAGAAATGGAAGGAAAACTTCCAAACTCATTTTGTGAGGCCAATATTACCTTGATCCCAAAACCAGACAAAGACCCCATCAAAAAGGAGAATTACAGACCAATATCCCTGATGAACATGGTTGCAAAAATTCTCAGCAAAACACTAGCCAGTAGGATCCAACAGTAAATTAAAAGGATTATTCACCACGACCAAGTGGGATTTATCCCTGGGCTGCAAGGCTGGTTCAACATCTGCAAATCAATCCATATGATTCAATACATTAATAAAAGAAATAACAAGAACCATAAGATCTTCTCAATAGATGCAGAAAAAGCATTTGACAAAGCACAGCATTCTTTCTTGATTAAAACTCTTCACAGTGTAGTGATGGAGGGTACATACCTCAATATCATAAAAGCCATTTATGAAAAACCTACAGCGAATATCATTCTCAGTGGGGAAAAACTGAGAGCTTTTCCCCTAAGTTCAGGAACGCGGCAGGGATGTCCACTCTCACCACTGCTATTCAACATAGTACTAGAAGTGCTAGCCACAGCAAAGAGACCACAAAAAGAAATAAAAGGCATCTGAATCAGTAAAGAAGTGAAACTCTCACTCTTTGCAGATGATATGATACTTCATGTGGAAAACCCAAAAGACTCCACCCCAAAACTGCTAGCACTCATACAGGAATTCAGTAATGTGGCAGGAAATAAAATCAATGCACAGAAATCAGTTGCATTTATATATACCAACAACAAGACAGAAGAAAGAGAAATTAAGGAGTCAATACCATTTATAATTGTACCCAAAACCACAAGATACCTAGGAATAAATCTAACCAAAGAGGCAAAGGATCTGTACTCAGAAAACTATAGAATACTCATGAAAGAAATTGAGGAAGACACAAAGAAATGGAAAAGCGTTCCATGCTCATGGATCGGAAGAGCAAATATTGTGAAGATGTCAATGCTACCTAGAGCAATCTACACATTTAGTCCAATCCCCATCAAAATACCAACCACTTTTTTCAGAGAAATGGAACAAATAATCCTAAAATTTGTATGGAACCAGAAAAGATCCCAAATAGCCAGAGGAATGTTGAAAAAGAAAATCAAAACTGGCGGCATCACAATTCCTGACTTCAAGCTCTATTACAAAGCTGTCATCATCAAGACAGTATCGTACTGGCACAAAAACAGACACTAGATCAATGGAACAGAATAGAGAGCCCAGAAATGGACCCTCAACTCTAGGGTCAACTGATCTTTGACAAAGCAGGAAAGAATGTCCAATGGAAAAAAGACAGTCTCTTCAACAAATGGTGTTCGGAAAATTGGACAGCCACATGCAGAAGAATGAAACTGGATCATTTCCTTACACCACACACAAAAATAGACTCAAAATGGATGAAAGACCTAAATGTGAGACAGGAATCCATCAAAATCCTTGAGAACACAGGCAGCAACTTCTTCGACCTCAGCTGCAGCAACTTCTTCCTAGAAACATCACCAAAGGCAAGGGAAGCAAGGGCAAAATGAACTATTGAGACCTCATCAAGATAAAAAGCTTTTGCACAACAAAGGAAACAGTCAACAAAACCAAAAGACAATGGACAGAATGGGGGAAGATATTTGCAAATGACATATCAGATAAAGGGCCAGTATCCAAAATCTATAAAGTACTTGTCAAACTCAACACCCAAAGAATAAATGATCAAATCAAGAAAAGGGCAGAAGACATGAACAGACATTTGTGCGAGGAGGACATCCAAATGGCCAACAGACACATGAGAAAGTGCTCAACATCACTTGGCATCAGGGAAATCCAAATCAAAACCTCAGTGAGATACCATCTCACACCAGTCAGAATGGCTAAAAAGAACAAGTCAGGAAATGACAGATGTTGGCGGGGATGCAGAGAAAGGGGAACCCTCCTACACTTTTGGTGGGAATGCAAGTTGGTGCAAGCACTCTGGAAAACAGTATGGAGGGTCCCCAAAAAGTTGAAAATAGAGCTACCCTATGACCCATCAATTGTACTACTGGGTATTTACCCCAAAGATACAAATGTAGTGTTCCGAAGGGGTACATGCACCCCAATGTTTATAGCAGCAATGTCCACAATAGCCAAACTGTGGAAAGAGCCAAGATGTCCATCAACAGATGAATGGATAAAGAAGATATATATATGTATATATATATACAATGGAATATTGACCAGCTATTAAAAAAATGAAATCTTGCCATTTGGAACGACATGGCTGGAACTAGAGGGTATTATGCTAAGCAAAATAATTCAATCAGAGAAAGATAAGTGTCACGTGATCTCACTGATATGAAGAATTTGAGAAACAAGACAGAGGATCATAGGGGAAGGGAGGGAAAAATGAAACAAGACGAAACCAGAGAGGGAGACAAACCATAAGAGACTCTTAATCTCAGGAAGCAAACCGAGGGTTGCTGGAGTGAAGGGGGTTGGGAGGGATGGGGTGGCTGGGTGATGGACTTTGGGAAGGGTATGTACTATGGTGAGCACTGTGAATTGTTTAAGACTGATGAATCACAGACCTGTACCCCTGAAACAAATAATACACTATATGTTAATAAAAAAAGTTAAAAAAAAGAAATAGTCATTAAACATGAATGGACAAATCTGATGCTAATGTTGAGGTACGTCCATTGTTTATCTTGTTTGCCTGCAGGGAGTCATAGTTACATAACCTCAGATAAAGAAAACCAGTATGCTTTGGAAATACACAGATGTTGTTTCACTCTCTTGGGAAAAATCATTTTTCTCTATTTAGAAATTATTTCATATTTAAACTCTCCAGACATTTTCTTTTTCTCCAAGCAGATACTTTTTATAATAATCTGAGATAGCTAAAATTACTTGTTAGGAACCAAATGCCATCTGTCCTAGAAAGAATAAAACTCACGTGACCACTGTGATGTTATAATGGTTTCCTTTCACTCACACTGGGAGTTTAAAAAAGGTGAACCATTTGATTCTTTTCCAGCACTGTTCCACTCTGTGTAAAATGCTCCAGCAAGGCTGGATGGCCCTCTGTAGACAGAACTAGGAGAGCTGGCAAGACTGACTCTTGGTAGGTCACCAGAGATGGAGATGGGGCGGGGCTGGGAGGCAGAGCTTTGGGAATGCTGGGCTTTGCTCTCTGCACGTGACCTTGATGGAACCATTCTGTCTATTTTTCTCATGTTTCTAGCATGATGTGATCCCATAACAAACTTTGAATCCTAATGCCCAAGAGCAACCATTCTCAATATGGAGCCCTAGACCCCTGTGGGTCTCCAAGGCTCTTGTAGGGATCTTCAATGTCAAAAGTGTTTTCACAGTAATGCTAACATGTTCTTTGGCTGCTTCACTACTTTGATATTTGTAATGATGGGTAAATTGCTGGTGCCTTAGCACAAATCAAGACCTGGGACCCAGTCACACTCCTATTGTGCAAGTATTGTACTGTATTCTTCACTGCCACACACTCACAGGAAAAACAATTTAAGAATGTTCCTTATGCAGACATAAACTTATTAATTTTATTAAATCTCAGTCCTTGAGTACCTGAGTTCTTAATACTCTATGAAGAAATGGGAAGTTCAAATAAAATACTTTGGGAACATACACAATAGGATGAGTATATCGAGGAAGAACACTGTGCATTGAGTTGCAAGCTGAATTATCAGGTTTTGTTTTGTTTTGTTTTTTTAATGGAACACCACTTTTACTTAAAAGGACAATGAATGGAGAAACTATGATTATTGGGACTATAGATATTTAGCAGATGTTTTCTTAAAAGTGAACTGAGGCGAGCCTGTCACCTCAAGGAAAAAAAACCAACAGAGTTTGGTTCAGTGGTAAAATTTGACCTTTCAAATAAAAATAAAAATTTTGGAAAACCTTTATCCACCACCGTGTGCTTGACAGTCTCCTGATATCAGAAAGACTTTTCTGCTAAGATCGGTGATAATATTCACAAATACAATTTTTTGGATATTATTGTATATTGAAATGTGTCAACATCTAAAAGATCTGCATAATTTGGTGAATGATATTTTATAAATGACTGATGCATGATGATACAAAAGTCCTGCATCAACAATAGATCCACTCAAATCTGAGGCAGGATTTTGGGTGATGAATTTTAATATAACAGAACATGGAAAGACCATTGCAACTAACCTTTCAGAAATGACCAAAGAAAATCCACAGTGATCTGTGAGAGCTATGAAAACACTCCTTTCTTTTCCAGCTACACATGTGTGAAGTTGGTTCATCTTGACGGAGTTCCACCAAACCAGCTTACCATAGGAGAATGAATGCAGAAGCAGATATGAGAATTGCAGTCTTCTGTTAAGGCAGAGACTTACAAAAGCCTTACAAAGACTTACAAAATGGAACAGTGTCACTCTTGTCTCCATTGTTTTTTGTTTTAGAAAATATAGTTATTTTTATTAAAAGAATGTTTATTTATATTAACATGTAATGGGTTACTATTTCATTTTTTAAAGAAAAACAAATATTTTTACGAGTGTAAAATTTTCTGCCATACCAAATATCGACAAGTCACATAATCAAAGACTCTTTGAGGTCCTGAATAATTTGTAAGAGTCTATAAAGGGGTCCTTAGACCTGCTGCATGAGGTATCAGAGGAAGGTGCCTCTGGAATGGGGGCAACTCTGGCCCACAATGCCTGCTTCAATCACAGCAGATTAACTAGTGACTAGTTTTTTATCTGCAAATCTATGTAAAATCCCACTGGAATAATTCATTACACATCTATGTAAGATTTAGGAATATGTTCTCTAGAGCAGAGATATTTAGAGACAGAAAAAAAATCATTACTTAATTTCACTTGCCATGTCTAACAAAAAAAATGGGTATAATTATTTGACATACCTCTAAGGGCATCATGAAGTTTATGTGAGTTAGTGTTGGTAATGCACTTAGAACATACTTGTCACTACTAAGTTTTTATAAGTATTTGTTGAATCAAAATGAATGAATAGATAAACAGCTTCTAATATCAAGTGATGGCATATTTGCAGGTCACATCACCAGGCAGATAACCAGGTTGATGTGACTCTTGAACCCTGGGATTTGGGAAATTTGTCCAAGCCAGGCAGGTTCAGGAAGGACATCTTTATTTTTTTAAATTTTTTGGAAGATTTTATTTATTTACTTATTTGACAGAGAGAGAGAGAGAGACGGTGAGAGAGGGAACACAAGCAGGGGGAGTGGGAGAAGGAGAAGCAGGCTTCCCGCTGAGCAGGGAGCCCCACATGGGGCCAAACCCAGGACCCTGAGATCATGAACTGAGCCGAAGGCAGATGCTTAATGACTGAGCCACCCAGGCACCCCATGGAAGGACATTTTAGATGTTTGAGTTTCAGTGGGCATTTTCATAAACATGGTGACATATAAAGACCATAAAAGGCCATTGCTGATCAACTGCCAGGCGCATAAGGAATTAGCAACCCTGACTGTCCTGTTTAAGTGAGCTGATCCTCCCAAGAGCCCTAATTCTGTCTAGAAACTAGAAGAAACTCAGCTTCCAATACAGAGCTCTCCACCCCCACCCCCTAAAGCTGTGTGAAACACCTACTGGCTGTGGGATCTTTGGCTTCCGATCCGACTGAGTCCTTCACTCCTCAAGCAATGAGTGCTTACTATGGGAGATAAAAAACAAAACAAAACAAAACAAAACACTGACTTTTCTTGAAAGAAACTCCTTACTTACAGGGCAGATTTCAATATGTATGCATAATTCCAAAATGAACATGAGAGACAGAGCATGAATGTTGCAACCATAGAACCCTAGAGAGACTTAACTAATCTCCAGCTCTAAGGATTTCTTAGCTTGGCTGCCAGGAACAAGTTATTTCCCATTTAAACACAAGATGAGGAAAGTGTAGCTTCTGTTACTAGAAAAGGAAATGAATAATGAGACTGAAAGCTTTAGCTTAGGGCAAGAAAGTGCAGGATATGTTGGGGAGCCATTTGGAGTCAGCTGCAAAAGGTTAAGATTTGGGATAAGGTCAAGTTTAAGGTGACCTTGAACTTCAGGATAACTATTTGCGCTTTGCGCAGAAGCACGAAAGGGCCATTAAAATTGAGTCACTCATTAAAATATCTGAATGAAGGTGGCGGGTCACTGAAGAGTATGCAAGTACCTAGAGGGCAAGGATCTGTAGGCTGCCCGTGGCCCCCTACCAGGGAATTTATGTAGGTGTGTTTTCAGTAACAGCCAGCTGAACACATCCTCAGTAGGCATTTTACATGACATCATTATAAACTGAATTTGTTATAAAGATATATTGCATTGCTAATGCTTCTACTGATGTTACAGAAGTAGCAGAGCTTGTGAGGGGTAATAGCAGGATTTAAGGGCATTCATTCACCATGTTTTCTTCACATGAAGGGCTGTAGCCATTTCAAGTTAGGTATTTTACTGATGGTAGCACCCAGTTCTGGAACATACCAACAGATACAGATGTAAGTTGCTCCTAAGCAGTGTATTTTCATCTGTCATCTCCCTCATCACTCAACTGAAACCACCAAAACCAATCAACACCACCCTTGCATTTGGAAGTCATCCTTATTATAGTGGATTAATGAGCACTAAATCCAATCTAACTAAATTTAACTAATTCCCAAGGTTAGAAATTTTTTGGAAAGTAGGCAAATTGTGAAGAATCCCTTTTATGTAGTCTCTGTTATGAGTGATTTTCAATGCAATGCTGTTACATTGTTTCCTGTTTAAACATCCTTTTAACCTGTTTTTGTGAACTATGTATATAATTTAGAATTTGAATTTAAGTTGTCTTTTGGTAAGATGTGGGAGCAATGAGAACAAAAATAAACAACATCCCCCTAATAAGTTCAAGTTTAAAATTGCAAATATCCTCTTGGTTTAGGAGGTTAACACTGTCAGTGCTATTCTGAAGCATATAATGAGTTGCCCTTGAGTTGGAAGACTTGATGAGGTGCATTTACATCATGCCAAGATGCAGCTTTCCCTCACTAATGGCTTAGAAGGAGCTTCAGAGCGAGTCCTGGTAATCAGGTTTGACATTCTGAATTAATGGCTGATGGAGTGTAAAGGCCAAGGTATGGAGTGATCTCAGGGACTTTTAATAAGACTTGGCAAATGATCAGGACACACAGTCAGTCACATAGCAAAAGCCAGTATCTCCCATATCTATTTCTTAAGAGGGTCCTTGAGCAAAAAATAAGTAAAATAAGATAAATAAAATAAAATAAAAATGAACTACAAACACAGAGAAACTTTAATAGAGTTTTATTTAGAGAGAGTGATTCTTTCATAAAACTGCTTTATTGTCCAGTTTCTTTGTGTTCATTAATTTTGAGAGAAAACAAACTAATAGCAAAGTCTCAATATTTCTGAGTTGTTTTTTTTTTAAGTTTTATGATTTAAGAAAAAGAAAGTTCTCTTTCTTTCCTTGCAAAGACAACTATGGCATCTACCCAGAAGTCTCCAAATTGTATTATTAAACCAATTGTCACTAATTTCAGTGATCCTAAAATATGAACTTACAAATTGCTCTCACCTCTTCCAACCTAAAATAGAGGCAAATGTTAGTCTCCAGGTAGAAAACTTGCTTCATTTTAAAGCTAGGTACCAAAGAGACTGAATTTTTGATTAAAAAAAAGTCTGAAAGTAAAAATAGACCTGACCTTTGAAGAGAGGAATTTCTTGCCTTCAAAAATGACTTTCATTTTTTTCCCATTAAAATAAAAATAAACATAAAATAAAAAAGAATGTTCCAGAATAGCCTCTTCTCAAGTTAAAAATATGGAGCCACATCAAATTATTTTTGGAACCAGCCGAGAAAGGAAAGGGAGGAGGAAGTTCAAATATAATGTATTACCACTTCTTATTGGAGTTAGTTTTCATAAAAATCTTGCAAGTCTTTTGGTAAATTAAACTACCTGGATGCAGTATAGTTGTATCACCTGTAGTAATAAACATCCCTTGACCTCTCATTCCTAGTTTATGCATGCTACCTAATTCTATTTTTCCTTTCTTTTAAATCTGCCTTATAGTGCCCTTGGGAAATAAGTAACACATATTAAAGATCCTGGGGTTCACTGATTTTTAAACCTTCCTCCTATCTAGGACTGCCTATCTCTCTATCTTAATCTCTCTTACTGCTCCCCAGTTACACACAAAAAACCCAAAGTGTAAACTCATCTGTGCTGGCATGGGAAAATTTCCCTCTACCCTTCAAAGTTCTTTGGCTGGTCTAAGAATCAAATTGACATGAGACAGACTAACAGGAGAAAATCAAACAGAAGTTTGATAACTTGCATTCCTCCTGGTAACATGGGAGAGACCCAGGAAAACTGAGTGACTCACTGGAATGGCTGAGGGCATTGTCTTTTATTCCATCTTCAACTAAAGACAAAAGATTTTGGGAGTTGGGGAAGTCAGTTATGGGAAGTGACCAAGAAAAGCACAGTGAGCAGGATAAGGTTGTTATGCAGATTTAAGTCCCTGCCAACTCCACTGATAACAGTTTCTAGAGATTTAGTTCTTCCTCTCTTCTGGTACCAGGAGGGAAACAGCTTACACATGGAGATTTACCTTATACATGTAAATGTCTCTTACAAAAGGTTAATGTCTACTCAGTTTTCAGAGCTTCTCTTGCGTCTGCAGTGTCTTTTTAAAAAAAAAATTTAAAGATTCATCTATTCATTTTAGAGAGAGAAGGGGGGGGCAGGGGGAGAGGAAGAGAGAGAATCCCAAACCGACTCCCCACTGAGGGCAGAGCGAGAGATGGGGCAAGATCCCACAACCCCAAGATCATGACCTGAGCCAAAATCAAGAGTTGGGTGCTTAAATGACTAAGCCACCTAGGTGCCCTTGTGTCTGTAGTTTCTTAAAAACAACCAGCTTAAAAGAATCAATATGCCAAAGAAGCAAAGCTTGGGGTGGCAAAATTTCCTCCCCCACATGTGCCTTTGGTTCTACAGTTCTGCGCTGAAAATCCTTCTCTCCCTGTCCTTTAGTGAAATTCATCCATTTTTTTTTCCAAAAATTCAGCACAAGATAGAGGCTCTCCCAATCTGTCCTCCTCTAGGAAAGAGATGGCTTTGCTGTCCTCTGTGCTCTTTCTTCTGTAAATATTTCTGTCTGAACAAGGGCTTGGATTACTCAGTGTGCATTCCCACCTCCTTCTGGTTTGTCTGCTGAGCTGAGACTCAGGGAAGCAAAAAACAAACCTTCCCAGATACCTTTGCTGCCAGGGCTTTGGGAGGGGTTAGGATGCTGTCAGAGGCATGGGTCCATGGTCTATCATTTTTCACTTTAACTGTATGAAAGCCACCTGGTTTGGTGTAGCAGAAAGGATGTGGCACTGAGTCAGGCAGACCTGGGTTATGTGACCTCAATCCTCAGGTTGTATGACTGTGCTGAACCACAGATTGCTCATTCAACTCACAGGAGTGTTCAGGGATTGAATGAGATCAGAGGCAAAATGCCTGGGACATAGTAATCAGTAAGGATTACTTGGTCTCCCTCACATTCATAAACAGAATATTCTGAGTGAAGGAGGGTATGGATCTGCTGCTGTATTTAGACCCTCACAGATTGCCCTTCTGCTAAACCACTCAACAGCTATATTGTAGAATTTATTCATTAACTACTCTAAAACTTCATCAATTAAATGTCTTTCTTTAAAAAAGTATAGGTTTGGCCCCAGAAACTTTACATTGAGGAGCTAATTAAGGAAATAATTAGAAATACAGATAAAGATCTATGTGGAGAGTTTTATTTTATTTTATTTTAATTATAATAGTGAAATATTAGAAGCACCCAAGAGTAGATAGGTTAATTAAATTATTGTATATCCACCCAATGGATTAGTACACAGTATTAAAATGATGTATTCAAACCTTTTCGTGGCAGGAAATCATCATTTCACAACAGTCATACAATATCCATTGAGTGCACACATGTTAAAAATATCAAGTAAAATAGGGGCGCCTGGGTGGCTCAGTCCTTAAGCGTCTGCCTTCAGCTCAGGTCATGATCCCAGGGTCCTGGGATCGAGCCCCACATCGGGCTCCCTGTTCAGCAGGAAGCCTGCTTGTCCCATTCCCCCTGCTTACATTCCCTCTCTCGCTGCCTCTCTCTCTGTCAAATAAATAAATAAAATCTTCAAAAGAATATATCAAGTAAAATAAACTGAATGCAAGGCTTTTTAAATAACAATATAAACTCAGTTATCTGAATATACATACATATATTTGTAGAAAAAATATAGCAGGAATAAGCAAAAATGTTAATAGTGGTCAGTGCTTGGTCAGCTGTAGCGGCCAGGTAGTCCACTCTGGTAATGAAATTGTGAGGGATTTCTATTTTATTCTTTAATGTTTCTTTATTTTTCAGATTTTTCACAGTGTGCCTCTATTATATTTGTAATCAGAAAAAAATATATAATTTAAAACCTCATAAACATGAAAATATGGACTTCTATATACGTTGATTTTTAAATATATGCTGATAAATGTAGAAACTTAATAGAGTATCTCAAGCTAGAGTTTTCTTGGTGTTTTCTCCTATAAAATATAAACTCCCCAGGGCTGGGAATATGTCTTTTCATGTTAAAGCCCAGCTCACTTCTTGGGGGAAATTCATTCCTTTTTCACTTTTCTTGTAACTAATACTTACAGACTGCCACTCTGGGCTAGACTCTGTGTGCTTGGGTCCTGAGAGATTCTTAGATGTGAGGGATTTTTTGGGTGTGACTTTCAGAAATGGGCAAGAATGAGAAGTCAGTTTATTCACTACATTGTAGTTCTATGAACTTGAACTCAATTTGAGGGCATTCTAAACCTTTCATCCAAGAAGACGTTCATGGTCTCAATCTGAAGTCAGTATCAGAGAACCACACATAATGAGTGCCTTAAATATGGTCTTATGTTTGACCTAAAGGAAGCAGAGTTTGAGAGATGTCTAACTAACGCACTAAAGTTCAGTTCTGTGTGTATTTATCATCTCATGGCACTTTTTAATGCTTGGTTTTGGGATGGTAGATTTTATTATCTTTCAAATGTACTCCTTTTATAATTCTCTATTTAAATTAAATTTAGTTAACATATAGTGTATTATTAGTTTCAGGGGTAGAATTTAGTGATTCATCAGTTGCATATAACACCTAGTGCTCATTTCATCACCTGCCCTCCTTAATACCCATCACCCAGTTACCCCATCCCCACTCTCCCCTCCAGCAACCCTCAGTTTCTTTCCTAGAGTTCAGCATCTCTTACTTTTTTTAAAATGTTCTTATTGTTATGTTAATCACCATACATTACATCATTAGTTCTGGATGTAGTGATCCATGATTCATTGTTTGCGCATAACACACACTGCTCCACGCAGAACGCACCCTCTTTAATACCCATCACCAGGCCAACCCATCCCCCCACCCCCTCCCCTCTAGAACCTCAGTTTGTTCCTCAGAGTCCATCGTCTCCCATGGTTGATCTCCCCCTCCGATTCCCCCCCTTCATTCTTCCCCTTCTGCTATCTTCTTCTTCTTCCTTTTTTTCTTAACATATATTGCATTATTTGTTTCAGAGGTACAGATCTGTGATTCAACAGTCTTGCATAATTCACAGCACTCGCCATAGCACATACCCTCCTCAATGTCTATCACCCAGCCACCCCATCCCTCCCACCCCCCCACCACTCGAGCAACCCTCAGTTTGTTTCCTGAGATTAAGAATTCCTCCTATCAGTGAGGTCATATGATACATGTCTTTCTCTGATTGACTTATTTCCCTCAGCATAACACCCTCCAGTTCCATCCACGTCGTTGCAAATGGCAAGATCTCATTCCTTTTGATGGTTGCATAATATTCCATTGTGTATATATACCACCTCTTCTTTATCCATTCGTCTGTCGATGGACATCTTGGCTCTCTCCACAGTTTGGCTACTGTGGACATTCCTGCTACAAACATTGGGGTGCACGTACCCCTCCGGATCCCTACATTTGTATCTTTGGGTTAAATACCCAGTAGTGCAATTGCTGGATCGTATGGTAGCTCTATTTTCAACTGTTTGAGGAACCTCCATACTGTTTTCCAGAGTGCTTGCACCAGCTTGCATTCCCACCAACAGTGTAGGAGGGTTCCCCTTTCTCCACATCCCCGCCAACATCTGTCGTTTCCTGACTTGTTAATTCTAGCCATTCTGACGGGTGTGAGGTGGTATCTCATTGAGGTTTTGATTTGGATTTCCCTGACGCCGAGCGATGTGGAGCACTTTTTCATGTGTCTGTTGGCCATTTGGAGGTCTTCTTTGGAAAAATGTCTGTTCATGTCTTCTGCCCATTTCTTGATTGGATTATTTGTTCTTTGGGTGTTGAGTTTGATAAGTTCTTTATAGATTTTGGATACTAACCCTTTATCTGATATGTGATTTGCAAATATTTTCTCCCATTCTGTTGGTTGTCTTTTGGTTTTCTTGACTGTTTTTGGTTTTGTTGACTGACTTTTGCTGTGCAAAAGCTTTTTATCTTGATGAAATCCCAATAGTTCATTTTTGCCCTGGCTTCCCTTGCCTTTGGCGATGTTTCTAGGAAGAAGTTGCTGTGGCTGAGGTCGAAGAGTTTGCTGCCTGTGTTCTCCTTTAGGATGTTGATGGACTTCTGTCTCGTGTTTAGGTCTTTCAACCATTATGAGTCTATTTTTGTGTGTGGTGTAAGGAAATGGTCCAGTTTCATTCTTCTGCATGTGGCTGTCCAATTTTCCGAACACCATTTGTTGAAAAGACTGTCTTTTTTCCATTGGACATTCTTTCCTGCTTTGTCAAAGATCAGTTGGCCATAGAGTTGAGAGTCCATTTCTGGGCTCTCGATTCTGTTCCATTGATCTATGTGTCTGTTTTTGTGCCGGTACCATACTGTCTTGATGATGACAGCTTTGTAATAGAGCTGGAAGTCCGGAATTGTGATGCCGCCAGCTTTGCTTTTCTTTTTCAACATTCCTCTGGCTATTCGGGGTCTCTTCTGGTTCCATACAAATTTTAGGATTATTTGTTCCATTTCTTTAAAAAAGGTGGATGGTATTTTGATGGGAATTCCATTGAATGTGTAGATTGCTCTAGGTAGCATTGACATCTTCACAATGTTTGTTCTTCCAATCCATGAGCATGGAACGTTTTTCCATTTCTTTGTGTCTTCTTCAATTTCTTTCCTGAGTATTTTATAGTTTTCTGAGTACAGATCCTTTGCCTCTGTGGTTAAATTTATTCCTAGGTATCTTATGGTTTTGGGTGCAATTGTAAATGAGATAGACTCCTTGATTTGTCTCTCTTCTGTCTTGTTGTTGGTGTATAGGAATGCCACTGATTTCTGTGCATTGATTTTATATCCTACTAGTTGACTGAATTCCTGTATGAGTTCTAGCAGTTTTGGGGTGGAGTCTTTTGGGTTTTCCACATACAGTATCATATCATCTGCAAAGAGGGAGAGTTTGACTTCCTCTTTGCCGATTTGGATGCCTTTGATTTCTTTTTGTCGTCTGATTGCTGTGGCTAGGACTTCTAATACTTTGTTGAATAGCAGTGGTGAGAGTGGACATCCCTGCTGCATTCCTGACCTTAGGGGAAAAGCTCTCAGCTTTTCCCCATTGAGAATGATATTGGCTGTAGGTTTTTCATAGATGGCTTTTACGATATTGAGGTATGTACCCTCTATCCCTATACTCTGAAGAGTTTTGATCAAGAAAGGATGCTGTACTTTGTCAAATGCTTTTTCTGCATCTATTGAGAGGATCATATGATTCTTGTTCTTTCTTTTGTTAATGTATTCTATCACGTTGATTGATTTGTGGATGTTGAACCAGCCTTGCAGCCCAGGATTAAATCCCACATGGTCATGGTGAATAATCCTTTTAATGTACTGTTGGATCCTATTGGCTAGTATTTTGGTGAGAATTTTTGCATCCATGTTCATCAAGGATATTGGTCTGTAATTCTCCTTTTTGATGGGGTCTTTGTCTGGTTTGGGGATCAAGGTAATGGTGGACTCATAAAATGAGTTTGGAAGTTTTCCTTCAATTTCTATTTTTTGGAACAGTTTCAGGAGCATAGGTATTAATTCTTCTTTAAATGTCTGATAGAATTCCCCTGGGAAGCCATCTGGCCCTGGGCTTTTGTTTGTTAGGAGATTTTTGATGACTGCTTCAATATCCTTAGTGGTTATAGGTCTGTTCAGGTTTTCTATTTCTTCCTGGTTCAATTTTGGTAGTTGAAACATCTCTAGGAATGCACCCATTTCTTCCAGGTTATCTAATTTGCTGGCATAGAGTTGCTCATAATATGTTCTTAGAATTGTTTGTATTTCTTTGGTGTTGGTTGTGATCTCTCCTCTCTCATTCATGATTTTGTTGATTTGGGGCATTTCTCTTTTCTTTTGGATAAGTCTGGCCAGGGGTTTATCAATCTGGTTAATTCTTTCAAAGAACCAGCTCCTAGTTTCGTTGATCTGTTCTGTTGTTCTTTTGGTTTCTATTCATTGATATCTTTCTGCTCTGATCTTTATGATTTCTCTTCTCCTGCTGGGTTTAGGCTTTCTTTGCTGTTCTTTCTCCAGCTCCTTTAGGTGTAGGGTTAGGTTGTGTATTGGAGACCTTTCTTGTTTCTTGAGAAAGGCTTGTATTGCTATATACTTTCCTCTCAGGACTGCCTTTGCTGTATCCCAAAGATTTTGAACAGCTGTGTTTTCATTTTCATTGGTTTCCACGAATTTTTTTAATTCTTCTTTAATTTCCTGGTTGACCCATTCATTCTTTAGTCGGATGCTCTTTAGCCTCCATGTATTTGAGTTCTTTCCGACTTTCCTCTTGTGATTGAGTTCTAGTTTCAAAGCATTGTGATCTGAAAATATGCAGGGAATAATGCCAATCTTTTGGTACCAGTTGAGACCTGATTTGTGACCTAGGATGTGATCAATTCTGGAGAATGTTCCATGGGCGCTAGAGAAGAATGTGTATTCTGTTGCTTTGGGATGGAATGTTCTGAATATGTCTGTAAAGTCCATTTGGTCCAGTGTGTCATTTAAAGTCTTTATTTCCTTGTTGATCTTTTGCTTAGATGATCTGTCCATTTCAGTCAGAGGGGTGTTAAAGTTCCCCACTATTCTTGTATTGTTGTTAAAGTGTTTCTTTGGTTTTGTTATTAATTGCCTTATATAATTGGCTGTTCCCACGTTAGGGGCATAGATATTTACAATTGTTAGATCTTCTTGTTGGATAGACCCTTTAAGTAGGATATAGTGTTCTTCTTCATCTCTTATTACAGTCTTTGTTTTAAAATCTAATTTGTCTGATATAAGGATTGCCACCCCAGCTTTCTTTTGGTGTCCAGTAGCATGGTAAATGGTTTTCCACCCCCTCACTTTCAATCTGGGGGTGTCTTTGGGTCTCAAATGAGTCTCTTGCAGACAGCATATTGATGGGTTTTGTTTTTTAATCCAATCTGATAGCTTGTGTCTTTTGATTGGGGCATTTAGCCCATTTACATTCAGGGTAACTATTGAAAGGTATGAATTTAGTGCCATTGTATTGCCTGTAAGGTGACTGTTACTGTATATTGTCTGTGTTCCTTTCTGATCTATGCTGCTTTTAGGCTCTCTTTTTGCTTAGAGGACCTCTTTCAATATTTCTTGTAGGGCTGGTTTCGTGTTTGCAAATTCCTTTAGTTTTTGTGTGTCCTGGAAGCTTTTTATCTCTCCTTCTATTTTCAATGACGGCCTAGCTGGATATAGTATTCTTGGCTGCATATTTTTCTCGTTTAGTGCTCTGAAGATATCATGCCAGTCCTTTCTGGCCTGCCAGGTCTCTGTGGATAGGTCTGTTGCCAATCTAATGTTTCCACCATTGTAGGTTACATAACTCTTCTCCCAAGCTGTTGTCAGGATTTTCTCTTTGTCTCTGAGACTCGTAAGTTTTACTATTAGATGTTGGGGTGTTGACCTATTTTTATTGATTTTGAGAGGGGTTCTCTGTGCCTCCTGGATTTTGATGCCTGTTTTCTTCCCCACATTAGGGAAGTTCTCTGCTATTATTTGCTCCAATATACCTTCTGCCCCTCTCTCTCTTTCTTCTTCTTCTGGGATCCCAATTATTCTAATGTTGTTTC
>NW_027397137.1:1922987-1981202 GCF_003265705.2 Callorhinus ursinus | reverse complement strand
GTCTTTCTGTGACCCCGAGGGTCCTGAGACCACACTGTCCCACGAGGGTTCCACCCCCCGCTTAGCCATTGGAGCGACGTCCCTCCACGGAGCCGACTTCTAAATGTTCCGATTTTGTGCTCCGCGGCTCTAGCACTTGCCAGAAGCGGCCGACGGAGGCCCCTCCCCCGCCGTCTATCCTCCCGAATATCGCCTCAGATTCACTTCTCCGCACGTCCTACCTTCCAGAAAGTGGTCGCTTTTCTGTTCAGAGAGTTGTTGCTACTCTCCTCTTCGATCTCCTGTTGAGTTCGTAGGTGTTCAGAATGGTTTGATCCCTATTCAGCTGAATTCCTGAGACCAGATGGAAATCCAGGTCTCCTACTCCTCTACCATCTTGCTCCACCCCAGAAAGTATTTTTGAAAGGAGTGATGACGAAGTGTGGACTCATCCTCTGGGGGTTGTTTAGTAAGTATAGGTCCCCATAGCCCAAACTCCCCTCTCTGCACCTCACCATCCCGCAGAGTGGAAGACGGAAGGGACTGACCACAATTCCTTTCCTCTGAGATGGCCCAGGCCACATTCCAAGTACTAGGATATGCAAACTGTATTCACATACTCTACCCGAGTGACATTATGGAGTTAGCAATTCTTCAATTTTTTTGTGATAAGGAACTTTCAGTAAGCAATGGCGTGATACTTCTCTAAACACTGGTGGTAAGCAAGTATTTATTGAATGAATAGATGCCACGCTCTGCAGGGTGCTGTGGGGCATGCCAACTTACACCAGTTCATAAGGAGCATGCATTCTGGGGATGTCCTGCATTGATGTTGCACTCACTCTCACACTTGCCTAGAGAAAAACTCCATGGTGAGCATGAACACATTGGAGGGCGGGGTAAAGCTCAGTGTGAGCAGACAAAATTAAGTATTCCTCCTGAAAGAAAGAAAATTAGAATACTTTGTAGTTGTACTTCGAAATCACTCGCGGACACATTATTTCATTTGATTAAACTGAGCCAGGTGTTCTTTGATGTTCTGCATTTTTTGCCTATAATTTGTCTTAAGAACTATGGCATTCTTTTCTCAAAGAGGAAGTGGGCACATTGTCTAAAATTCAGCATCCATCAGGATTTCTGTGTTTTGTGTTTATGCACCCATAGACTTTTTACTACAACGTTGGATTTTTGTTTAAAGCTCCTTGGAACGAGTAAATACACATCGGTGCTCATTCTGGGGTAGGAGCATCTGTGTGTACATGCTTATATGGCAGGGAATGCTCCATGGAGGGTGTTCAAGACTACAGTGATTTCATGCAACTTGATTCATCTGATAGGAATTGTTGTAGATCTTGAAATCGTTTTCCATGATAAAGCTATTCTCTTAGGCAAAACTCTCTCTCCACCTTCCCTCTCTTGCAAAAAACTGTGGGTATAGTTTGCTCCCTCTTGTTTTAACCTTGTTCTACATGAGATGGGCAGAGGTGAGCTGCTTTGAGATGCCATTATAGGTTAAGTGGTGTCCTCCAAAATTATATGTTGAAGCCCGCACCTGCCAGTAGCTCAGAATGTGACTGTATTTGAAAATAGATCACTAAAGATGTAATCAGTTAAGAAGAGGTCAGAGTGGAGTAGGGTGGTCCTTGATCCAACATGACTGGTGTCCTCTTAAGAAGAGGGAAAACTGGACACAGACACAGAGGGGACATGGTCGCTTGAAGACAGCGGTAGAGATCAGAGTTATACGGCTGCAAGCCAAGCAATGCTCAGGGCTACCAGAACCTGGAGGAGGTAAGGAAGGATCCCAAACTAGAGGCTTTGGAGGGAACATGGCCCCGCCAGCAACTCTATTTCATACTCCTGGTCTCCAGAAATGTAAGAGAACCCTGTCTGGTTTAAAGCACCCCGTTGGTGGTACTTTGTCATGGTTGCCCTGAGAAACTAATACAGATGCTATACTGAAAGATGAAGCCAAAGGCAAGACACAAAACAAGTTGCATTGGCAATCAACTCATCAAAGGCCTTCCATCTCCCTGCCATGTATCATTCAAATCTCCTTTTTGCACCTGTCAGTTTGAAAACAAAGATTGCCGTCTCTTGGTTGGCTATTATAGATCCTTCTAAAGTTGTTGCTGTCTAACAGATGATTGATAGACTCCATGTTCTTTACTTCTATGCAGTGGAGAAAAAAATGAACAAAAATTGAGCTTTGAGTGAATATTGAAATTAGGAACAGGCCTCCTGAGAAGATCTGAATTTTAAACTGGGCGAGAGAAGTCAGAGGAAACGTGGTTATGCAAAACTCACCTGAGACAACATCAGGCTCTCCCTCCCTCATATGCTTGCAACTCCCCTCCCCAAGAGGTTTCCACAGGGGCAGGAGGGAGAGTCAGGTGATGAACAGGCAACAAATGGGATTTTTTTCTCCATAATATACGACAATGATCCCCAAGGCACTGAAGACCCAGGTTCACGTCTCTGGCCACACAATCTGCCTTCCTTGAAAGGTACATTGTGCCTTATTTTTTCTCCTCAACTACACAGATGTTCTCTCACTTCCACATTCTCACAAAAACTCTGTTTTCAAGTTTTCCTCTACGTGCTAAGTGAACATTATATGTGTGAGATCAGGTGTATGGTGGCAATTGGATAGGAAACTGTGCAGGCAATTGGATATAGGAAACTGTGCAGGCACAAAAGTTGGCCAGGGTACATGAAGACAATCTTTTGGGGAGTGCTTATCCATCTAGTGATAATAACACCGTATATTTTCTTTTTAGAACAAGAGTTAAGGGTATGCTGTTCTCCTCCCTTTCATTAATCTAAGGCAGTTGAATCCAGATTTCAGTTGCACTTTAGCTATGTTGTTTTTTTTTTAAGTGAAATCAGTGTTTTTATTTTATTCGTTCAAAAATTTCATTATATAAATGTAACACTTTAGCTATGATTTTGGTGGTACAACCCTTGTCAGCTTGGTTCATATGATTAAAATGATTTGAAGAATTTAACCAAGAACTTGGTAAAAATATGCCTATAAAGTATCTGTGATGGAACTTCATCCCTGCTTTTGTATCATCCTTTGTGGTATTTGTTATATACAGTGGATGTCTTTGGAATGAGCCAGGAAAAAAGTAGTACCCACCAGTCTGATGTGTTTTTTATAACATTTTTCCTTATGGCCTTCATTTATGCTATTTCTCTCTATAAAATATTGAGTATTTGAAGGGATATTCTCTAATTAAAATTTAATATCCAGAAATGAAAGAAAGATGGCTTCAGTGCTAGACACTTATAACGACTTTATTATATCCTCACTCAAATGACAAGTTGAAGTTTTCTCAGCATGACACAAGAATAATTTATCAGAAGGTATCAAAATGAGTAAAATATATGCTGGAGAAAGCCCTTTCATACTCTCTCTCAAGAAGAAAGCAAATTTTCTTAAAATGCAAGGGATTTTTATTCATTCTTTATAAAGGATTACCTTGATTTGATTAAACACATGTTGAATTAGATTGAAGGAAAAGGTAAATTTACCATGTTGTATACCACCAGAGTCTGACTGGTATGGGATGGTTATATTCTCCACCGTATTTGCTGGGAGAAATGTTTATGTAAACCAATAGGAAATGAACGTGTTCCACATGGAATTTGTAAACAATTACTAGGTGAGAAAATGTGGGAAGAAAATGTAGGGAATTTAAGAAAAAAGAAAAAGAAAGACTTGCTTACTCTTGAACAATGAATTCATGTAACCATACCCCATTTGCATTGGAATGCATTCTCATAGTCTTTAGTAAGACTGGACACACATCTCAAAATGCAAAGTTGACATTTCTTAGATTTCTGTCAAATATTTTCAAAGAACACAGTCAGAGGAATCAATGGAGAGTGAGAGTTTGTGTCTTAAAATGGCCTTTATGTTCATGGTTTTGCTATGGAGATTCAATATAGTAATGGCCATAAAACTTCTTTGTAAACTGCAAAGTACATGGTCTGGTTTCTCAAATAGTAACTATATGCCTCCCAGGTTAAGACTTCAGTGGCATAGCATATGCAGATCCATATCATATAAAGTGATTGCTTTCCTTTGGGTGCAAATGTAATGCTACTGGCCTACCTCATGCTCAGTTAACACAGGACTTGAGAACACCCTGACTCCTGTGACATCCCTCCCGTCTCACAGGTTTTTGCTGTCCAGTGTTTTGGGTGCATCTTAGTTTTTATATCTATCCTTTTGGTTGTTATTATTATGACCACTTTATGCAGACGTTATTTCTTTAGAGTTACCCATTCTTACCAGCGCCTTTGCTTATCACTCCCTTGGGCCCTCCTTCCTTCCTTGAGTACCTGGCATTCCTGGGAGCACATCCTGGAGTCCAGGAGAGCCTGTGCTATTGGCAGACTCCTGTTCTTATCAATTACAGGACATTGTCAGGTCTTTCTCTCCAAATATTGCTTGTCTGCCATGTTTTCTGCTTCCTCTTACTGGACTAGTAAGTAGGCATACAGATCTCCGATATCTCTCTCCCAGTTTCTTAACCTCTCGTTCATATTTGTTTTTTTTCCTCTTTAAGGAATATTTTGGGTAATTTCTTTAGATATATTTTATAGTACATGAATCTTCCTGTATCTTATCTAAGTATTTATATCAAGGATTAATTTTGATTTTTAATCATTGTATTTTCTTTATGTAATTTATCTTTTTTCATGCTCTCTTGTTTCTTTTTCTTCTTCTTGATTCAGTTTTATATTTCTTTTTTTGACTTGATATTTTCTTTTAATATTATTATGCAACTTGGTTGAAAAATGTACATTTTAATTCGAAATTTTTCTTTTTTTAATATTTTTTTATTATGTCAGTCACCGTACAGTACATCATTAGTTTTTGATGTAGTGATCCATGATTCATTGTTTGTGCATAACACCCAGTGCTCCATGCAGTACGTGCCCTCCTTCATACCCATCACCGGGCCAACCCATCCCCCCACCGCCCTCCCCTCTAACACCCTCAGTTTGTTTCCTGGAGTCCATCATCTCTCATGGTTCGTCTCCCCCTCTGATTCCCGCCCCCATTTTTCCCTTCCTTCTCCTAATGTCCTCCCTGCTGTTCCTTATGTTCCACAAATAAGTGAAACCATAGGATAATTGACTTTCTCTGCTTGACTTAGTTCACTTAGCATAACCCCCTCCAGTTCCATGCATGCTGATGCAAATGTTGGGTATTCATCCTTTCTGATGGCTGAGTACTATTCCTTTGTATATATGGACCACATTTCTTTATCCATTCATCTGTTGAAGGGCATCTCAGTTCCTTCCACAGTTTGGCTATTGTGGACATTGCTGCTATGAACATTGGGGTGCATGTGGCCATTTTACATTTCTGCAAACATTTCAAAAATACTAATGAGTAATCTGTACCCAGTTATTCCATTATCTGGGATCTCTGTTGTTTCTTCTGACTTTTCTTAGAGTAAATTGTTCTTTACTATATTCCATGGTTTTGGATTGGGAACTCAGGGTTGGGCTTAAACATCCCTGGTAGCTTGGTTCTCCAAGGAAGATGGACCTTTGCTTCCATCCATTGCTCTTGGAAACTGGGTCACTCTATGCTAATTTCTTGGCATAAAGTTTCTTAGGCCCTGCAGGTAGTATACATCTAAACCCCAAACCTGAGCCAGCCTTGGGCTGTGGTTAGACATGTTTCATACCCAAAGCCCAGGCAGAAACAAGCAAGGGTGTTTGCTAAGAATTGTTCTCTTCTGGTCTGCCCTGTGGGGGAGGTTTTGAATTTCTGCAGAGGCTTCCTCACCTCGTGCAGGACTAAAGCCTTCTCTTTTCTTTCCTCAATGCTTGCTAGGAGAGCAGATGTCTCACAAGAACCACGGCATCAATGAGATCTTTTCTCTAGAGTGTTTGATTTCTTCCTCACTTATAGATCCCTAAGGATTTTCCTTACCTGACTGCTCTGCTGCTCATTAAATGGATGTTTATTATATTGACCCACCATCTCTAGCTTCTTCTATGCAAGCATTTCATAATAATCTTTTACATTGTCAGAAATGAATGTTGCTATAACCCACATTTGACTGTTGCCTATATTAAACTATTTGAAAGAAAAATAGGAAAATAAGATTCTAAATAATATGCCATGTTTTCATGACATAAATGACCAAAAGGAATTCAAGGAGGAATTTTATCTCAATATTCTAAAAGAAAATTCGTTAGATGGTTGTATCGCAAAAATGCAATTAAAAGTAATAATTAAGAGGCTGGTCTGAGTACAGTGGTGTTTACAATTAATTGATCCAGTTACAGATTTCTTTGCTCCTTCTCCACTCCCACTGTTTCACTTGACTACCCTAAAGTAATAACAATAATAATTAAGAAACATATGTAGAATTGAGAATCGTGATTGCTTACACTTTAAACTGAAAAGTAATCTGACAGGGTACCATTATAAAATAGAATTCTGCTGATCACTGGTCTCTATCCGGGCCCAAGAAAGAGTGAACAGGAATTGGCTAGAGATTAATAAAGTGGAAACCACGTGTCATTATGAGGAAGTATTAAGGTCATGCAGATCCCCCAGGAATTGGCTATTTCATTTGTGAGAGCATTTCCCACACTGTGTTTCCCACCACATACGGGTTCAGTCCTGTCCCCCAGGGCGAGCCTGTGGGGCCTCAGAAATGCCAGCAGGGGGCGCCAGGTGCTTTCCACGTAGTGGCAGGGCCTGGGCAATGGCTCAAATGCCTGGCCAAGGGGTCCCCATACCACCCCAGTCCCTGTGCAGCTAATGACACCCACGCATGCTCAAAGCAGGTCTCGGAAAGAGCCTTGTACATTCTACAATTGCCTTCAGCTGAGGGCTCAGAATTTGAAAATCTTTGAAGAGATTTAGGATCCTGTATGTGTATTCCTTTTAATTGTTCTGAGGAGGTCACAAAACCCATTAAGAGTTGCTTGGCGATGAAAAATAAATGTTTTATTCAAGTGTTTCTTTTCAAAGGCCTTATTTCATTTATATTTGCCTGGGAGGTGGCCTAAGGAAAAATGAAATAAAAGCATCGTGTTAGGAGCTACAAGGCTAGTACATTGCCGCGGGTGTAATTAATGGAGCATGATATTGCTTTTACACAGTGATGTGCGTTAATGTTTATCCAGTGCAGTCCTGGCATGATGGTAAGGGCTACATCCACCCTGAGCTCGTTGTTACCACTGACAGCCCTGGTTAGAAAGGGACTCTGCTTGAAGGCAGTGAGGCTGGTATTGACAATACCCCATTGGCCGAACGAGGATCCCTGTCCCTGGCTGTGAATCATTATACTCACTTATTTTATATTTAGGATTATTTCATTACTTGGAGTAACTCTACCTCTCCTTTCAGGTTTATCAACTTTTTAAAAAGATTCATGTATTTATTTTAGAGACAGAGAACACACGCGGGGGCCAGGGGGCAGAGGGAGAGAAAGAGAATCTCAAGCAGACGCTGGGCTGAGCGTGGAGCCGGGCACAGGGCTTGAGCTCACGACCCTGAGATCACGACCTGAGCTGAAAGCAAGAGTCAGATGCTTAACCGACTGAACCACCTTGGTGCCCCGAGGTTTATCAACTTAAAAAATGTATACTGGGGAGGAAGAGGCATTGCAAAACCAACAGCATGCCCTCTGGCCCCACCCTCGGTGGGCTGGCAAACACCAGTCTCCTCAGCCAGAGCAGTGACCCACCATGTGAGATGTCAGACCTTTCAGAAGTCACACGCATTGCAGAGGAGCCAGGAAAATTAAAAACACAAGTTCTCGACCCAATAATTATATATGGAGGAAGACGTGTCAGTGATACATTCACAGGTGTGCCAGAGAGATCCCGGGAAAGCTTGTCTTAGGAGACTCTTTGTAATTGTGGACTCTCAAAGTCCCTGAGTAGTGGAATGAATGGATGTATTCATTGTTGGATGTATACTTAATGAGCAACTACTGTGTGTGTGTGTGTGTGTGTGTGTGTGTGTGTGTCGCACTGTTCCAGGTGCTGAGACTACAGCAATGAAAAGAAAAACCCAGAAAGACACGTCTCCCCTGAGCGTCATTGCGGTGCTTAGCATGACTTCTATTTATACAATATGATGCTATACTCATATTAAAAAGAATGAATTAGGTTTCTCTATATCAACATGGAGAGAGTTTAAAAAGCATAATGTTGGGTGGAAAGAGCAAGTTTTTCCATGATAAACAGTAAGCTGTTTATGTAAATTTAAAAAAAGAAAGAAGATACAGAACAATAGATGTCCAGTTAATGGATGCATGTAGGCGTGTGCAGTGGAATAAAAACTGAGCCGAATACATAGGATAAATTCCTGATAATGATGGCATTTTGGAGGAAAAGATAGGGCAGCGGAGGGAACAAAGAGAGGAATTTACCTTTCTCTGTAAAGCATCATTTCTTTCATTAAAATAAATAGAGTGCATAAGAATGGTAACAGTGGACATTCTGCACGATAGGCACACAAATGAACATTTTCTGTCTGCGGGGGGTTTGTACTTCTTCAATTACATGAGAAATGGAAGGAGGATGACGGACTGTGGACACGAGAGGAGGGCGAGTCGGAAGAAATAGATTTGCGCTGAGGCCTGAACTTCCTCTAAAGCACCGGTCCCTTGTGCACCAGGGACCCCCTGTCGTGAAGCTGAGCCCTCTGCCCTCTCTCTGCCCTGGCCCCCTGCTGCCCCAGCGGCTTCCCCAGGGGCCAACTGTCTTCCTGCCTGGCTTTGGCAATATTGTCTACATCCTCCCGGTTCTGCTCCCTCTTCAACCACAATTTGACTTCTGCTTCACTTGGGTTTAGCGCTTGCCTTGCAATCTGGACATCATCTGCCACTATCCTGGCACCAAGCCCAGGGCCTCCCAGAAACCTGCTGTACTCTTCAGGACCTCAGTGGTGTAGCACACGGACGGCCTGTCCTGTGCTACCCCAGGTCACCTGCTTTGTCCGGGCCCGGCTCTCTGTGAGTCCACATTTCTCTGGCCATCCTTTTCTCCAAGCAACAGCATATATAACTCACTGTCCTTGGAAGCATCATGCACATAGTGCGTCTCAAAGTTCGGTCATTCATGAAGCACCGTTATGATTTCTGCAGTCACTGAATATCAGCTTCACTATTATTTATCTGTCTACATAACTCATATTGTCTGAAGGCAATGTAATTATAAAGAAAATGTGCATTTCTGCCTTTAAGTAGTATCATTAGCCATGTATATGTGTGTTTGTGTGCATCAAATACAAATATAGTGACAAATTTCAGTCATACTTGGAATATAAAAACCAGAAAAAAAAATGAAGGAAAAAAAAAAGAGAGAGAAGCAAACCAAGAACCAGACTCTAACTACAGAGAACACACTAATGGTCACCAGAGGGGAGGGGGGTGGGGAGACGGGGGAAATAGGTGGTGGGGATGAAGGCGTGCACCTGTCGTGATGGGCACCGGGTGATACATGGAAGTGCTGAGTCACTCTACTGTACGCCTGAGACTAACATCACACTGTCCATTAACTATATTGGAATTAAAATAAAAAACTTAATAAAAAATTTTCAGATTAAAAACAACACAAATATAGTGAAAGCAAAACAGTGATACTAAATTCTGGCTAGATACACCTGCCTTCCAAAGGCTCTTAGCCAGTGGCTTACTTTACCTGTGATTAATAAAAAAGAAAAAGGGATCAACAAGTGTTGGAGGAGGAGCAGAGATCATTCGTCCTCATAGAACATCCTGAGAATCAGAGCAGAGGGAAGGCAGAGGCACACAACTGGTGGGTAGGTCAGGGGCACCCTCCGGAGGCTTTCCCTTTGGGAGACTCGGAAGCATTGATAAGGCACGCAGGGTAAAAACTTCTCACAGTGTGTTCCCATGGCACTTCTTTGTAGAATCTCATCAGCCTGCGTACCAACAGTGGGTCCTATCCCATCCTGATTATCATGACATATTATTTTTCAGTCTTTTTTACCTCAACACATGTGTGTATTCAACTGGCACTGTTTCACCCTGCTTTGTATGACTCATACTTTTATGGTGAGTTTTCTTTCCCTATAACTAGAAATTAGCCTTTAGTCATGGGGTTACCTTCAACCCTATTACCAGCTCTGCATATGGTGGGCAATTGCTATATGACTGTATTAGTAATGTTTTGTTAGGAAAGACACTGCCAGGCAATGGGTTTCATGATCAGCTAGATCTTGAGAAGCCGTTTGGGAAACGGAGTTACGCTCATAGCCAGAGGCTCTAAGACATGAAAGCTGGTGTTGCTTCTACCCAATCCCATTGGGTCAGGCCACTTAAAACCAAGAGGATCTGGTATCTAATCTCCAGGACCTGTATCTGACATGATTTCTACCATGGGGGGAGGTTTGTAAGTATATACTTGCGTACAGATTTGCACGAATGCTCAATCAACTCACTGTAATTCCTGTAAACATCTTCTTGCATTGTCAAGAAACAGAGATAATCTAAGACCTTCAAATGATGCAGCCTAGAAAAGAAGTCAGCTGCTTTGTCTGCCACGGTGGCTGTAAATACAGCCATATCTGTGGCCATATAGCCTTGCCAGTCTGCATACACAAAGGGAAGACTTTAAGTATCTCAAATATATGAAGACCATTAGACTTGCCTGGAGGTGGGAAACCTAATGAAAAAAAAGAACAGCCAGATCGCCAGATGCTGAATGGTGCTCTTCAAACACTT
Organism: Callorhinus ursinus; assembly: GCF_003265705.2. Classification (NCBI taxonomy): domain Eukaryota; kingdom Metazoa; phylum Chordata; class Mammalia; order Carnivora; family Otariidae; genus Callorhinus; species Callorhinus ursinus. The sequence continues at coordinate 1,970,484 of NW_027397137.1, read as the reverse complement.
TTTCCTTGACTCACAGTAAGAAATACATAGTGAAAAAGACATTTTGTATCGGGACCCAGTAAGCACATATGTATACAGAGACGCATGTATAGAGACATATACAAACAGACACATGTATAGAGACATATACAAACACCTCCACAGTCCTGAATGGGCACCTGTGAATTCAAACAAAGCTTTCATAAAAGACTTAGCCCTCCTATTTGTGATGCATGCCAATTCGTTCTATCTACTCTATTTTATTTTTTAAAAAACAAAGTTACAGTCCATGAAATTGATTTCACAGCCCATTAATAGGTCACTGCCCGCCATGGGAAGAACCATTACCCTGTCATATTAAGTGGCCACTGTGTCTATTTTCAGCCTTAACTCTTCCTATTTTTCTAAATTATTTCCTGTAACCATATATCATATGCATGAGGCAGACTAACTTTATGGTTAATTTTCACTGTGTTTCACCAATAAGCCCAGGGGCTTCCACGCCTCTTGGGTCCCCAGCATGGTTAGACCACGTAAGTACAGTCATTGCGGATTGAAGCACTGTGCTTTGTTCTCCAACTCTTTCTTTTCCCTTCTGAACAGGTTGCTTTTTAATGAGCAACGTATCACACAGCCACAACTGGAACAGGTGATCGGCATGAAATATGCATGCCCTTTCTGCCTCAAAGTCAGAAATCTCGTGGGACAGGGAATACTGTTGATGTGCCTTTCCAGATGTGAGTTCCCCCGAAACGGCAAGCAGCACTCATGGCATTCTTTTTCCTACCTTCCCAACAACCTGTTAAAGCCCAGAAGTCCAAATTAAGTCACCCGCGGACAACCAGTGCCACGCCCCAAAGCTTCTCCTTTCCAGAAAAGGCTTTTCTCTCCAGCCGCCCAGAACCCCTCCCCAAAACCTACAAGTTGCTTCTGACCTCACCTCAGCTTCCAGGCCAAATCCACAGCCAGTCAATTCTATGTTCAAAACATATTTTATTTGAGCTCCTTGGACCTGCCACCATTTCTCCACCTCAGGACGCTTGCACATGCTTTCCTTTCTTTCTTCTCAGCCCTACTCTCCCATCCACTGTGCCTCCTGTGAAAAGCACCCTCCACAGAAACCCTTCCTCCCCTACACTGTCTAAACAGCAGTTCTCTTTATGTGGATTCAACCTCCTTGCCTTAATTCTCTTAAGAACACTTATCACATTTTGTAATTATTTTCTCTATTTACTTGTTTTGATTCTCTCCCCCACCAAAATATTTGTTCCTAGATGTCAGGGCCCCAAACCATTTTTTTCATCACATAAATGAGGACATACAATTTAAATTTTATAACCTTCTTCGGCTCTTTAAAAAAAAAAATCCTTAAAATAATTCCTTTAAAAATCAAATTCCATTCTTTCCAAGGATTTATTCTTTTAAATAACTAGGAATCTAACTAGAGGAAAGATTAATGGCAGACTGCACTATCTGCTCAAAAACGAAGATCTGATCATTAACAGACTAAATAGGGTAATTAGGTATACAGTTGGAATGCAGTGTGCAGGCTGAAATTAGTAGTCTATAATTGAGCCTCATTTAACTGCTGGAGAATTTCACTGAGAGAATTTTATTTACATAAGAAAAATATCTTAGATTGCTCTGGGAGAATTTAAACATATGTACGCCAAATCCCTCCTTACTTATCGAATCCAAGCCCAGGGTTGCTAGTTTATTCTTCAGGCCCCGTGTGCAGGGGTAGCATCATCATTTTTGGCCAAGTGATTTCTTCCAGGCAGCCCAAGGTCCAAGCTGGTGCTTCAGGATTCCTTTGAATATCTTGGTGACACTTTTGTAAGCACAGCAGATCCTGACAACATGCCCTATGTTCCGAGCCTATTTTCGGGAAAAATCCAAAATAAGTATGTCATCAGTATTCAAACAAGCATTTAATTCAACAGTGTGAGAGGTGGGGGGAAAACAGTAGGTAAGTCAGGCAAACATGGGGATTGACCTGCCCTGGAGAGCCTCCTGTCGTGGGGGGGGGAGGGGGCAGTGCTACACATGCAAACAGACTAGATTGAATGCAGTTAGTGGTAAAGTCCTGTGTTACCAAAGTAGGGCTGGAACATCAGGAGACCCGCTACCTACCAGCTGAGACACTGGGGCTGGGTTGTTGGAGGGAGGGTTACAAAGACCGGGGTAAATATTGAAAGCCCCCCTTAGGCTTTTCCGTAGGCATCAGTGTGATCAAATTGAAAACCAGCCTAAATGAGAGGCCATCTTTTGACACATTTACTCCCAACATAAATATTATCCTGGATTTCTCTCCTTCCCCTCTGTCGTGCTGCTCAAATGAGTTTGGTCTACGCCTGCTGCGTCCATATGCTCACCACCCACTGACACCTTCTTCAAAATAAATTTCAACTGCACAAGCAGTGTACTAATGGAGTCTTCCTTTAAGATATTCAAATACATGAGACTATGAAATAAAACCTGTAATTCTGCCTTCCCTTGCCCTAGTCCACTGGTGACTTCAGAGGTGACTGTAGCTCACATTTTGGTGGATATCTTCTGACACCTTCCTCTCTGTTCATTTACACACACAAATTTATACGCACAGACACACATCCATTGCCTTTTATACAGGACATTATGTATTTGTTCTATACTCACTTTATTTGATGTCTTGCAGATCTTTGCATGCAGTATGCAGTCTGCATGCATTTACCTTACTGTCTTTTTTTTTTTTTTTTGACTGGTGATATTGAGGGTTTTTTTATTATTTATTTTTTTTATTTAACTGTGTAAATTTTTTTAAATTTTATTTTATTACATTATGTCTTTTAAAGGACTGCATAGTATGGATACACCTGAACTTCATTTAGTCATGCCTTGATTGGCATTTAGGTTTGTTTATGGTTTTTCACTTTTAAACAAGGCTGAAGTGTACCTCTTCTGTGTACATTGGTGTGTGCATGTGTATGAGCGTTTCATTAGGACAGACTCTTTGAAGGGTCAAGCTGGAGGGAACTGTATGCAATTCTTAACATTTGAAATAGGTTACTGGAGTGCCCACCAAAAACCAAGACTTCACCAATTGACACTCCTACCAGTAGGTATGCAATCCCCACACCCTGTGAAGACTATCTATTATCACATATTTTAATTTTTCCTAATCTCCTGAATGAAAAATCACGTCTTGTTTTAATCCACATTGATTTTTGTCGAGTTCTAGATAAATTCCATTCAGAAATCAATCAAAATGCAATTAATTTCATTTGTGGAAGATGGACGTTTTTGCAGTATCAAGCTGTCTAATTCTGGGATTTGTGCCTCTTGATTTACCCAAATCTTATACTATTATGCCCTTTGGTAATGATTTGTAGCGTGCTTTAAGTTCATTGTATATATGCTTAGCAGTTTGTAGCTAGATATTTAATATTTTTATTGATCTAGCCAAGTGGAATGCTTTATCATTATATTTTATTGCAGATTACAACTATTCTAGAGCACCTTTCTCTAGCAGGCACCCACATGGATGTTCTTATTCAACATCACAGTATCGCCTGGAATGTAATATCGCCCCATCGTGCAGAAGAAGACATGGAGGTCTTTTGGGTCACGTGTGCATTCTAGTTTATGCTGACAGCGAGATGCAGAGCTGACGTCTGCACCATCCTTTCTGGAAGTCCTCCCTGCCTGGTTCTCAGAATCCCACACCCTCCTGTGTCTCCGCCCCTCCTTTCTCTTGCTGTGTCTTGCCGGCCCTTTTCCTCCACTCCCGACCTGGGGGGTTCCTGGGCATCAGTCCACATCAAGGGCTTCTTGGCATTCAGAGCTTGGTCCCCAAAGCTCTGTCTCCAGCTTGACTTTTGTCACACACCCTAAGTGACCCAGCATACCTTCCCTGTTAAAACAGACACCCGCCCCGGCTCCTTCACCTGCCAGCACCATCACTGTCCCGTCCATCCCTCAGACCAAGCACTTGGAGCACTCTTCTCCCCAATCCAGTTCTGTTGATTCTTTGGCTTAAATGATTCTGGGTGTATCACTTCTGTTCCGCTCTCCCTGTTCCTGTGCCTTGCTGTCTCACCAGGGCCACGACCCAGAGCCGGGCTGTGAGCTCCCAGCCACAATACCAGGGCATTACGCTGGTGGGGATACCAAAAGTCGTATAAACACCGGCGAGTCACTTAATCTCTGTTCCTTACTGTTCTCATCTGTAAAGTGGGAATAATAACAGTACCTGTCCCGTGGGGTCGTTGTGAGAACCACGTGGTTCAAAACACAGGATGTTCAGACTAAGAATGTAATACCTGTTGGTTCTGATTAGGATTAGTGTCAATACCCAGATGTCTCTGTGTCCAAATTTCCATTTGTTATGACAACCATCACATTTGATTAGAGGAGCATCCTACTCCAGTATGACCTCATCTTAACTAATTACATCTGTGATGAACCTATTTCCAAATAAGGTCATGTATTTAGAATGTGGGCTTGGGGGTTAGGACTTAACTCTTGAGTTTTTTTGGGGGGGGCACACTTCAACCCATAACACCAGGTTAGAATTGTTATCTTAAGGGCCTACTCCTCTCCCTTATGTGCAGCTTTCAACATAATTTTCTTTGAACAATCATTTTATCAAGCCACTCAATTGCCCAAGACATAGCTGTAGATGCTTCACACCTGTATCTAACTATGGCTTGGCACCCACCCATCACATCACACAACAGACCTACCTCAGAACAAAAGGAAGAGTTCAATTCCATTCTAGTCTACATCTGAATTAAGAGAAGGCGATAATAGATTTTATATATATATATACACATATATATTTATATATATTTTTTTTTCGGTTTCCACTTCTATTTTAGTTAATTCAACTTTCAAATCCAAAAAAATGTTAAGATATTCATTCAAGGCTCATCTTGTTTCTAGCACCACATACTTAGAACTTAGATTTTAATCTTCCTCTTATTTCTTGGAGACTGTTATGGAAAGTGCCCAGGACAAAGCTCGCTTCCATTACCCAGTCGGCTGTCACTTGGAGGTGGTAGGCACAGCTGATAAAAGTTGCATTGTGTTATGCTACCATTTGGCATCTTATTAGAAGAACCATCTGTTCTTTTAATTACTATTAACGCAGTTCAGATTGTAAGAGCAAAAAGACCCCTAAGATATTTCTAAGTGAAAAATCAAATACACGTTTAAAATCTTCCTGAAAATAGTATTGTCCCTATTGAAGATCTAACAGCCCGGCTGCACAGGAAAAAGCCAGAGAGCATAATGAAAGAATAATTAACATCAAAATCTTAAAATATGCTCATTTTCATATGAGAATATATTAGTCACTCCTAGAGGGGAAAAATTCTGTTTTTATGTATTATACATGAGGAAGTTTCATGTTGAAACCTAAAAAGAGGTATTTCAGCTTGCTTTCTTTTTACCTAGACTTAAGAAGAGACATTTTGTATACAAGCAGTGATAGACCATTTCAGCCGTCCACCTCCTGAACAAATATTTCTAGATAGCATAGCTAGGCACCACTCTGAATAATAGAGATGAACAATTGAGCAAGACAAATCAAGTTTCTGCTATTCTGGTTGGAGGAGAGAAATGTTATGCCAACCTTAGACACACACAAGGCAACCTCATGTAGATGGAATAAAATCAAGCTCTGTGAGCATGAGTGACCATGGGTACATTAACGTGAGCTGGCATTGCTAGGAAAGTTGATTTAGGAACTGAGGCCAGAAAGATTAGAAAGAGCCAGCCAGGTAGAGAGATGGGCTCAAGGTCCTTCAGGTAGAGTGATTAAGAGGACAGGGTGGCTGAGGCGTGGTGGCAAAGGGAGAGGGGGGGTGAATGGCTTTTGGAAATATGGTCAAAGCCCACCATGAATAATTTGGTCTAGTGGGATCTAGTGGACACTGAATGATCTTCCTGATTTCCTGCACTGAATGACCATGGCTGCTGAGTGGGGAACAGGCTGACATGAGCAGGCATAGAAACAGAGTGAGGAAAGGCTGGGACCCCCAGACCAGGGTGTGTAGCGAGACAGGGAAGTGGACCATTCTGGATGTATTTTTGAAGTAGGAACAGAAGGACCTTGTGTTGGATGAGATATGAGAGGTGAGGAATGGTTAATTTGGAAGACTTCACAATATCTGTCTCAGGTTTAAATACTGACAAATATGCAGGGAATATTCTTATTCGAATCACATGATGATGATTATAGAGGAAGACCTCGGGTTTCCATGAATGTCCCAGTTCCCTGCAGGAGGGATGTCTGAGGATGATGTCTGGCCATCCTCCGCCCACAGCCCCCCACGGGGATTTAGCAAAAGCTACTCTGCGGGCCTTGCTCCACCCATCCCTCTGCATCTGCACCCTGTTAGTACCCTGTTGTGTGATCCTGGCTCACAGGGGTTTGGAACTATTTTGCCTGTGTCAGTGACATAGCGCCCAGGGTCAGGAACGTGGTATAAAACTCAGCCATGTTATTTCCACTCTCATGCTTTTCCTGCTACATGAGGCTGCTTCACAAAAGTTAGCAAATACATAAACAATTAAATACTATGTCCACGTCCATGGGCTCTTCCCTATCTGGCTCAGGCAGGCTGATGGCCCCGGGCAGCTTTGTGCTCATGCCGTCGACGGACAACGGATTGATCCCATCAGAACAGCAAAATAACACACTCTACGCCTGCTTCTCTAGATATCCTACTTAATGCATGACTATCTGTTAGATGACAGCCATGCATTAATCGAAACTTCAACACCAGAATAAAGAGGATGCTCTTTGCCATCTGTCTTTCATACGTGAACAAACCAAAGTTTAAAGATGCTGAATGTCTTTTCTGAGGTCACACAATTGGAAAGTGGCTTTAACGGGTTGGGAATATGGAGCTACTGGATTCTAAAACCCAGCTTTTTTTGTGGTTGTTACCTTTGTTTTTATTTTTTATTGTTTTTTTTTTTTAGTGTTGTATTAAGTTTTAACTTTAATTCCATTGTAGTTACCATACAGGGTTATATCCGTTTCAAGTGTACAATATAGTTATTCAGTAATTCTACACATTCCTCAGTGCTCATCAGGACAGCTGCCCTCCTTATTCCCCATCACCTCGTTCCCCCTCCTCCCACCACCGCCCTTCTGGTAACCATTAGTTTGTTCTCTGTAGTTAAGAGTCTGTTTCTTGGTTTGCCTCTCTCTTTTTTTTTCCCCTTTGTTCATTTGTTTTGTTTCTTAAATTCCACATATGAGTAAAACCCGGCTTTTTCTTCCACAATGGGAAATCCTTATGGGCGGGTGAGCTTGTTCTACCTGGTACCAAGGAAAAGATCTTTTAACTTGATTCTTTATAAGAATGAGGAAAAAATTAGCTGAGTAGATTGAAAAAGCAGATTAATAAAGTATGCTTTAACATAGCAAGTTAATTATTTAGGTCGGAGTAATCTGCAAGGATGTAGGCGGGTTTGGTAATAATACAATTTTCCTCCCTGGAATTGGTAGTTAACTTCATCCAGGTGAGATGAGGTTTCCTGATTACACTCCGGCTTTTTCCTTCCCATCCTGTTTGCTCACGTTGATGCCATGTCTCCAGCCCTAAGACTGAAATCTGTTTAGGTCGTAAGCTCCCTGAAGACAAGGCTGTGTCTCATTCCTTTTTGGATTCCCAGAGCCCAGAAGAGTGCTGGCCCAGTGAATGGCATATCCTTCGGCTCTGGTTTTCCTAGAATCAACTTCCATATGCTTTCTTCTGGAGGTCTCTGATGCCTGCTTTCTGCGGCTCAGATCTTCAGCTACACGTAACTGGGCAAATGGGTGGCTAGAACTGCTCAAGTTTTAATATCTGCCTCTGATGCTATTGCATAGAAAACTTGAAAAGGAAACAGGAAGAGTGTGGCTACAGGACTTAAACCCTGAGTGTTCCTATAATACTCCCAATTGTGCAGATGTCCAATTTTCTTTGCTGAGCTTTATGTCTCTAGATAGAAATGTCCCTCTAGCCCCTGTGCTGAGCGGGCTGACCTGTTAGTGGCACTGACATACAAGCTCATGTCAATAACATTGGAGAACCACACCAGCACTTACTCGTGACTCACAAACTCTTAGTTTATGCAAAGCTCTAACAGCTGTGGTATGTCTGGTTTCTACCTCTCAGCATACTGAATGCATCACCTTGTGAATGTGTTGATGGGGGTATGGGCGTCAGAGAGAAGTAATAATTCTTGGTTTGGCTGGTAGCAAAGGAAGGAATGGATACACTGTTGAAAACAGAACTAGGGCTTAAACATCTGGGAACCATTTAGTGCATGTTGAGAAGTCAAGATAGCTTCTGAGACACCCCTCTAAAAACTCAGCAGTGTAGCTCAATAATTGATATCAATAATGATGACCCAGAACCCCCAAATTTTTCACTATTATTCAGTTGACTGATTTGCAATATGTTTAACATGACACAAAGTATGCACTATGTTTGAGAAATGTTTTTGGAAAACTATTAGCACTATCTAAAGTGCTAATAATTTTCCAAGGGAAATAAAATAACCTATAAAATTTTGGCTTTTTGCACAGTTGTATGTTACCAGACAGTTGTGGGTAGTAAAGGTATGTGTGTGTGTATGTGTGCGTGTGTGAGACAGAGACAGAGTTCCTGTGTGTGCTGATTATTAATATCAGCATTTTGTATCTCAACGTTTGCTTATTTTAACAGAAGCACATTCTTCAATCCCGTTTCAGGATGTGAATGAACCATTTATTCTGTATGATACAAAAGGCTCTGATGATGTAAGGCAGGATATGGCACATGGTGGCACGTTAGGGAGCAGTTAAGATGATTTCTTATCACCATGGAGACAAGACATCTGGTGCTCTAAAGACTCTGTGTGTCCTTGTTGCCCCTGAAAATTCCATGCATCTTGGGAGTTCAGACTGTAACCCAGACCCTGGGTCTTCAGGGCTCTCTCTTAGTCAAAGTCTTCTGTTCTTCATCTTTATTTTGTTTTAAAATGTTGATCGATTTTGAAATGGGTTTCATTGGGAAAAATGAGGGGCTAGACCAAATGGTTTCAATGAGGTACAGTAATTGAGACAATTCCTTCTTCCTATGAACATCTCCGGAATGTTTAAAACAAAGTTCAAGTTCTGAAACAACATGTCTTAAGGGTCTTATTTGGCATGCTAAGTGAGTTAAAAAAAAAAAAAAAAAAAAAAGTGAGATATTACAGGAGCAAGTAAGTGATTAAATTAAATGTGCCTGGAGAATAGAGCCCCCTCAGAAATCTGCAGAGTAATAAATGCGTGCAGCTGCTTGAGCATCTCCCAACACTTCTAAGCAATGGTACACAGAGTGCTCACCACTGCTGATGGCCTGTCAGTTCTAACGAAAATACTCTATGTTAGAAAGGTGACAGGAATTACATACATTATCTTTTTGTTTCTCTTTACTGTCTACCGCTTAGTACTTTAAAAAAGCTCGTTATTAAAACATTATGTAAGTATGCAAAATATATTGAAAGTAAGAATGTTTCAATTATACACAGTATGGATTGGTAAGAAATGCTGTGTGTGATGACATATGACAAATGGTAAAAGGTATTTTTAGCTGCTCTCTCTTTGGGGGAGGATAGAGCAAAAATATCTAGAATATAGAGCATTTGCTTTTCTAGCTATTTTAATATTTAGCACATTTGTAATATATTTTAAAATAAGTAACTAAAATAGTTTAAAAAGTGAATTTTTTACTTAAAGATTTTTGTACTTTTTTTTTGGTTAATTTGCATTATTTTAAAAAGCTTATTCTAGATTGGTATCTGTTTTTTTTTAATTTTTTTTTCTTATCCGTGCCCTTTTGAATTGCTCTTACTTGCATTAGAAATCATAAGCCATTTTTATTTTATGTGAACAACTGGTCTATGAGCAAAGTGTAGTCTTTATAAAAAAATAACCAAGGGCTGTAGGAATTGTGTTCATAACTTAAATATTTGAGACCTAAAATTATCAAAGTCAAGATGCCTGGAAATTCTGATTCAAATAAACGAAAGGAAGTTTCAAATGAACTTAAGAGCAACAAACAATACAAGAAGGTAAATTATTGGTATTTTAGTCCTTTCTGAAAGACACAGAATCACATTATCCCCCACTAGAATTGTATCAGGCAGAGAAATCTTCTGTAAGAGAGTCTTAACAATGTTACGAGAGTGTTGTCCTGAGTCACTCACCATGTGGGTGTCACAGTTCACTTCGGGGTTCACACCTTTGCCTTCATTTGGTTTATCATCAAATTATAACTGAACAGTAAAAATTGTCTTCAGATATTTACATTTTCAAAGGAAAAATTACCTTTATTCTTCTTAGAGAGCCCTGGCATTTGATCTCTGAATGTGGACAGTTCTATACAGGTAGACCAGTAAAGGTATGCATCTCAGGAGGGAAAGTGATGATTGATGACTGTTGGAGTACTGACTAAGAAACTGCAGAGTCCTCCAGAACCCCGACGGCAGGGGGAATTGATCTTAGTCTTAGAATTGAGCGTTAAGTGTTGGTTGTTATTATGAGGAGGTAAGATAGTCCTTCCTGGGAAATTTGTGGATATTTTATTCCTTTCCAGCCTAACATTTGTGATTTTCATGGAAACACTTCAAGCTGAGGCAAAAGTTCATGCTCATGTGAGGTAGAAATTCACCAAAGAAAGTTAATATTCCCTTGATTTGTCAGATTCTAAGAGAGAAGTTGTCATCAAAGAAAATCTGCTAAATTAGCTGCACATCAATTATATGCCAATTCTGCTGCTCTAAAGAAAAATACATGACCTTAAAACTTAATTCATGAGATTAGACTTTCTAAGTATATATTTATTGTGTAGCATACTTACTCAAAACTCCTAATTTAGGGTAATTGGAAAATTAAAATAGCTTGGACCCTTAAAGTAACTGACACACTCCTAGCATTAGCCTTTGCTCAAGCTTCCTTCAGGTGGGAAAAAAATATTCAATGTCTTTGTTTATGTGATTTGAGTTGCTTTTGTTCTATTTTAATTGGGCAATCATTTTCTTCTACTGCAGGATCTAGATTTCTCATCACATCCACGGGAGCCTTGTATATTAAAGATGTACAGAATGAAGATGGATTGTATAATTACCGCTGTATCACGCGGCACAGATACACTGGGGAGACCAGGCAGAGTAACAGCGCTAGACTTTTTGTATCAGGTAAAAACCCATCGAGACTTGTGGTTACCGTTTCTGTTACTCCTTTGTTAGTGTCCTGAGCGAAGTCAACCAAACTTGTAGAATTCATGACTCAAATAAAGACTTCTTTTCTTTCCCCCAAAATATATTAGCAACTAAAGGTTTTTTTTTTTTTTTAAACCAACCCTAATACTATACACTATACATATAGATATTCCGAGGGAAGTCATTTCAGGCTTTGTAAAATTCCACATTCCTATGACCCAATATGGCTTCTGTTTTGAGGAGAACGCCTCCTTGCCCTGTGTATTTGTGTCCTGTCCACCAGCACATGAGGCTCTCCGTGACACATAGCTCTGAGGGAGAAGAGCAGGGGCACAGGAAACACACCTCTTGTTCCCCATATTATGTCTAACAATATTGGGGAAAGAACCCATATCTAAAAGGATAGTCACTCCCTCCCACCTCCGTCCAGGATGATTCTCAAGCGAACAAAACCTGAAGGCTGCTAATTCCACCCTGCTGGAAATACACCAGTTTTGTGCCTTCCTTTATAGCATTTATACTTTGAGAAAATATCGACCTTTTGCATAATCTTCACCACTGCCTTGTTACTGGCCCGTCTGTCAAACAAGTAAGCGATCCGCTCACACGGCGATGTGCTAGCTCTTCGTGGAGCCAATTAGAATGTGAGATGTCCATCTTGGTCCTAGAAATCTGGTGCAAAATATCTGACCTTTGCCCTTGCTTGCATCTTTAGAAGGTAAAACTGCTTCGTGACCTGAATATCTTCATCTTATTTGTAGTGATGCTTTGTGAGGAAGAAGGGATGGAAAGCTGTTGACCGTTGGTGTAATTTAAAACATTGCTGCCCGAACACCTACTTACTGTGCTTTTGCTGGGTTCCTCGTCCACATTCACATTCTTAAAATAGCCAGAGTCCACCTGTGTTTCCAGGGGCTTTGCAAACACAAGTCAGAATCAAGTGATTTCTTCTCTGTACACAAAAATACTTTTTACTTACCTCTTCTTTTTCATGCCAAGTGTTACTTTATTTCTTGCTTTATAGCTCTGCGTTGTTGCTTCTGTTAAGGGCAGGAACAATCAGTATAGTAACATTATATTCCATTAAAAAAAAAGACTAGAGAAAAGCAAATGAGAAAATGAATGACATCTGTGATCTTTGTCTATGGTGGCTTTAATGGCAGCACAGTGTTCTACTTGCTCAGAATATCCTAGAAAAGGTCTTGTGTGCAATCAAGAGGAATGTCATAACAGTATTGGGACAAGAAAGGGGAAGGATTGGGGGGTGGATCTGGGTACAAGATTAAATTGGATTTTAGCAAAAGAAGCAAAAAGCATTTCTCCATCCCCCAAAATTAATTAGGTGATGGTATTCTGAAAGCTCATCTTCTTTTTCTAAGATTTTATTTATTTATTTGTCAGAGAGAAAGAGAAGAGAGAGAGTTCACAAGCAGGGGGAGCAGCAAAGGGAGAGGGAGAAGCAGGCTCCCTGCAGAGAGAGGAGCCTGATGTGGGACTCGATCCCAGGATCCTGGGATCATAATCTGAGCTGAAGGCACATGCTTAGCAGACTGAGCCACCCAGGCATCCCTGAGAACCAATCTTTCTTGAAAAAGAAACCTGAATAGGAAATCTGAAAAGAAGGAGAAAACTGGGGAAAAAAGAGAGAGAGAGAGAGAGAGAGAGAGAGAGAACCTGAAATGTGGACTTGTTTCTCTCTATTCTAACTTATTAAGTACTGATTTTCAAATTTAACTCTTAGGGTTGGAGAGACAAATTTGCTTTCCTTAATTCCAAGGTTTTTTGTTGTTATTATTTTTTTTAATAGAATGTCTTACGAATGTTTTAAACATTGACAGCAGGACCCATGAGCACTTGGTCACTGTGGAAGTGAGTGGGGTCCATGAGGTCACCCAGTGGGCATTTGTGATGGGAAGTGAGGAGCCTCAGGGCACAATCTCACACTAAGATATTGAGCATTTGGGGTTAGAGGTATATCTGTGGGGTCAACAGAGTCAAGTGTCATGGAAAGACTCTTGAGAGAGTCTCTGTATGTAGCACATAACTGTGAAGACTTTTTGTCACAGAAATGTTAATAACGTAGTTGAGGGAGGAAATTGTTACTGCTAGAAAATTAGAACATCAGCACTGAGTGCAGATGACTATTCTAGAAATCTAAGCTTTGAAGGAAAAAGAAAAGTTAATTTTACTTTAGATTTAAATGCATTTAAAAATGCACACATGGGGTTTGGGTCCTGTGGGGGCATGCTAGTGACAAGGTTTTTAATGCTCTTAAACTCCTCTTGAAACAAAAACAGACCAAATATGATGGCGAAAGAAAAATCACAGGGACAAGGCCTTCCAGGAACACTCGGTGGCACCGGATCGTGGGTTGGTGTGGATGGAGTGTTGACAGCAGTGGGGGCATGCAGGAATGGCCGCCATGTCATGGAAGGAGTGGGCGCCAAAGGGGCGCAACCCGCTGGGACTCCACATGGTCACACAACTGCAAAATAGTCAACAGATACTCCTCTCCAAAGCAGAGGATCAGCCCTTGAGTGGACCCTGGGGAAATGGGTCTAGGAGTGTTCACCATCCTCGGATAGACCTACCTGAGTTCGGAGTGCAAGATGGGTGCCAACTGCCGTGAGAGCAGTCAGTGATGACGACATCGCTCAGTGGTGGCCCGGCTCCTCGGAGATCTCACAAGTGTCCAGCAAATAAGTACTCCTTTCAGAAGAACAAGGACTCACCCCAATAAAACCACTGGCGTTTGGAGTCAAGTTGAGCCAGCGTGGCTCAGAGTGACTCGGCATTACTAAGGGTGGCAAAGGAGGCTCAGGTGGCATGGGAGGCCTTGAAGGAATCCCATCCCATAAAACACTATAATGTAGAATGGAGCAAGGGGCAGGGTTACTTATGTTTATGTTACTTTTATTTGGAACCAAGATTTTCAGTGTAAAAGATAAAAATATAAAATCCTTGAAATGTCCAATAGAAACTATCAGTACACACTTGCTATATTTTTATGAATGTGTCCCCAAGGTCCTTACCTTGAAAAGGCCTGGAAGTGATGGGCAACAGACAGCAACAAGCACCTCTAACAGCTAGATCCCAGTGTCCTTTAAGTACTCCCCCTAAAAGGGACCACGATTCCTTGGAAGAATGGTGGATTATAGTGTCTGGGACAGGAAATGTATAAATGGGCCTGAAACATTAATGGGATCTTGTCAAAATGATACAGGGGACAACTTCTGAAGGTACTCTTACTGGCTGAAAGTGTGATGAGTTGAATTTCAAAAATAATGATTGCATTTGATTGATAACCATGTAACATTTTAAGAACTTTGGAGTTTGTTATGAATACACACACATACATATATATATATATATATATATATATATATATACTTATGTTCTTACATTGGTATATACTTTGATACATGCACACATGTCTACTTAATAACAACCAAAGCAATAGTAAGAATCTCATTGGTCTACATAGAAGAAACTAGGGGACGAACTCTTGATTTTGATACTTGGCAGATTAAAGAGAACCACGATTCTCTTTATCTTTCCTATGACTGTTGTATTTCAAAATAACCAAATAATCCTAGTTTAGGAAGGAAAGTTCTTATTTGCAGAATAATTACATCTACTGAATGTGAAGGAGCTATGACAATTAGAAAATCATTTCAACCTTTAATGAAATAACTAATTCAGACAAACTTTATCACCTGAACTTGCTGATCAATTCAGTGTCACTGAGTGCAGGAAAGCTTCGTGTTGTATGCGTGTAGAGAGAAAGGAGAGAGGTTGAAATTGATTAATCAGCTCATGAGAACTAAGTTCCAGTTTATGAGAAACATGGCCAGAGGAACACGTTCAACGACATCATCAAGAAAGAAATTCAGACCGTGGGGTTTCCTACAAAACAATTCACCTGGCTGCTTCAGCAAGTCGGACACATGAGAGAGAAAAGAAGGAAGAGCCTGTTTGGGATTAAAAGAGAATTGAGAGACATAACTGTGAACTGGAGAACAAGGCTGCTTAATTAGCCTGATTGCAAATAATAATAATAGTAATAATGATGTGTTTTTAGCTCATCAGGGAAAAGTGAATATGGAATGGATACTAGATGGTACCAAGAGATTATTATGACTCGTGTAGGTTACTGACATTGAGGTTTTATAAGAAAACTTTTATTTTTATTACAGAAACATACTAATGATATAGTGATAAGATGACATAGGTTCTTATATGGATTTGCCTCAATACAATAGCACCAAAGGCAAAACCTATGAAGAAATAAACAGATAGATGATAAAAATAATTTTGATGCCTCTCGTGTCTGGGTGATAAATATATGAGATGCATTGTATTATTTGTTCTACTCTTGTGTGAGTTTGCAAGTTTTCTATGATAAAAACTTATTTTTAAATGTAGGCAAACGGATTGAAGTTGAGGGGGTGAAAATTAAATACTGCTGTTTGGTTGTACTAATTTTGTACATGACCAAATATCCCCCGGAGAGCCTGTCTCAAGCATTGCTTAAATTGTATACTTAAAATAGAAAAGGAATGTGCCAGTCCTTTTATGTAAAGTAGTTTTATTGAGATTTAATTTACCATCCATAAACTTCACCCATGTTAAGTATCCAAGTCAGTGATTTTAGTAAATATAGAGAGCAGTGCAACCATCAATGTCATCCAATTTTAGAACATTTCCACCACCTAGAAAACGCCCTGTGGCCCATTTGAAGTCAGTTCTAATTCCCATCTCCAGCCCCCAGGCAACCACTAATTAACTACCTGTTTCTACCCATGGGCACTTTCTGTATATTTCCTGTAAGTTGTATCTCACAACATGTGGCTTTGTATCAAGCTTCTTTCATGTAACATAATCTTTTGTGGTTCATCCATGTTGTGAGATGTTATCAGTAGTTCACTCTTTTTGATTGCTGAATAATATTCCATTGTATGTATATACACATCTCATTTATCCCTTCACTAATGGACGGACATTTGGGTTGTTTCCACTTATTGGCTATTATGAAAAATCCTGCCAGGAACATCTGCGGTCATGTCTTTGAGTGAACACGGTTTCATTTGTCTGGGATAGATACCTAGGAGTGGAAATTTGGGGTGCTGTGGTAAAGTGAACTTGAGCGTTTTGAGAAACTGCCAAACTGTTTTCCAAAGAGGCTGCACTATATTACTCTCTTATCAACAGTATATGGGGCGCCAGTTTCTTCTCCACTTCTTCATGAGCACCTGTTCTTGTTCATGTTTTTAATTATAACCTTCCTAGGGGGTGTGAAGTGGTATCTCATTGTAGTTTTAATTTGCATTTCCCTAGTGGCTAATGACACTGAGCATCTTTCCATGTGCTTATCAGTCATTTGAATATCTTCTCTGGTGATATATCTATTCAGATCTTTTGTCTATTTTTTTAAAGATTTTATTTATTTATTTGACAGAGACACAGCGAGAGAGGGAACACAAGCAGGGGGAGTGGGAGAGGGAGAAGCAGGCTCCCTGCTGAGCAGGGAGCCCGATGTGGGACTCGATCCCAGGACCCTGGGATCATGACCTGAGCCGAAGGCAAACACTTAACCGGCTGAGCCACCCAAGCATCCCCGCTTTTGTCCATTTTTTGATTTTTTTTTTTCTTATCACAGAGATGTCAGGGTTCTTTATATTTTTTGGAGAGAAGTCCTTTATCAGAAATATAATTTGCAAATATATTCTCCCAGTAGGTTCCTCCTTATTTTTTCCTTAAAGGTATCTTGGAAAGTGTAAAATATTTTCACTGTCATGAAGTGTAATATATTGATTTTTGCCACTTGGGTTTTTGGTGTCATGTCTTAGAACTCTGCCAGACCCAAGGTCATAAAGATTTTTTCCTACTTTTCATCTAAAAGTTTTATGGTTTTAACTCATACATTTAGATCTACAATCCATTTTAAGTTAATTTTTGTAGGTGGTGTGAGGTAAGGTTTCTAAATTCTTCTTTTTGATATGGATATCCAACTGTTCCATTCCTTCTTTTAAAAAAAGTCAGATTTAGGGACACCTGGGTGGCTCAATCATTAAACGTCTGCTTTCAGCTCAGGTCATGGTCCCAGGGTCTTGGGATCAAGCCCTGCATCGGGCTCCCTGCTCCGCGGCAAGCCTGCTTCTCCCTCTGCCACTCCCCCTGCTTGTGTTCCCTCTCTCGCTGTGTCTCTCTCGGTCAAGTAAATAAATAAAATCTTCAAAAAAAAGTCGGATTAACACAGCACCATCTTAAGTATATTTCAGAAATTTCCATCAACAATTAGTTACAGAACAAAAATTTTAAGTGCATTCATCAGGTATTGCTTTCTGTGTGACTAGCGTTAGAAGTGGGCACCTTTTGTTTCCTGGGTTGTGGACTTGTTGTACAAAAAAAAAAAAATTAACTGTGCCCACCAAAGGAGTGACACCTTCTTTGTGTCACCTTCTCCAGCGCCAATGCTACTTCCCACTCTAAGCCAAGCAATAGATTTGGTAACTATGGAGTGCATAAGAAAGTCACTTGCTCTTCAATACTTTCCAAAGTCCGTCTAACTTCCTTCAGGAGGAGATTGAAGCAATAAGGCCTCTGCTGGCAAGGGCTCTGCACCTGCTACTGTGGGCTTCTTAGGTCTGTAATCCCTCTGGAGCCCCACACCTAGACATGTGAGTGAGAATAATTATGGGCAACGAATTCTTCAGTTATAATGGACGATGGAACTGCAGAAGAGTCCTGGAAAGGAGATTATTGGGTTCCTTCATCATATCCCATGAGAACGTTCACATTGTTCTCATAAAGCACCAGGGAGGTGAGAAGAGCCGCGGTACGTCATGGATTTTATCTCTGAGGGTAACAAAGGAAAGCTCAGGCAGAAGCAGCTTCTGCTCAATGGGTTTGACACATTCACTTGGGTCTCCTGACTGCCCCCGGTGGCTGACTGTGGAATCACAGCACTTTAAGAGGCTATTCCAGGGGGGTTCTTTGATAGGATAGAGGATTTCCAGTCCTTTGCTTTTGAGTTTACTGTAGGCAGATCACCACAGCCATGGTGCTTTTCTAACCAAGGCAAAGATAAGAAGAGTTCAGGAGCCAGGGGCTCTATCTGTTCTGTATATCCGTGTGGAGACTAGTGTTAACCATTCATGTGTGTGGTCTAGGGCAAGTTCTGAACAGGAAGAGTAAAAGAGAGGGTAAGGAAAGGTCCCTGACTTTCATGCTGAGCATCCAAAAGGGGACCTCTGTTTTTGCATTCTTCATAATATTCCCTGAGAACATCGATTCCTCAAAGCAAGCTTGGTCATTGAGCTGCATGGTTTCCACTGACCCAGTTCTTGAGAGCATTTGGTCCTTTTCTTCATCAAGCTCGAGAACATAATACCAGCCAAACATTTGGGAGAACAGGTGAATTATATACTGTTGTGTTGTAATTATATACTGTTGTGTGTAAAAATAGGGTTTGTCATAAGTAATAACCATTTCGTTTTTGCCACACCTTGATCGTCTTCGTTCCTTCATCTGTCCTCAGTGATCATGAAGGACATCCATGAGGACCATCCCTAAGTCCCCCTCACCACACTCCTGACACATCCACTTTCACTCACTCTGTTATGTCAGGCTTTTCTGTTTCTTCGCTGCACCTACTACAAGCCACACCATCTTTATGTATTCATGTGCTTGCACATTGCCCACCAGCCCCACTCATGCAATTGGATGTAAGCTCCATGAGGGTCTCATCTCTTCCTGCCTTGTTCGCTGCCATGTTTCCAATTCCTGACTGTATGCTGGCCCTGGACGTGAGGCTCAACAATATTTTGAAATGAATAAATAAAACACTTTCAAATTCAGTAACTATCTATAAAATTCTTTTTTGTGTGTGAAATAAATTTTACTAATGTCAAACAACTATCTATGCTGCTGTTGTTCTTTTGAAAGGGGGAAGTCTGACGTTCTCTGGTCACAAGACAACCCAGTCCTTGGCCTGGGCCAGCAGCTCCTGTAGAGGCATGCTGATTCTGGAGTTCTTAGTTATTTAGTGGGAAATGAAAGGCAGAACCTTTTCTGCTTCAGCCTTTGGAAAATTCTGAGCAGAATAAATTTCAATGAATAGGGCTTTCCTGTTCTTTAATAAAATCTTAAAGATCTGTTGTCAATAGTTAGCATGATGTATAGAATTTAACTTATACACAAGGTCCTATGATTCTAAATGACCACTTCAACTCATTCACTACGTCTAAGAGTTTTTCTTTCTTTCTCAGACCCAGCGAACTCAGCCCCATCCATACTGGATGGGTTTGATCATCGCAAAGCCATGGCAGGGCAGCGTGTGGAGTTGCCTTGCAAAGCGCTTGGGCATCCTGAGCCAGATTATCGCTGGCTGAAGGACAACATGCCCCTGGAACTTTCTGGAAGGTTCCAGAAGACCGTGACAGGGCTGCTCATTGAGAACACTCGTCCTTCAGACTCAGGCAGCTATGTGTGTGAAGTTTCCAACAGATACGGCACTGCTAAGGTGATAGGCCGCCTGTACGTGAAACGTAAGTTGGATGGTAGCTTGGAATGGTGATGCTGACTGCCACTGATGGGGCTCTTGTTACAAGATGACTTCCGGGCTCTCAATATAGCCTTCCATTCATCCTCACAACAGTCCTGCTGAGACCAGTATTACCCCATTTTGCAGATGAGGAAATGAATGCTCAGACAGATTGCTCAAGATTACACAGCTGGGGAGGTTGGGACTTAGGATTCGAATTCAGGTCTGTCTGAACCTCCGAGATTTCCATTAGGCCAACGGGATATGTATCTGAGATCACATTACCTAGCTGTTGAATTAATAATGGCCACCCTGTCTGAACATTGACAGAGGAAGAGGGGCGGTCTTGTGATGTCAGCACAAGTGATCGTAGTCAGATCACAGTGGGTGTCCTTAGCCGACTTTCAGAGGCTATTTGATGTACCTGAATGGGGCTATTATCAGAAGAACTATAGGTCTCTAAATGATCAAAATATGGACTTGGACTCATTATTACATATCATTTAGTTCAAATATGGTGGCTATGTTTCATCTCCAATAGATTTGTAGTGACTGTCATGAGGGATGTGTTGAGAAGGATGCTGAAGCCAGCCTCAGAGGAAGGAGGGAGTGTGACCGCAGTGGGGAGCACTTTAATCTAGTCAGACACCCTCAGTTTTACTCAAGCAGAAACCAAATCAAAGTGAGTTACCCAGGAGCACATGACCACAATTGACAGGCAGAGCTTTGGTCAAAAGAGGTGGCTCTTAGATGCAAATGGAATGTTCTTTTCATTGTATGTAGTATTATTATATGTTACATAAATAAGATGTGTAGTTTTTTAATTTGATGAACTAATTGGCTGAACTAAAGCTAAATCACAAGAGTCGACATTGAAAGGGGAGGCATTCTCTTATCCCACTTTCTCCCAACCCCATGCCTGTTTATGGAACTGTCTTTTCAATGTCACCCTGACTGTGGACTGTTCTAGCCCAACAGAATTTGTTAGAGTAGACATTCCAGGGACTGCCTGGAAACAGCTGCCCAGGGTGGGTCTTTTGAAAATCACACAAACATGCTTATGCTGGGATTAGGGAGAAATGGAAGATAAGGTCTGTACAGCTCTATTTCTGTAGTTGAAGAAACTTCTAGATGCAATGATGCAGTGCTGGACTGCAAGTAAGAAGTATCCCTGGAAGCTCAAAATCTCCTCTGTGTTAAAATACCTTTCATGGCTCCCCATTTCCTGCTGAGTAAGTTTATATTTTAGGATAGTATCAAAATCATCCCAAGTAAGCCTGTCTGGTCCTACTGCCCATAGTTTTGCTTCAAAGAAAAGATACTCCTATTAAATCTAACTTCTTCCTATTCTCTGTACAAACCCATTCCTATCCTGAACACAGGTCATGTTGCTCCCTCCACATGGAAGGGGGTTTTCAAAGACTTAAAGGTCTCAAACTTCCCATTTTTCAAAGCCCAGTGCCGTGGCCTCCCCAGAGACATCCCCATCCCCAAGCATCTCATGCTCAGCTCTCAGGGTTTAATTTATTGTTTTCTCTGTATCACTGTCTACATTTTAAAAGTTATTTGTGGAAAAGTCTTAGTTCTGACTGTGCTTGTTTTCACTACTCTGCTCTTTGCCACATGGGGACAAGTCCTCAAATGCCTCTTGAATGTTTCCTATCTCCCTCTGATTTCATTTTTGTCTTTCCTCTCTAAACAGAAAGCATTATCTTGGGTTCCAAATCCAAAACCCTCTTCTCTTCCATCTCTTCCCTCCTGGTGCTCTCTTTATTCGTATGGCTCCAGATTCCTCCCTTCTGAGAGCAAGCCTGGATCTGCATGCTTAGCCTTGGATTCCTTCTTGAGTATTAGATGAGTATGTCTTCCAATTTTAGATCAGATGTTTTGCTGGCACTTCAAAACAACAGTATTGCAAACCAAACACTCCGCCATCTCTACCTTGTCAATGGCTCTTTTTATTCGAAATGTCTTACCCTCTTGAGCCCCCCAAATGCAGGCTTTAAATCTTGGATTCTCCATAAAGCTTTCCTTCCTGCATCCAAGTCCTGCGAGGTCCTAGAGACTGTAACTCAGTGTTTCTCAGCCACGCTCCCCAACCCCATCCTGTCCCAGACTGAATCTTAATTGTACCTCAGCTAGACATTTGCAATGCCCCCTTACTGACCAAGTTCCCCACTCTAATTTGTCTAACACAATATGATCAGTCAATTTTCCTAAAAATGTGTTTGACCATATCGTCACTTGCTAAAAATTCTTGAATGCTTCCTTTGGTCCCCACTGATTTAATTCCAAAATTTTGAGGCCCTTTGCCTACTTGTTCCGGGTTGCCTTTGTCATTTTTCTCCCATAATTTCCTACAGAGATGCTGTGTCGCAGCCACACTGAGCAGACACAGTCTTCTTGTGACACAGCTGTGAGGCATGCCCTAATTCACAAAATGCCCCTTCATTCCAGCTGGACTCAGGTCTATCCATCCTTGATATCGAAGGACTTTCTTGATCCCCTTCCACGTAGTAGATGTCTCTGATGGACCTATATCACTGCTTGGCTACTATATCTACTCTTATATTTGTCTCATTCACCAAAAGACTGAACTCCTTGGAACCAGAGACGCCTTGGTGTGGTAACACAAGATGTCAGGAATAATTAGGGCAAAAAAAAAAAAAAAAAGGTTTTTGCCATTTACCTGTTGAGTGGATTTGGTGAAGTTAATTAAGCTCTCTGAACAACCACTTCCTCTTCTGTAAAATGGATGCGATGATATGACAAAACATGCAGGACTGTGGGGAGACTGACTTAAACAATGTACAAAAGACATTTAGTAATTGTTTGGCACATGGCAGTTACACCGCAAAAGTTGTTCATCTTTGTCTTACCTATACGTTTAACCCCACTTTTGGCTTATAGTAGATGCTCAATAAATGAACTTGTTACATCAAATTTGGTTTGTTGAATGAAAATGTGGAATGTCAAATAGGAGAGTTCCATCACTGTCCACACCAGTTAGCCTCACTTTAAAGAAAAACTCTGTTTGTGTCCACAAATTCTAATATCCACCTGTTTTCTTACAGCTGTGTGTGATGGGCCCTGGTTAAACCACATAGGAGGGGGGTGATAAGCGGGTGTATGAGTGTGTGAGTATGTCCCAGAGAAACCCATCCGTGTTGTTACCTTGGGACAAGGCAATAGGATTTAAATATTCAAATACCTCTGTCCTTAGCAGTAACCAGAACATGGCATTTCTTATTGTCAGTGGGTTAATCCTCACGCTTACTCATTGAGAAAGCAATCTGACCCATTGCCAGTCTATTTGCTACATAGAGACGGAAAGGCAAACAACGAAGAGGCTGCTCCTGAACAAAATGGTGTGCGAACATGAGATCTGTAGAGTATGCTTACCGTGATGCATGCGCCTTGTCAAAAGCTCAGCATGTTGTTGAAATGATGTCTGCATATGTGATTTTTTTTACCTTCTTTTTCTTTCTCTTACCAAAATTTCCAGAGCCACTGAAAGCTACCATCAGCCCCAGGAAAGTTAAAAGCAGCGTGGGTAGCCAGGTTTCCTTGTCCTGCAGTGTGACAGGCAGTGAGGACCAGGAACTCTCCTGGTACCGAAACGGTGAAATCCTCAACCCTGGAAAAAATGTGAGGATCACAGGGATCAACCATGAAAACCTTATAATGGATCACATGGTCAAAAGTGACGGGGGCGCGTACCAGTGCTTTGTGCGCAAGGATAAGCTGTCCGCTCAAGACTTTGTGCAGGTGGTCCTTGAAGGTCAGTGGGCCTCGTTACAGGGTTCAGCCACACCAGAACCCAAACCCAGAGCACTCAGAGAGAAGAACACTGAAGCAATGCTGATAATTCCCGGGGCTAAGATTTCTCTCTGTCTGACTAGCTAACAATTCTGCCCTAATTCTTCAGGAGAGATGGGGCTAATGAAAGAACCAGTGCTGGTAAAGTTGTAAGTGGTAGAAGTAACAAAAGTAACTTCACATTAAGTTAAGTAAGGGGAATGTTGTCCATTCATATGTTTAGTTACTTGTCAAGATACAGACCGCAGAAACTTACAACTTCAAGTTTGGTTGACAGTTCATTACCATAGACTGGAGTTGCTCAGTGATAATTTGTTTGAAGGGCCATTTTATGTGCTCTGGGGCTTTTGGCAGCATCTCCGGCCTCTGCCCACTAGCAGCACCCCCTCTCTGAGTTGTGACAACCAAAAATACCTCCAGACGTTGCCAAATGTCCTGGGGTGGGGGTGGGGGGGTAAGGGGAATAGACCCCAGCTGAGAAATACAATTTGACAGACAAAATGTGGGGCAAAATTTCAATATAGTCCTTGGTGGAAAGGAAAAAAAGTGGCATCTGTGTGTACAGTTGTCCCTGGTTGAGTCCAGATATTCACAAATTTAGGTGAATGCAATTTGTGAGGAATGACCTCAGGTTGTTATAATAGGTCCTAGGTATGCCTTTTCTCTTTTCTTAATGGCCTGCTTACATCTGAAGGCTTATCAATCAGCCAGGGAACAGAAGCTATCAAGGTAACATTCAAGTGAGACATACGTTTATTACCAGATAATTGAATGGCTTTTACCTGTATATGTGTGTGTCTTGTTGGAAATTATGTCTTTATGTATAATTTAACATTCATTTGATATAAATTGATTAAAATAATTACATGACTTTCATATAAAGAGAGAAACATATTTATATATGAAAATAACTTTAAATATGTCTTGATCTTCTTCGAGGATATTTCTATTTTTTTTAACCTTAGCTGATTTTTAGGAAGAAGCAGACTTAGCAATGAGATTCTTATTTTGATTCAAGCATTTTCTTGCAGACAGTTTCTTAAAGTGGAGGTGAAATTAGCTGAAGGCATGGAACCCATATTAAATGCCTGACACTGAGATCCCCATAATAATTAAGTGCAGAAAGTAATCAATTTGTACAGAGCCGATTTGCTGCTGCTGATGCATTGTAGTCCTTACACATCACTATTTTTAGATTCTTTGTAGAAGAAGGAAAGAATACCTGTCTAGGCCTAGTTACCCTGGCAACTATCTCGTGTGACTAAGAAAACCTAAAGAGCATATTGATAATCCATAATGATGCCGAAAGATTTCAGGTTATCAGAGAGTGACAGCAAGAAGCATTTCAAAGACACTCAGGTCTCACTGGGAAAATAATGTCTGCTTTCATCTCCAAAAAAGCCTGTCACTTGAATAAAAAAAGGGGGCAAAGGAGCATACTGAGCATACTCACAGATTTATTTGTTGCATGTCAGTTTCCATTCAGGACAAGAAGCTTCACTTTTTTTTCTCTTCTGAGAGATGACAGGGCTAATGTAGCAAAAGAGAGCAGAAGTGTAATTATAAATACATATCTAGAATTTGCCTTAAAATGGTGTCTAACTAGTATCCTTGGCTAGAGCCTCCAATATTCCCATTGAAATAGCTTTAGATTAATGTAAATTTTAAAAACTCACAGTACTGTGAGCTAAGAATGGCCATTGATATAATGCAGAATCTGGGAGTATTTTCTATGAGGCCAAAAAAACTGGAATGGAAGTCTAAAGAAAATGAAATCTAATAATTATAGGTTCAAGATCAAACCACAGTAACTGGAAAATAGAATAATAGAAAAGAATAAGAACCGTTCCTATTTTAGGAAATGATAGAATAGCATGTATCAGACTAAACTTCAAGTAGATAAAAATTATGAACTTGAGGAAAAACAAAACTTGGGAGAGACACCCAAAAGCAGGAAGAAAGGATTGGACCCATGAAAGAAGAAGAAAGGGTTGGGTGATATCTGCCTTGATACCACTTTTCCCTTGAGGACATTGCCCAGTTTTTGAGATGGGTTGGGGGGGACTATAATACTAGAAGAAAAGTAGAAAGCTATAGTCTTATGGGATTTAGGTATAGAAGGACAGAAGTCTGCACTGTCAAATTACCTGCATTAGAGGGAGGTGAGTTGAAATTCCAGGAAGAAGGGCGGTCCTAAATCCCTAACAGTGAGGAGTCCTGAAATCTAAAAATAAACTTCCTTGAAAAACTTAGTTGACACCTGAACTGGAAAATGCGGAGGAGAATCCAATAAAAATAAAAAATAGGGGCGCCTGGGTGGCTCAGTCATTAGGCATCTGCCTTCAGCTCAGGTCATGATCCCAGGGTCCTGTGATCGAGCCCCGCATCAGGCTCCCTGCTCGGCGGGAAGCCTGCTTCTCCCTCTCCCACTCCCCCTGTTTGTGATCCCTCTCTCGCTGTGTCTCTCTCTATCAAATAAATAAATAAAATATTTAAAAAAATAAAAATAAAAATAAAAACAACTAGGCATACAAAAAAAAAGGGATACTGTTAGCAGAGGTCAAAAGACAAGGTAGGCAGTAGAAATAGATCTTGAGAGAACCCAGATGAATGAGCAAAGGCTTAGAAGCTTTTATTTAAAATATATTCAATATCTTAAAGGAAAATAAAGGCATAATGAATAGATATCTGGGAAAGACCAGAAGAGAAAATGAACACTATAAAAAGGAACCAGTAGAAATATAAAAATTCAGTATATTGGTTTTAGTGGCAGATTGGAGAAGAAATAAAGGATCAGTGAACCTAAAGATAAATTCAAATAAATTATCCAATTTGAACCACAGAGAGAAAGAAGACTATAAAGGAAATGACCATAGCCTCAGTGACGTGGCACATTCATCAGGTGGCCAGATTCACGTATAATTAGAGGCCTAGAAAAATAGGAGATTGACAGTGGGGAAGAAAAAAGTATTTGAAGAACTAACAGCTACAGTTTTCTCAATTTTGGTATAAAAAATAAAGTTACAGAGCCAAGAAACAGTAAACCCCAAGAAGAATAAATACAAAGAAAATCACATGTGGGCACATTAGAGTCACATTGCTGACAACCAAGATAAAGAAAAAAATCTTACAATTCTGAGGGAGGAGAAATATTAAGTAAACAGAGATATCAATATGAATGATGGATGACTTCTCATCAGATATTTTGGAAGACAGAAGACAATGGAGCAACATCTTTAAAATGTTGAAAAGGATAAAAAAAAAAAATCCCTGTCCACCTATGCTCCTATATCTAGCAAAAAATAGTCTTTAAAAATCAGCAATAGTAAAGATATTTTCAGTAAATAAAAGCTGAAACAATGTGATACCAGAAGAAATGACACATCAAGTCATTGAAGGTGAAGGGAAATGATCTAAAATGGAAATTCAGATCTGTAGGCATAAAGGCCATGAGAAAAGGCAGGAAATATGTTACTAAACATTTAGAGAAATTGTTTTTTCTCTTTTAATGTCTTTAAACAATAACTGACAAATTATAAAATTATAATACTGTATTATAGAGTTTAGACATAAATAGATGCAATAACACAAAGGAGAATATAAATTAAATTATTTGAAGTTATTTGTATCAGGATTTTTACATTTCCATGAAGTAGCATAATTTTCACTTTTGGTACATGAGATTAAAATTATATAGTTGCATGCACGCATATATATTGGCATTGATATACATATGAATATATGTGTATGTATATCTACATAAATATGCATATATATATACACGTATATAAATATGTATATGTTGATCTATCCATCTGTTATGTTGATCTATCCATCTGTATCTATGTCTATGTAAAACCTAGTTGGATTTTATCCCATAAATGTAAGATTGGAAAAACATTAAAAACAAAAATTATCTATGTATGCATAAGGCATCATATTAATAGAATATAGGAGAAAAAAAATTGATGACTTCAGTATATCCAGAAAAACACCACTTGACAAAATTCAACATCCATTCAGAATAAAAAATTCTCAGCAAACTAGGAACATAAGGAACTTCCTTGACCCGATAAATGGCATTTATGAATACTCTATAGTGAAAACCATACTTAGCGGTTGAACACTAAATATTTTTCATTTAACATTGGAACCAAGGCAAGGATGTTCACAACTGCCACTTCTATTCAACAATGTGCCAGAAGTCCTAGGCAGGTATGAATAAGAAATAAAATACATAAAGTTTGGAAAGGAAAAAATCCCAGTTATCTTTAATCACAGACCTTGCTGTTTACATAGAAAATCCCAAGAAATCTATAAAATAAGTCCTAGATGCATAAGTGAGTTTAGAAACTCTTAGTATACAAAAAAATACAAAATTTGTTTTCTTTTTATACAGTAGGAATCAACAAGTGGAAAATAATATTTTACAATTCCATTTATATTAGCATAAAACAAAAGACACTTAGGAATAAATTTAACAACAGGTGTGAAAGATTTCAACATGTAAAACTGTACAACTATACATCGCTAATATAAAATTGTGATGACCTGAAAAACTGGAAAGTACACCATATTCAAGGACTGAAAAACTAATATGCTTAAGGTAGCAATTCTCTGTAACATGATCAATGTAATCTCAGTCAAAATCCCAACAGCTTTTATAGATTGATTTTTAAATTTATGTAGAAAAGCGGAAGTCCTATATTCTAAGTTGATTTAAAAAACGTGTGTGGGAACATAAAAGACTGAGAGTTGTGCAAACAATGATAAAAAAAAAAGTTGGAGGACTCGTAAAGCTACATTAAATGAGATAGCTACACAGCTCAATAGAACATACTGGATGGTCTAGAAATATGCCTAAACATATATGATAAATTGATTTGTAAGAGAGTCGACAATAGGGGGGAGGAGCAAGATGGCGGAGGAGTAGGAGACCTAAATTTCGTCTGGTCCCAGGAATTCAACTAGATGGGTATCAAACCATTCTGAACACCTACAAACTCAACAGGAGATCGAAGAAAAGAATAGCAGCAACTCTCTGAACAGAAAAGCGACCACTTTCTGGAAGGTAGGACGTGCGGAGAAGTGAATCTGAGGTGATATTCCAGAAGACAGCGGGGGAGGGGGCCTCCGTCGGCTGCTACTGGCAAGTGATAGAGCCACGGAGCACAAAATCGGAACTTGTTGAAGTCTGCTCCACTGAGGGACGTCACTCCAGTGGCTAAGTGGGGGGGGGGAGCCCTCGCTGGGACAGTGTGGCCTCAGGACCCTCGGGGTCACAGAAAGACTGGGGGTACCTGAGTGCAGCAGAGCTCCCAGGTATCGGAGCAGGGAAGCAGGCTACAAAGATGGAGCCGAGGAGCAGGCTCTCAGCTTGGGGTTTGCCAAAAACCATGATCCACAGCACAGTCGGGCCGCGCTCTTCCAGCAGGGACACAACAAGCGGCAAATCCGGGGAGACTCCCCTTCCACCCCCAGGAGGAGTGATGCAGGAGTGCACTGCAGGAATCTGCCGTGTTTGGAGACTCGAAATGGGGTCGTGTGCCAGAAATAGAAATGCTCGGTCACAGGCTGCATGAGTATGGAGTGTGGCCAGAGACCAGGCAGAAGGGAGTGATTGACTGCTTTTCTCTGGGGGCACACTGAGGAGTGGGGCCCCGAGTTCTCGGCTCCTCCGGGGCAGAGATTGGGAGGCTGCCATTTTCACTCTCGTCCTCCAAAGCTGTACCGAGAGCTTGCAGGGAACAAAAGCTCCTGAGAGCAAACCCGAGCAGATTACTTAGCCTGGGCCCCAGCAAGGACGGGGCAATTCCACCTCCAGCAAAGACATTTGAGAACCACGGCAACAGGCCCTTCCCCCAGAAGATCAGCAAGAACAGCCAGCAAGCCAAGACCAAGTTTACCAATCAATGAGAATGGCAGAACTCCAGCGCTAGGGGAATACTGCACATAGAATTCATGGCTTTTTTACCATGATTCTTTAGTCTTTCAAAGTTAATTTTTTTAATTTTCTTTTTCTATTTTTTTTGAAAATTTTTTCCCTTTTTCAACCAACATCTTACCAATCCCTTTTTTAAAAATCTTTTTTATTTTTCATTTTTAGAGTCATATTCTATCCCTTCATTTAGTTAACCCTATTTTTGGTGTGTATATATATAAGTTGTTCTCTCTTTAAAAATTTTGGGATAGAGTTTCTTCTAACAGACCAAAATATACCCTAAATCTCTAGTGTATGGGGTTTTGTTCTAGACCCCTGCCTGATCACGTTCTCTCCCCCCCCTTTTTTTTTCAATTTCTCTTCTTTCTTTTTTAAACCAACTTCTTACCAATTCCTTTTATAAAATCTTTTATAATTTTCGTCTTTACAATCATATCCTATCCCTTCATTGTATTTACCCTTATTTTTGTATATATATAAGTTTTTCCTTCTTTAAAATTTTGGGAGACTGTTTATTCTAGCAGACCAAAATACGCCCAAAATCTAGTGTGTGTCACTGATCTATTCACCAGCCTGATCATATGTGATCATATTCCTTTTTCTTTCTTTTTCTTTTTCTTTCTTTTTTCTTCTTTTTTTCCTTTCCCTTTCTTTTCCCCTGGTTTCGGGTCTCTTCTGATGTGTTTAGTGCATATTTTTCTGGGGTTGTTGTTACCCTGTTAACATTTTGTTCTCTCAGTCATCTGTTCTCTGGATAAAATGACAAGACGGAAAAAATCACTTCAAAAAAAAAGAACAAGAGGCAGTACTGACTGCCAGGGACCTAATCAATATGGACATTAGTAAGATGTCAGAACTAGAGTTCAGAATGACATTTATAAGCTAGGTTTGAAAAAAGCATGGAAGATACTAGAGAACCCCTTTCTGGAGAAATAAAAACCCTAAAATCTAACCAAGTCTATATCAAAAAGGCTATTAATGAGGTGCAATCAAAAATGGAGGCTCTAACTGCTAGGATAAATGAGGAAGAAGAGAGAATTAGTGATATAGAAGACGAAATGATGGAGAATAAAGAAGCTGAGAAGAAGAGAGATAAACAACTACAGAATCATGAGGGCAGAATTCGAGAGATAAGCGATATACCATAAGACGAAACAATATTAGAATAATTGGGATCCCAGAAGAAGAAGAAAGAGAAAGAGGGGCAGAAGGTATATTGGAGCAAATTATACCAGAGAACTTCCCTAATTTGGGGAAGGAAACAGGCATTAAAACCCAGGAGGCACAGAGAACCCCCCTCAAAATCAATAAAAATAGGTCAACACCCTGACATCTAATAGTAAAATTTATGAGTCTCAGAGACAAAGAGAAAATCCTGAAAGCAACTCAGGAGAAGAGGTCTGTAACCTACAATGGTAGAAACATTAGAGTGGCAACAGACCTATCCACAGAGACCTGGCAGGCCAGAAAGGACCTGCATGATATATTTAGAGCACTAAACGAGAAAAATATGAAGCCAAGAATACTATATCCAGCTAGGCTGTCATTGAAAATAGAAGGAGAGATAAAAAGCTTCCAGGACAAACAAAAACTAAAAGAATTTACAGACACAAAACTAGCCCTACAGGAAATATTGAAAGGGGTCCTATAAGCAAAGAGAGAGCCTAAGCAACACAGACCAGAAAGCAACACAGAGAATATACAGTAACAGTCACCTTACAGGCAATACAATGGCACTAAATTCCTATCTTTCAATAGTTACCCTGAATGTAAATGGGCTAAATGCCCCAATCAAAAGACACAGGATATCAGATTGGATAAAAAAACCAAACCCATCAATATGCTGTCTGCAAGAGACTCATTTTAGACCCAAAGACACCCCCAGATTGAAAGTGAGTGGGTGGAAAACCATTTACCATGCTAATGGACACCAAAAGAAAGCAGGAGTGGCAATCCTTATATCAGACAAATAAGATTTTAAACCAAAGAGTACAATAAGAGAGGAGGAAGGAAACTATATCCTACTTAAAGGATCTATCCAACAAGAAGATCTAACAATTGTAAATATCTACGCCCCTAACATGGGAGCAGCCAATTATATAAGCCAGTTAATAAGAAAATCAAAGAAACACTTTGAGAAAAATACAATAATAGTAGGGAACGTTGACACCCCCCTGACTGAAATGGACAGATCATCTTAGCAAAAGATCAACAAGGAAATAAAGACTTTAAATGACACACTGGACCAAATGGACTTCACAGATATATTCAGAACATTCCATCCCAAAGTAACAGAATACACATTCTTCTCTAGTGCCCATGGAACATTCTCCAAAATTGATCACATCCTAGGTCACAAATCAGGTCTCAACCGGTACCAAAAGATTGGGGTCATTCCCTGCATATTTTTGGACCACAATGCTTTGAAACTAGAACTCAATCACAAGAGGAAAGTCAGAAAAACTCACATACATGGAGGCTAAAGAGCACCCTACTAAGGAATGAATAGGTCAACCAGGTAATTAAAGAAGAATTTTAAAAAATCACGGAAACAAATGAAAATGAAAACACAACTGTTCAAAATCTTTGGGATGCAGCAAAGGCAGTCCTAAGAGGAAAGTATATAGCAATACAAGCCTTTCTCAAGAAACAAGAAAGGTCTCAAATACACAACCTAACCTTACACCTAAAGAAGCTGGAGAAAGAACAGCAAAAAAAGCCTAAACCCAGCAGGAGAAGAGAAATAATAAAGATCAGAGCAGAAATCAATGAAATAGAAACCAAAAGAACAGTAGAACTGATCAATGAAACTAGGAGCTGGTTCTTTGAAAAAATTAACTAGATTGATAAACCCCTGGCCAGATTTATCAAAAAGAAAAAAGAAATGACCCAAATAAATAAAATCATGAATAAAAGAGGAGAGATCACAACCAACACCAAAGAAATGCAAGTATAAGAACATATTATGAGCAACTCTATGCCAGCAAATTAGATAATCTAGAAGAAATGGGTGCATTCCTAGAGATGTATCTACTGCCAAAAACTGAACCAGGAAGAAATAGAAAACCTGAACAGACCTATAACTACTAAGGAAATTGAAGCAGTCATCAAAAATCTCCCAACACACAAAAGCCCAGGGCCAGATGGCTTCCCAGGGGAATTCTACCAAACATTTAAAGAAGAATTAATACCTATTCTTCTGAAACTGTTCCAAAAAATAGAAATGAAAGGAAAATTTCCAAACTTGTTTTACGAGGCCAGCATTACCTTCATCCCAAAACCAAAGACCCCATCAGAAAGGAGAATTACAGATCAATATCCCTGATGAACATGGATGCAAAAATTCTCACCAAAATACTAGCCAATAGGATCCAACAGTACATTAAAAGGATTCTTCACCAAGACCAAGTGGGATTTTTTTTCCTGGACTGCAAGGTTGGTTCAACATCCACAATTCAATCAATGTGATACAATACATTAATAAAAGAGAGAACAAGAACCATATGATCCCCTCAATAAATGCAGAAAAAGCATTTGACAAAGTACAGCATCCTTTCTTTCTTTTTTTTATTTTATTATGTTATGTTAATCACCATACATTACATCATTAGTTTTTGATGTAGTGTTCCATGATTCATTGCTTGTGTATAACACCCAGTGCTCCATTCAATACATGCCCTCTTTAATACCCATGACCAAGCTAACCCATCTCCCCACACCCCTCCTCCTAGAACCCTCAGTTTGTTTCTCAGAATCCATAGTCTCTCATGGTTCATCTCTCCCTCTGATTTCCCCCCCTTCATTTTACCCTTCCTACTATCTTTTTTTTTTTTAACATATAATGTATTATTTGTTTCAAAGGTACAGGTCTGTGATTCAACAGTCTTACACAATTCACAGCATCCTTTCTTGATTAAAACTCTTCAGAGTGTAGGGATAGAGGGCACATACCTGAATATCATAAAAGCCATCTATGAAAACCCACAGCAAATATCATTCTCAATGGGGAAAACTGAAAACTTTCCCCCTAAGGTCAGGAACATGGCAGGGATGTCCACTATCACCACTGCTATTCAACATAGTACTAGAAGTCCTAGCCACAGAAATCAGATGACAAAAAGAAATCAAAGGCACTCTTTGCAGATGATAGGATACTTTATGTGGACAACCCAAAGACTCCACCCCAAAACTGCTAGAACTCATACAGGAATTCAGTCAAGTGGCAGGATATAAAAGCCATGCACAGAAATCAGTTGCATTCTTATACACCAACAACAAGACAGAAGAAAGAGAAATGAAGGAGTCAATCCCATTTACAATTGCACCCAAAACCATAAGATACTTAGGAATAAATCTAACCAAAGAGGCAAAGGATCTGTACACAGAAAACTATAAAATACTCATGAAAGAAATTGAGGAAGACACAAAGAAATGGAAAAACGTTCCATGCTCGTGGATTGGAAGAACAAATATTGTGAAGATGTCAATGCTGCCTAGAGCAGTCTACACATTCAATGTAATCCCCATCAAAATACCATCCACTTTTTTCAAAGAAATGGAACAAATAATCCTAAAATTTGTATGGAACCAGAAAAGACCCCAAATAGCCAGAGGAATGTTGAAAAAGAAAAGCAATGCTGGCAGCATCACAATTCTGTACTTCGAGCTCTATTACAAGGCTGTTATCATTAAGACAGTATGGTACCGGCACAAAAACAGACACATAGATCAATGGAACAGAATCGAGAGCCCAGAAATGGACCCTCAACTCTAGGGTCAACTCATCTTTGACAAAGCAGGAAAGAATGTCCAGTGGAAAAAAGACAGTCTCTTCAACAAATGGTGTTGGGAAAATTGGACAGCCACATGCAGAAGAATGAAACCGGACCATTTCCTTACACCACACACAAAAATAGACTCCAAATGGTTGAAAGACCTAAACGTGAGACAGGAGTCCATCAAAATCCTAAAGGAGAACACAGGCAGCAACCTCTTTGACCTCAGCTGCAGCAACTTCTTCCTAGAAACATCACCAAAGGCAAGGGAAGCAAGGGTAAAAATGAACTATTGGGACTTCATCAAGATAAAACGCTTTTGCACAGCAAAAGAAACAGTCAACAAAACCAAAAGACAACTGACAGAATGGGAGAAGATATTTGCAAATGACATATCAGATAAAGGGCTAGTATCCAAAATCTATAAAGATCTTTTCACAATCCACATCCAAAGAACAAATGATCCAATCAAGAAATGGGCAGAAGACATGAACAGACATTTTTCCAAAGAAGACATCCAAATGGCCAACAGACACATGAAAAAGTGCTCAACATTTCTCGGCATCAGGGAAATCCAAATCAAAATCTCAATGAAATACCTCCTCACACCAGTCAGAATGGCTAAAATTAACAAGTCAGGAAACAACAGAGGTTGGCGTGGATGCGGAGAAAGGGGAACCCTCCTACACTGTTGGTGGGAATGCAAGCTGGTGCAGCCCCTCTGTAAAACAGTATGGAGTTTCCCCAAAAAGTTGAAAATGGAACTAGCCTATGACCCAGCAATTGCACTACTGGGTATAAAGATAAAAGATAGATAAAAGATAAAAATGTAGTGATCCGAAGGGGTATGTGCACCCCAATGTTTATAGCAGCAATGTCCACAATAGCCAAACTATGGAAGGAGCCAAGATGTCCATCAACAGATGAATGGATAAAGAAGATAGGATATATATATACAATGGAATATTATGCATCCATCAAAAAAAACACAAAATCTTGCCGTTTGCAACGATGTGGATGGAACTAGAGGGTATTATGCTAAGTGAAATAAGTCAATCAGAGAAAGACATCTATCATATGATCTCACTGATGTGAGGAATTCTTAATCTCAGGAAACAAACTGAGGGTTGCTGGAGTGATGGGCGGTGGGAGGGATGGGGTGGGTGGGTGATAGATATTGGGGAGGGAATGTGCTATGGTGAGCGCTGTGAATTGTGTAAGACTGATGAATCACAGACCTGTACCTCTGAAACAAATAATACATTATATGTTTAAAAAAATATTAGGAAGCAAAAATGAAGGGAGGGAAGTCTGAGGGGGAGATGAACCATGAGAGACTATGGACTCTGAGAAACAAACTGAGGTTTCTAGAGGGGAGGGTTACGGGGGGATGGGTTAACCTTTTGATGGGTATTAAAGAGGGCATGTATTGAATGGAGCACTGGGTATAATATGCAAACAATGAATCATGGAACACTACATCAAAAACCAATGATGTAATGTATGGTGATTAACATAATATAATAAAATAAAATTTAAAAAAAGAGTCCACAATATTCCTAAGCTAAAAGAAAATCTTTTTGACAAACAATACTGAAACTACTCAATGAACATAACACAAAAAAATGAATATCAATTTGTACTTCACACCTTATACCTTGTACAGATTTTATTTGCTCTAAATTATAGACTAGGATGTAAAATCCCAAACTATGAAGTCTCTAAAAGGAAGCATAAAAGAATTCTTCATCATTTGGGGGATTGACAAAGCTTTCTTAGGATACAGAAAGCACTAAAAGTCAAAGGCAAATACATCATTGAGAAAATAAAAGGCAACTACAAACTGGAAGAAAACATTTTACACATTCAAAGATACACAGCTATAATACATACTATACATATGTCTGACACACATATTTACTTAATATACCTGACAAATATATTTGGCCATTAGAAGATAGCTGGTAAATACTTATCTTCAGCATAATAAAGAACTCCTATAAATCAATAAAAAAGTAGTCTAACATAACGATGGACAAAAGATTTGAGCAGATATTTCACAAAAGGAGATACCCAGTGGCCAATAAACACATAAAGACAATATTACTTCCGTGATACTCCTGCCAAAAATGCATAAACTGCATCTAATTATGCGGAAATAGAAAAAAAACAGTTTGAGCAACTGGCTATCGTATAATTCTTCAAGAATGTCAAAGTCAAGAAATACAAAAAAGAGGAAAGAATGATCCAGATTGAAGGAGACCAAAGAAGCATGACAAATAAATGGGATGTATGATACTGGTTGGGCTGGGGGAAATAGCTGAGAGGGACATGACCAGTCAGCTGGCCGACTTTCCATATGGACTTCATGTTAGGTGGTCACACTGTTCCAAAGTTACATTTCTTAATTTTGCTGACTGTTGTGGCAATGGTAGAATATCTGTTGTATAGAGAGCACACAATTCTGTGACTACATGGATTTGAAGCTCAAGAACAGGTGAACTAACTCAGGGTGAAAGAAATCAGGACACTGACTGCCTCTGGTGAGATTGAAAGGAGTCCTAGGAATGTTTTGGGGTGATGAAATGCTTTACATCATGCTCATGTGGGTGGTTACACAGTGTACATATTTAACAAGCTCATTCTGTTTGTACACTTAAGATCTGTAAATTTCACTGTATGTAAATTTTATCTACAAAAAAAAGAATAACTGAAGAATACTTTCCTAAATAGATAAAAAAAAAGACAAGTTTTCAGTATGTTGTGTAAAAATCAGTGCAAAGAAATTTACAGCTCAGCACATCATGAAAAAAATGTGAATTGTAATTATTATTAAATTATTTATTTATATTATTTATTTAATAATAAATTATTATTAAATAAAATAACATTCCTAAGCATTTGAAATAAAAAAACCCAAAAAATTTTAAAAAAGAAAAAAATAAATAACATTCCTAAGCTTCAACAGCCGATTATGTACAAAGAATAACAATCACAGGGACATCTCACTTCTCCATAAGGCAAAGCATGCGGAAGCAGTGTCTGCACAGGTTCTTCACTTCAATATTATGAAGTCCTTGTTTTCATCTTTTGTACTAAAGCAAGATGCTTGCAATCCAAGAACACTGAAATACGCCACTTATGATTGCATGTGGGAAAAATAAAAAAACTTGAGGGCCTTCTCCTGTCACCCAAGGAATTAGAACGGAGTTGATATTCAGGAATTTGCAAGAGGAAAGATGGTAGAGGGCTTAGCACAGCACCCCCATCAGGAGAACCCTACAGAGCTGGCCTCACTGGCCACAGAAACAGGCTTCCAGTTTTTGGCAGGGCTGGCGAGGAGAAACTCTTCAGAGTACTTGGGAGTGTTAACAGTTACCTTTCTGTGATGGCATTGTGAGCTAGCTTCAGATGTGTTCCCTCCATTTGTTTTGCTTTCCAATTTGTCAGCAATGCATTTGTGATTACTACCATACAGTGTGAGGGAAATGGTCCATATATATGATAGAACAACAATGGAGTATGAAAATTTTATCTTTGTTGAAAACATTGGAAATTCCTATGGAAAACTCCTTAAGACCTAGATCCTACTTTGCCTGGGACAGTCTGAGGCTGTGCCTGTCTTCCTGGCATAATTACTCCTAGTATCTGTTTCATTCTCAGAAGTGTACCAGGTTGGATGATAAATTGTATACCCACCAACTTAAGATACTTACAGAGATATTTAATACACACTGGAAGGCTCAAAGTTTATTTGGCTTTTACCCATTTTCAGAGCTTTCATGGACATTTACACGGACTTACCATTTATCATTAAAACTATAAAGGATGATTTCTGTTTTTTATTTCAACTAGCTAACATATAGTACATCATTATTTCCAGATGTAGAGTTCAATAATTAAAGGATGATTTCTTATGAGAAAATGAATAAGGTGAGATAATCCCTCAGCCTTTCCTTTATTCCCTGGTGAGCGAGCCCTAATTATTGCAGAAGTGGAAAGCTAATGTGACCATTTGGAGGGGTGAATTTCCTCTGTGTTTATCACTTCTGGTGGGGATGTAACAGTTCCAGACTATATATTTCTTGGGAGCTGACACTGTGTACCATGGGCATCTGGGTTGCATGATTGTTCTTCTTATGACAACCAGGAAATATATAAGTAATTAAAGCTTGTTAATACTGTATTTGCCCATTTTGAAAATGAAATCTTGTTCTGCTTGGAATTTAGCTTTATCCATAAAATCAGACTTTTTTTTTTGTAGTGTTTAA
The DNA here is from genome assembly GCF_003265705.2 of Callorhinus ursinus. Lineage (NCBI taxonomy): Eukaryota > Metazoa > Chordata > Mammalia > Carnivora > Otariidae > Callorhinus > Callorhinus ursinus. The sequence continues at coordinate 1,931,928 of NW_027397137.1, read as the reverse complement.
TAACCAACACATCTACCTCCTAATCATTAAATAAATGGACTTGGAAGTTGTTTATTTGTATATGCCACTTCCTTCCATAATTTGTCTTTCTGCAGATGGAACTCCCAAAATTATTTCTGCCTTTAGTGAAAAAGTGGTGAGCCCAGCAGAACCAGTGTCCCTCATGTGCAACGTGAAGGGAACTCCATTGCCCACGATCACGTGGACCCTGGACGATGACCCGATACTCAAGGGTGGCAGTCACCGCATCAGCCAGATGATCACGTCGGAGGGAAACGTGGTCAGCTACCTGAACATCTCCAGCTCTCAGGTCCGGGATGGGGGAGTCTACCGCTGCACTGCCAACAACTCGGCGGGAGTCGTCCTGTACCAGGCTCGAATAAACGTAAGAGGTGCTTGTCAAATCAGCTCCTCAAAAAAACACACATAACTCATTGTAGTGGAGAAGAAAGTTTCTGCATGCACCGAGCTGAGTCTTGGAATGCCAAAACAGATTAACTGTTGCTTTCCATTTCCTACCCTTTCCTTCTGACTCCAGAATGGCCCTGATTGGGTTAATGTGAAAAAAAATGGCCTTTTGGTTTCTTCAGTCAGCTTGTTCTCTGTTACTCTCAGATTTGTCCACTCGATCTTTCCTTTCCTGGTTTATGCTCTGCATGCTCTTTCCTTCCTCCTCTTCTTCTGTTCTACCACATTCATGGTAAACCTTCATGTACATGGTATTTTAACTTACATTCATAGTGCAACATGGCATAACCTCCATCTTCATAACCTACTTCACAGAGACAGTTTAAAAATTGAATTGCTACCAGTGTTTTCACAAAAACAGCATGATGGTTCAGTGGAGACTAGTTACTTTTTGTTGATTAAATTGCCTCTTGTCTTGTAATTCAAAATGTTTTAATAGAAGTAGTTGATAATGAAAGTTTTTAACACTTCATTCAATTCATTCGAAAGTAATGAAACTAAAAGGAAACAAAGAACTTCTGAGTAGAAAAATCCAAACACAGAAAAAATTGTTTAATCGAAAAAGACATTTTTACATGGAAATAATCTACATTTTTTTTTTACTCAAGGAAAAGTGCACCCATTTCCACACATGAGATGTACCCTTAAATTATTTTCAATAGTTTCTTTGTGTCTCTCTAGGGCCTGCAAGCATTCGACCAATGAAAAATATCACAGCGATAGCAGGGCGGGACACATACATCCACTGCCGTGTGATTGGCTATCCCTATTACTCTATCAAATGGTACAAGAACTCTAATCTGCTTCCTTTCAACCATCGCCAAGTGGCATTTGAGAACAACGGCACTCTAAAACTCTCGGATGTGCAAAAAGAAGTGGATGAGGGAGAGTACACGTGCAATGTGCTGGTTCAACCGCAGCTCTCCACCAGCCAGAGTGTCCACGTGACAGTCAAAGGTAAGGCTGCACTCCCTGTCCCCACACAGCGTGCCATGATTCCGCTCCTTCACCAGAACCACGATCAGGAGTTGGCGGGGGGGGGGGGGGGGGGGGGGGGGATCTCAGAGCCTGCATATTTTCAGTAGGACAGTTACAAAGACGGAATGAGAGTACATCAGATGTTCTGACCTCTTTACGCCTGCATCTGCACAAGACCTGTGGTTGATGTAATTTTCTTTTCATATGGATTTTTGGGTTGGTTTTCCAGAGGGTATGTGTGGTATTACCATCAAAAAAAAAAAAATAGACATCATTGGCGTTGTTACCTAGTTGTCTGACAGATCATTTTAAAACACACACTGATGTTCCTCCACTTACAATGGGATTATGTCCCAATAAACTCACTGTAAGTTGAAAAGGTAGTAAGTCAAAAATTGTATTTAATACATCTCACCTACCAAACATTGTAGCTTAGCCTAACCTACCTGAAACAAGCTCAGAACACTTACATTAGTCTACAGTTGGGCAAAATTATCCAATGCAAATCCGACTTTATAAGAAAGTGTTGAATATCATGTAATTTATTGAACACTGTACTGAAAGTGAAGAACAGAAAAGTTGTATGGGTGAAGACTAGTAGTCAGTTTTGGATGTTTGCCCTCCTGACCACTGGCTGACTGGGAGCTGTGGTTCGCTGTCACTGCCCAGCATCACCAGAGAGTATCTACTACATATCCCCAGCTCTGAAGGAGAAAGCAAGGTTCAAAATTCAAAGTAAAGTTTCTACTGAATGCACATGTCTTCTACACCATCATAAAGTGGAAAAATTGGAAGTTGAACCATCCTAAGTTGGGAATCATCTGAATCTTTCTTTTCCTAAAAACTCCTAAAAGTAAGTTCTTTTAGAATCCAACCGGAAGAGGTTTTCTAATGGATAAGGACTTCAAACAAATTTTTCATCTTGAGTAGTGGAGTAGATCAAAGCAACAATATAGTAATTATATAATTAAAGGAACCCACCAAAAAATTTCTTGACCTTTAAATGATTCTTTACATCACAGGATCTAACCATCGGGACGAATTTGGGGGCATGCAACTCAATGTCAATCTCCTTATCAGTAAAGACCACTGAAATGGCAAGACCCACCCCAGGACACACAGCCCTGTAGTGGCGGGCCCTTAGGGGAAGCTGTTTCTTCTATACCCCAAGTCAGTTTCTTCAGCTGAACATAAAATGAAATTTTTCAATTCTGTAAATAATCTACATGAAGAAGGTCATGAAAATAACTCTAAAATGTTACAAAACACTTTCAAAATTCCACAACAATAGCCTTCTGCCTGCTAAACTATCTGTCTGAGCTATCCCTACATACCAATAATTGTCTTTTAATGTCGTGGCTACAACGTTACATGGGTTTTCCATGGTCTTCCCCAACATTTTTTCTCCCCGTAAACTTCGTTAGTTTACCTTTTCAGGACACCTATAAATACACACATGCATGCACACATACAATCTATGTAATATTTTATGTATTGTATGCTATATAGTATGTATAATGTAGGATATACTTGCAGATAAATAATTTTGAATCTTTTAAAAAGAATCACATATCTGGTTTGTTTGTTCTTAAATTTTTTTATTGTTATGTTAATCACCATACATTACATCGTTAGTTTTTGATGTAGTGTTCCATGATTCATTGTTTGCGTATAACACCCGGTGCTGCACGCAGAACGTGCCCTCTTTAATACCCATCACCAGGCTAACCCATCCCCCCACCCCCTCCCCTCTAGAACCCTCAGTTTGTTTTTCAGAGTCCATCGTCTCTCATGGTTCGTCTCCTCCTCCGATTTCCCCCCTTCATTCTTCCCCTCCTGCTATCTTCTTCTTTTTTTTTTCTTAACATATATTGCATTATTTGTTTCAGAGGTACAGATCTGTGATTCAACAGTCTTGCACAATTCACAGCGAAAAGAGCCACATATCTTAAGAATTTTCTCAAATCATTAGAATTTCTTGGTAAATCAGACTATGATAGCTACATAAAAGTTCATTTTGTGGTTGTATTTATTTCTTTACCATTTATGAAACATCTGCTCCATGCTAGGTTTTACTCTAGACATTGAGGAAAACAGTGATGAAGAAGGTAGACAAGCTTCTTTCCCTGTGGAGCTCTCCTTCCAATCAAGGGAGACAAACAGGAAACAAACAAAACAAGTGAATAAACCAGAAAATACTTTATAATGTTTAATACAATGCAGAAACTTAAAACATGGTGGTATCTTAAAGATTAGCTGCCCTAGAGAATCAGAAGCTGTATCAATAAATGTTTGGTGCTCTGGTGTCTTAAAATTCATTGGTCTATCATGCGCTTTGAAAGAATGTCTTACCCACAGCTTGTTTTGTAACATGATAAGTTGCTCATTTGGAAATTATTGGTTTGCTGAGTTATGTGGATCTTTGAAATATCGACAGAACAACATCAAAGGCTCATCAGAAAAGTCTTTAAGGGGGCACCTGGGTGGCTTAGTTGTTAAGCATCTGCCTCCGGCTCAGGTCATGATCCCAGGGTCCTGGGATCGAGCCCGCCATCGGGCTCCCTGTTCAGCAGGAAACCCGCTTCTCCCTCTCCCACTCCCCCTGCTTGTGTTCCATCTCTCGCTGTGTCTCTCTCTGTCAAATAAATAAATAAAATCTTAAAAAAAAAAAAAAAAGGAAGAAAAGTCTTTAAGTATTGGGAAGCTGAGAAGCTCATAGCAACAGATAAAAGTTTTACAAAATTCTACTTTTTTGCTTGAAAGTTTGAATTTCATTATTTGCAACAAATACAGTCAGTTGTGATCATAGGAGAGGCAGGCTATATTCTTTTTTCCCCCTAGGACAATGCCTGCCAGTTGCACAAGCCTGAGTAACTATAGCTTTTAGGTAGCCATTCTTTGAGGAAACAACAGAATTCCATGAAAAGAGTGACTAGTGGAGCTTGTAATTCAAACAAATGCGCAAGTACTTTGCTTCAAGACAACCATCCTGCACAGCAGGCCGAAGTGCTTTGTGTGTTCTTCCCATTTTGTTACACAGAGCAGAGAACACTGAAAATGACATGAACGCAATATAAAAAAACTTATACTTTAAGTAAAACACTTAAAATTATTATTTTCATGGCTTTGTCAAGTGTCCTTAAATGAAACTGGTTTAAAAAACAATTAGAACTGTGTGGTGGTGAACACCACAGTGATGATTGGTGCATTTTGGTGTCACTGCCATGATTTGTGCTAAGGCCCCAGCCATCTTACCCACTGTCCACTGTGACTTCTGTGTATCTATGCAGATGTCAAGCCAATGAGAAAAGTACATAATATCTTACTGTTATAATAAAAATGGTTATCTCCTTGCAAACCCCCAAAAATGTTCTCAGGGGTTCCTAGGGGTCTTCAGACTACATTTAGAAAACATCTACTCCGGTGCTATTTCATTTATGTCTAATATTTAACCATTTTGGATGATGTGTCAAATGAGCTTCTCCATGCATTGACCTTTATCTCCTTGTAAGATGGTTTCTTTTAGGAAAAGTTGCCAGAAGTGTGACCATTGGGTAAATGGATACACATATTTTAATATCAATTTTTTAGGAGACATAAATTCAAACAAAGACCATTTGAATTATTCGCTTTTATTCTTAAAATTTTGTAGAACAGCATAAATCAATGTATTAATCTTGATCCTTTTAATCTTAAGTGACAGAACCCAACTCCAACAAGCTTACACCCAAAAGGAGAATTTATTGGCTCTTACCACCAAAGTAGCCATCATTTTAGGAAACAATTGAATCAAATGATTTTGTTTTCAGGAATTTTTTTTCTTCTAAGTATATATTATGTAGAATAATCATTTTCAGGTCCTTGGCAAGGATCGTCAAACAAAAGAAGGCAAATATTATTTTGCGTGGTGTTTCATTACAGTTGCCTGGCAAGAAATGGCTGGCAGTGGGCAGGACAGCTGTAGGGATTTGGGATTTGCAGTGCTTAAGAGGGCAGTCAGGGAAGGCTTCTTTGAGAAGCTGACATTTGATCAAGGACATAGAGGAGGGAAAGAGAGCCAAGCACATATCTAGGGGAGAAAGCATTCTAGACAAAGGAACTAAAAGAGGCAGGAGTGGGCCTGGCCACCTGGAAGGCCAGCAAAGAGGCTGTGTGGCTGGAACAGAGTGAACACAGGGTAAAGTAATAAGGGGTGGAGTCAGAATTAGCAGGGCCCTTTCATGCAGGACCCAGTTCAGCAGGACTGGGCTCTAAGGGCTTGAGTTTTTCCTGAGTGAGATGGAGGGGTTGATCAGATGATTTTAAACAGAGATGTCACAGGGCCTGACTAGGTTGTAAAAGGATACATCTGACTCCTGTGCTGAGAATAGGTTAAAGGCAAGAAGGGATAAGCAGGCCCCCTGCTAGAAAGCGTATGCAGGGGAGAGGTTGGGGGGCTTGCGCCAGGGAGAGAGCAGTGAAGGGGTGAGGAGAAGACCGGTTCTAGATATATTTTTAAGGTCTACTCAGTGGGATTTCCTGATGGATTGGATGTGGGTGTAAGAGCCTGAGCAATAGAAAGAAGAACACAGCCATAAGCTGAGTCAGCAGAAGATGCAAGGAAGCAATTTAAGGGAAGAAATCAGGAGTCTACTTTTTGATGTATTGAGGTTGAAATATTAAGTGGATCTACTAAGTAGGCAGTTGGATAGACAGGCAGTGGAATTTAGGATGGTGGAGTCTGAGCGGTAGATTTGGAGACATCAGTGAATAAATAATGTGTAAGGCACAGGCCTATGTGTAACCATCAGGAGACTGTGCACCTCCCTGCAGATTCTCATTCATAGAGGCAGATTCATCAGTGCCTTAGTCAAACTCACACTAAAACCTCTTCACCAAATGTCTGAAGATAAAGTCTGACAAAAATTCATACAAGAACTATTTAAATGTAAATCTGTCTCTAAATTTCCTAGACGAGGATGGATCAATGTATCAATGATCCTATTAATTGCAAAGAGCAGGAACTCCAATCAGACTCGTTCAACAACAATTATAACAGTGTGGGGAGGGGGGAGTTAGGGATGGAGGTCAAGGTTGTATTACACTAACTTTTGGGAGAGGCAGAGATAGCATAGGCCTCACAGGAGGCCTGGTCTAGACTTCTAAAATTATTATTTTATTATTTTTTTATTAGTTTCAGGGGTAGAATCCAGTGATTCATCAGTTGCATATAACACCCAGTGCTCGTTACATCATGTGCCCTCCTTAATGCCTGCCCATCACCCAGTTACCCATCCCTCCCACCTCCCCTCCAGCAACCCGCAGCTTGTATCCTAGAGTTCAGCTTCTCTTATGGTTTGCATCCCTCTCTAATTTCATACTGTTTTATTTTTCCTTCCCTTCCCCCTTCATCTCTTTTTTTTATTAAATTCCACATATGAGCGAGATCATTAGCATAATGCCCTCTAGTTCCATCCATGTCCTTGCAAATGGAAAGACTTCATTTTTTGATGGCTAACTAGTATTCCATTAAATATACATACCACATCTTCTTTATCCATTCATCTGTTGATGGACATTTGGGCTCTTTCCATAGTTTGGCTATTGTGGACATTGCTGCTATGAACATTGGGGTGCAGGTGCCCCTTCAGATCTCTCTATTTGTATCCTTTGGGCTAAATACCTGGTATGTGCAGTTGCTGGGTCATAGCGTAGCTCTATTTTCAACTTCTTGAGGAACCTCCATACTGTTTTCCAGAGTGTCTGCACCAGTTTGCATTCCCACCAACAGTGTAGGAGGGTTCCCCTTTCTCCACAACCTGGCCAACATTTGTTGTTTCCTGACTTGTTAATTTTAGCCACTCTGACTGGTGTGAGGTGGTATCTCACTGTGGTTTTGATTTGTATTTCCCTGATGCCAAGTGATGTTGAGCAGTTTTTCACGTATCTGTTGGCCATTTAATTACCGTCCAAAACCTCTCTCTGTTCCTTTGGTGTTTCCCTCTACACACTGGCTTCATTCCCTCAGAGCTGCCTATCTATATAGCAAGAAAACTGACCCTCATTACTCTGGACTCACATGCCCTTTCCCTGATGACTCCATGTAGGAAAATCAGAAGGAGGGACTCTGGCTGTCTTTCCACAGACCACCACCCATTCCTGGACCAGTCGCTGAGGCCAGAGCTGTGTGGTGCCCGGAGAGGCTGCCTGCTTCCATCCACACCCCCTTGCTAGGGAGAAGGTTGAACTATCAAAAGAAGGAGGAAAATGAAAATAATAGCCATAATAAATTGTCTTAAGAAAGTGAATTAAAATATGAATGGGGCTGAGAGTGACTCCTGAATGTGTGTATTCACTTTACTTAGTAACATGTGCTCAATAAAGGCCCCCACGCAGGTTAATACCCCAGAAAATAAATTCTATCCAATGGCTAAGAATTCTCCCCAGAAGAGACCAACCCCGAGGATAAGAAGAATCATATTAGGCTGTGGAAGCCAAGCAAAGACCACGGATAGAAAGTGTGAGGGAGGGCGCCTGGGTGGCTCAGTCAGTTAGGCATCTGCCTTCAGCTCAGGTCATGATCATGGGGTCCTGGGATCGAGCCCTGCATTGGGCGCTGCACTCAGCGGGGAGTCAGCTTGTCCCTCTCCTCATGCACCTCCCCACTGCTTGTGCTCTATCTCAAATAAATAAAAAAAATCTTTAAAGAAAAAAAAAAAGAGTGAGGGAAGGAGCCAGATGGAAGGAGGATGTCAGGTGCAGCAACCAAATCAGACAGACAAGGGGATGAAGAAAGCAGAAAGCCCTCAAGATGCAAGATGACAGGGCACCTGGGTGGCTCAGTCGGTTAAGCGTCTGCCTTCAGTTCGGGTCATGATCCCAGTGCCCTGGGATCGAGTCCCGCATCAGGCTCCTTGCTCAGCAGGGAGCCTGCTTCTCCCTCTGCCTGCAGCTCCCCCTGCTTGTACCCTTGCTCACTCCCTCGCCTACGCTCTCTCTAACAAATAAATAAAATCTTTAAAAAAAAAAAAGATGCCAAGATGACATTGAAACAAAGCAGATCCCTAGGAAACCTACAATAGCCAAGTGAGCAAAGCTCGAGACATCCCTGACAGTATCTAACGGTAGCCTTCTAGACGACAGGTTACATCTCTCTGTGGAGCCGACCCTATGAGAATATCACACACTAACACAAATTTGATTGGGAAGACTAACAGTGGGTTTGCCAAGAAGCCTGGAATACTGAACTTGCTAAAAACTGTGTTCATTTGTGTTGAGATGTCTATAATTTTTTGTGCAGATGTCTGGGCAAAGGAGAGAGCATATCCTTTTGGTGAATCATTGCTTCAAAGCATGTTTTAAAAGGAGCATTTTCCTAAACAAAATACAGTTGTTGGCTATCCCACCTTACATTTATTTAATTTCACCTTTTCTGTGTTGACAGATGAAACTGTAGTCACCAAAAGAGGAAATTGCAGGCTGGGTGGACAAGGTTAATCCTGAGTAAGCCTATGTG